>NW_018164444.1:70558247-70559396 GCF_001263595.1 Phalaenopsis equestris | reverse complement strand
GTCTTAGTGTTTAAAAACTAAAGCGAGAGTTAGCCTTCAGGTGAAGGGAAGTGGGAGCTCTGGAGTGGGAGCCAGTATCCTCCTAGCTTAGCCACGGATTTAGGGACTAAACTTGGGATTAGCCAATGATTTTCTATAACATTGTATCAGAGCAAAAAATTAAAATTGCTCCCATTTGACACAATACATAATTGAACAATTTATCATCTCATCTCATTTTGCCAAAATCTCACTGTAGTGGGAAAGATGCTTTTTCACATAAGAAATCTTCATCACATAAACATAGTTTAATAGTTTAATAATTTAGTAATTACTGTTTAAACTTTGTATTTTAGTTTTGTTATTAGTTAAATAATTTAGTTCTGATAATTTTTCAACATTTGAAATTAGTGACAGTAATTTCGTATTGACTTTCTGTGAATTTTCTAGTAAATTTATCATTTCAAATTTAAGCATTCCCAGTGGGATCGATATTTGAAGCTTAAACAGAAAGTCTTTTATTACTTGATAAAGATACGTATACTTGCGTAGAATCCCAACATTAATTGCTTAAATCTTAAATTTTGCTTAAATTTCCTATTCATAAAATATTGCATCAAGCTTTTGGCATCGTTGCATAGCAGAGTCAACTATATAATTTTTACAAACTATATTTTCAGGGATTAAGTTTTTGGCGCCGTTGTCGGGAAAGGTAACGGTAAATTAAGTAGATTTGGTAAATTAGAAAAATTAGAGATAGTTATATAAAAAATCAAAAAAATTCAAAAATTCAAAATCCAAAAAGAAAATATATTTTTATTTAAGAGTTATTTTTTAAAAAAAAATCTTTGCTTATTATAAAAAAAAGGTCATTGAGTTTAAAATCAGTAAGAAAATGTATTCACCCTGAAATTTTTTCCTAAACCTATTTTATTTAGAAACTGAAAGAATAAAAACAAATGCACAGGCACATTATACACAAAAACTTACCCATACCCAATGGTTCGTATGCTTTAAACAGGCAGACCAATCTTAAAATAAAGGAAAGAGAAGGGACGGTAAATACCTTCTCGACACGTGATGTTGCTTCTAATTCATTTGAGCTTAAACTTGATATTATTCAAATGGTACAAAATAATCAGTTTGGAGGAACACATACAACACATACTG
>NW_018164444.1:70554065-70558064 GCF_001263595.1 Phalaenopsis equestris | reverse complement strand
GCTAAATATTTTCCACCCTCAAAAACTGCTAAACTTAGAAATGATATTACATCTTTTTGTCAGTTTGAAGGGGAATCGATATATGAAGCTTGGGGAAAAATTTAAAGATCTTCTTATAAAATGTTCATATCATGCTCTACCAGATTGGTTAATAATTCAAACATTTTATACTGAATTAGTAGGATCACTTAGATCTATTATAGATGCTGTTGTGGGTGGATCATTAATGTCAAAACCTTTTGATGAAGCATATTCTTTAATTGAAGAAATGACTACTAACAATTTTCAATGGCCCTCTAAAAGGATAAATCCTAAGAGAGTAGCTAATATTCATGATTCTGATGCAATATCTATTTTAGTATCTCAAATTGGTGTTATTTCGAAAAAGATTGATCAAATAATAGTGAACTATTCTCAAATACCCTCAATATTAGAGGAAAATTCACTACGACAGATCATTGATACTCAATAATCTTATGAAACTTTAAATGCTATAAATAATCGAAATAACAATCCCTATTCTAACTTTTATAATCCTGGATAGAAAAATCACCCTAATTTTAGTTGGAATAATTATAACAATTCCATGAATCCCTTTGGAAATTTGAACAACCAAGGAAATCCTAGTTATCGACCTTATTATCCTCCTGGATTTAACTCTAATCCTAACCCACAAGTTAAGAAAAAGAAGTTGACGATGGAAGAAGTAATGTTAAACATGGGAAATCAAATACAGAATCAAAGGGCTGCTATTAGAAATGTTGAAAAAAAAATTAGAACATATTGCTACTGCACTCAATAACAGACCTTCTGGAATTCTTCCGAATACTGTGGAAGTTAATCCAAAAGTTCAAAATAAAGAGCAAATTAAAGCTATTTAATTACGAAGTGGAAAAGAAGTTGAAACAAAGATCCAAAGAGAAACTGAAGTTGATTAAGAGAAGGAAGTAATGAAAAGTGACCAAAATGAAAATGAACAAAAAACTATTATTTTAGAAAAACTATTATCTCCGTTTCCTCAAAGACTGAAGCAAAAAAATAAAGATAAACAATTTACAAAATTTTTGGAAATCCTTAAGCAGCTAAAGATAAACATTCCTTTTGTTGAAGCTTTAGAATAAATGCAAGTTATGTGAAATTTATGAAGGATATACTAAACAAGAAAATGAAGTTTACAGATCATGAGACCGTTACACTCAGTGAAGAATGTAGTGTTATTATTCAGAAAAAACTTCCTGAAAAATTAAAAGATCCTCGTAGTTTTATTATACCTTGTGCTATTGGTGAAAAGTTTTTTGGAAAAGTTTTATGTGATTTAAGAGCGAGTATCAATCTTACGACTTTATCGATCTTTAAACGTTTAGACTTATGAGAGATTTCTCCTACTACTGTAACTCTTCAGTTAGCTAATCGATCAATAACTTATCCAAAAAGAGTTATAGATGATGTATTAGTAAAAGTGGATAAATTTATTTTTCATGTAGACTTTGTAGTATTGGATATGGAGAAAAATAAAGAAATTTCTATTATTTTGGGGAGACCATTTCTTGCAACAGAGAGAGTTGTAATAGATGTGCAAAAAAAAAAATTAATAATGGGAGTTAATGATCAAGAAATAACATTTAATATTGCAAAAACTATGAAATATCCAGCAATAGAAAAAGATAATGAATGCTTTAGGATTGAAGTAACTGATTATTTGAGTAATGAGCAATTCAAGAATGAGTTTGAAGACAAATTAAAGCAAGGAGAATTTTTTGAAAATAAGGATGAAATAAAAGAAGAAGATTTGGATTATATTCAGGGAAAATTTGAAACTTTAGACCTTTTGGAAAACAATAAAACCAATCTTATTCTTTCAAGTATTAAACCACTTGAACTTAAATTGAAAATATTATCTGTCTACTGAAGATACTACCTGCCCATTTAAAATATGTATGAGAGTCATCTACATTGTATGTTATTATATCTTCTTAATTAAAAGAAATTCAAGAACAAAAATTAATAAAGATGTTAAAAAAATATAAAAAGGTTTTTAGAAGGAATTTAGCAGATATTAAAAGAATTAATCTTTTTATTTGTATGCACGGAATTCTATTAGATGAACAATACGAACCTAAAGCTGATCCTAAAGCACGAACCTAAAGCTGATCCTCAGAGGAGATTAAACTCAATAATAAAAGAATTTATTAAAAAAGAAATTTTAAAATGGCTAGATGTTGGAACTATACATCATATTTCAGGCAGTGTTTGGGTAAGTTCAATTCACTGTGTTCCGAAGAAAGGAGGAGTGACTGTTGAAGAAAATTAGAAAAATGAACTAATACCAATAAGACAAGTTACTGGTTGGCGAATTTATATTGACTATAGAAAATTAAACATGACCACCAGAAAAGATCACTTTCCTTTACCTTTTCTAGACCAAATGTTGGATAGATTAGAAACAAATATTATTATTTTTTATATGGATATACCGGTTATCACCAAATTTCAATTGCCCCAGAGGATTAAGAGAGTACAACATTTACTAGCCCATATGAAACATTTGTTTTTCGTAGAATGTCTTTTGAACTATACAATGTACTTGCAACATTTCAAAGATGTATGATGTCAATATTTAGTAATTTTATTTAACATGAAATGGAAGTGTTTATGGATGATTTTTCTATATTTGGAACTTCGTTTGAATTATGTATAAATAATTTAGAAAAAATTCTGAAATTATGTAAAAAAATCAACCTAGTACTAAATTAGAAAAAATGTCAATTTATGGTTGCAAGAGGAATTGTACTTGGGCATAAAATTTCTGAAAATGACATGGAAGTAGATCTTGCAAAAATTCAAGTTATTGAAAAATTACCACATCCGACTAATGTTAAAGGAGTAATAAGCTTTTTAGGACATGTTGGTTTCTACAGGCGTTTTATTAAAGATTTCTCAAAAGTTACTAAACATCTATGCCAACTTTTAGAAAAGGACAAGAAACTTAAATTTACTGAAAGCTATTTAAATGCCTTTGAGTTATTAAGAGAAAAATTAATCACAGCCCCTATTATAGTTTCACCGAACTAGGAGAAACCCTTTGAACTGATGTGTGATGGTGGTGATTATGCTACTGGAGCTGCTCTTGGACAAAGATATGAAAAGGTTTTTAAAGTGATATACTACGCTAGTAAAACTCTTAATGACGCTCAAATTAACTATACTGTTACTGAAAAAGAGCTACTCTCCATCGTATATGCTTTAGACAAATTTCAATCTTACTTAATTGGAGCTAAATGTGTTGTGCACACTGATCACTCAGCCATTAAATATCAGATGCAAAAGAAGGATATCAAACCAAGGTTGATTAGATGGATATTATTGATACAAGAATTTAATCTTAAATTTATTGATAGAAAGGGAACAGATAATCAAATTGCTGAGCATTTGTCAAGATTAGAAAACCATGACTTATCTGATGCAGACAATGAAATTACAGACAGTTTTCCTGACGAATAACTTTATAATGTTAGTGAGTGGAAAATACCATGGTATGCTGATATTGTTAATTATATTATAAGTGATATTTTGCCACCTATGCTGACATTGAAACAACAAAGGAAATTCATTCATGATGCGAAAGCATATTTTTGGGATGAGCATTATTTATATAAACAATATAAGGATATAATTATGAGAAGATGTGTACCTTATGAAGAAACTAAACTGATCATTCAAAAATGTCATGATTCTGAATTTGGAGGACATTTTAGGAGTGATAAAACTGCTTATAAAATTTTACAAGTTGGATTTTATTGGCCTACTATATTTAAAGATGTTTATAGATATATAAAAGCTTTTGATCGATGTCAACGAGTAGGAAATATGTCTAGAAGAAATGAAATGCCTCTAAATTTCATATTGGAAGTTGAGACCTTCGATGTTTGGGGATTAGATTTTATGGGACCATTTATTCCTTCATTTGGGAACTTATATATATTAATTGCAGTAGACTAC
>NW_018164444.1:70544983-70548705 GCF_001263595.1 Phalaenopsis equestris | reverse complement strand
CAACGGGATTACAATTCCGATGACCGACAGCTTCTTACGGGCAAACCCCACACCAAAAATAGTGCCGACAAATACATAAAACCATTTGAATTATTGAAAGAAAAATTAATCACTGCATCTATGATAGTACAACCTGAATGGGAGAAACCATTCGAAATAATGTGCAATGCAAGTGATTCAAGTGATTATGCTATTGGAGTTGTTTTAGGACAAAGACACAACAAAGTTTTTAAAGTAATATATTATGCTAATAAAACTCTAAATGACGCTCAAATTAACTACACTACTACTGAAAGAGAGTTACTTGTTATTGTTTATGTTTTTGATAAATTTAGACCTTACTTAATTGGAAACAAATGTATAGTGCATACAGATCATTCTGCTATTAAATATTTGATGCAAAAGAAGGATGCTAAACCAAGATTAATTAGATTAATATTTCTATTGCAAGAGTTTGATTTTATCGTAGTTGATAGAAAAAGAAATAATCAAATAGTCGATCATTTGTCTAGAATAGAAATAGAAATATTAACTAATTTTGCAAATGAAATTTTAGATAATTTCCCTGATAAATAATTATATAGTATTAATGAAATGAATTTACCGTGGTATGCTGATATAGTAAATTATATTAATTATATTGTAAATGCTGATATAGTAAATTATATTGTAAGTAATATTTTACCACCTGATATCAAAAAAAGAAATTTATACATATTTATACATGATTCAAAATTCTATTTTTGAGATGACTCATATTTATATAAACAATGTAAAGATCTAATTATTAGAAGTTGTGTCTTATGAGGAAATTCAACAGATAAATGAAAGATGTCATAATTCTGAATTTGAAGGATATTTTGGAACGAATAGAACTGCATATAAGATTTTGCAAACTAGATTTTATTGGCCTACTCTTTTTATAGATGTTAATGAATATATTAAAATGTGTGATCAATGTCAACGAGTAGGAAATATTTCTAGAAGAAATGAGATACCTCTAAATTACACCTTAGAAGTTGAAATTTTTTATGTGTGAGGATTAAATTTTATGGGACCATTTATGCCTTCATTTGAGAATTTATATATATTATTTATTGTTGATTATAAGCCCAAATGAATTGACGTTATCATTATCAAAGTGTGCCTCTAACTCAGAGTACACCCTTTGAACATTCACCTTTTTAAAATATTGACTTTTTTTTACAAGATATGGAACGCCGAGAGTAACTGATGGAGGATCTCATTTTAGAAATAAGAGAATCAAAAAATTGATTAAGAAATATAATATTATGCATAGATTCTCTACTGCTTATCATCCTCAGACTAGCGGTCTAGCAGAGATATCAAATCATGAAATTAAACGAATTTTAGAAAAAGCTGTAAATCCTTATAAATTGGATTGGTCTGCTAGATTAAAGTTTGCATTATGGGCATACAGAACTGCTTATAAGACTCCCAAAGGAATGTCCCCATATAAACATATTTTTGAAAAAACATGTCACTTACCGGTAGAATTGGAGCATAAAGCATTTTGGGCTATTAAGGAATTTAATTTTAATTTAAAGGATGCTGGTGAAAAAAGATTATTAGAACTCAGTGAACTTGAGAAGATTAGAAAGGAAGCATATGATAATGCAAAAATCTATAAAGAGAAAATAAAAATATGACATGATCGGAAGAGAAAATATGATATGATCGGAAGATTATTCAAAAGAAGTTTGAACCTGGACAACAAGTTTTATTATACAATGCAAGATTGAGATTATTTCCAGAAAAACTGAAATCTTGATGGTTAGGACCATTTAAAGTGATTAAAGTCTATCATTATGGAACTGTTATTATTAAAGATCCTAATACCGAAAAGATATTTAAAGTTAATGGACATCGATTGAAACATTATTATGAAGGGCACATACCATAATTTAAAGAAGTTTTAATGTTAAATCAACCCAACTTATCAAATGGTATGCGGGCTGACGACATTAAACCAAGTGTTTTATGGGAGACAACCTATAAATATATATATATATCTATGTATTCCTATTTTGTTTGATAAATGTTTAAATATTAGTAGATAATAATCCTACATAATTTTATATTTTATAAATTAAGACAAATATTGATAATAGAGAAAAATTTGGAATCGAATTGATAGAAAAAAAAGTAAAAAAGTCGCAAATTTTGGCCACTGGCGCCGACGGCGTCCGCAGACGGACCAAAGCGCCGACAGTGCCATCAGGAGCACCAATAGCAGATTGACGATTTTTTACGATTTTTGGCGGACTTTGGCGCCGCCGGGAGGAGTTTTTAAAATCCTAAAAACTGCCTTAGACGACTGGAAACTTCCTATTTTCGAATTCTATGGCCTCCAATTCCATAAAACTTCCAGGTATGGAGTTTTCAATAGAAGAAAATTTATCAGTTTTGACGCGCAAAGATTATACGACAAAGTTATTGTAAAGAAGAGGCTTATCAAGAAGAGAGGCTTTGTCAATCACGAATTGATTAATCCAAGTTCTCCGATTGATAAAACCATTGTACAAAGGCGATGAGAAATTCTGTGTTACACTACCGCTGCAATTGTTGTACCAGTAGTGAAGGAATTCTATGCAAACTTACATGAAGTTACCTAAGAAGTTGTCTTCATACGACGTAAGGTTGTACCATTTACTCCTGCGCGAATCAATGAGTTGTATATGATAGAAAACCTTTCAATCTGTCATTATACAAATTTATTACAACGAGAGATTTGATACAAGATGTCTATAATTTTCTAACGGATGAAAGCAATATTTGAGAAATGCGAGATGAAGGATATGTTAGTTTCTCTGCTTCATTGCTTAATCCAATATCGAAGCAGTGACATTTCTTCATTTCTGCAAAATTACTCTCTACCATGAAAATTAGTAAAGTCGCCAAAGAAAATGTTATTTTAAATTATTGCATTCAGATGAAAAAACTCATTGATATAGGATCTATTATATTTAAATATGTTATGTGTATTATTATGAATTGACCAATTTATGGACTTGGACATCCTTCCACAATTTTTCTACTTTGCAGTCAATCTCAAGTTCCATATGAAAGTTGGGAAAAAGTTTTATTACCTTGGGAGCCCATGATTTCTATTGATGATAGTTATGTTGGGAATGAGAATGAAGCATTAGATACTATCTTAGATCACTCATCACATGCTTCAACCTCATTGATGCCACCAACAGTTGGAAGTTAAATTGCTGTGGAAAAGAAATTGAAGAAAATTAAAAGAGTATTATGAATGTAATAGGAGATCTTAAGTACTTTTTTTATCACCTAGATTGAATGATGAAAGAAAATTTTGATCATACTGGAACATTTGAAGCAGGATTAGTGCGAATGTTTAAAGAAAAAAGATGGATCGAAGAAAATTCGACCGATCAATTCCCGTACTGACCCTTCTACAATCTGTACGTTCATCACCAGCCGATGGGAGATATCAGAGGGGTAGAAAGCACTGAAGATGAGGAAGAATAGTTGAAAAATTTGGACTCTCTACTAGTTTAAAAAATTTATATACTTAATGTAATTGTGTGGATTTAATTTAGTTTGTTTTACTTTAGAATTCTGAACTTTGGTTGTGTATATAGTTTTGTGTCAGCGTTTAGTGTTGTGGTCAGCGTTCGACGTTAATTTATAATTTAATTTGCTTAAGATGTGTGAAAGTGTGATTAGAAAAATGT
>NW_018164444.1:70507103-70544945 GCF_001263595.1 Phalaenopsis equestris | reverse complement strand
AAAAGTGTATTTTCATATTTTGTAAAATTGTTCTTTATACATAAAAGTTAGTTTGTTGAAATGATTATTTGTGATTGTTTGTGAAAATGTTGGTTTGTGAATTGTTGTTAGATAAAAATTTGTGTTTAAAAATACTATAAAAAAATGGAGTAAATTAAAAGGAAATTGAAAATTTGAAAAAAAGAAAATTGAAAAAATTGAAAAATGAATTTTAGGCCTTCAGCGCCGACGGCACTAGAATGGGCGCTGACGGCGCCCTCAACCCGAGAACAGCCTTTAACTCCGTAAATCCGCGATTTTCACCGTAAACCTCCATTTTTATCCTTTGAGTCACCTTCACCTCCGATTTTTGCACCTAGGGCTTGCATTTGCTTGGATTTGAGGCGATTTAAGGCAAAGAAACTTTGAGTCACCTTCAATCTCCGATTTTTGAACATAGGGCTTGCATTTGCTTGGATTTGAGGCAATTTTAAGGCAAAGTAACTTCGGATTTCATCTTCTCTAAGTAAGAGCCACACTTTAAGTTAAAAAATTTTGATTTTCACCAAGGATTTATCTCACATTGCCGAGATCCAAAAATTTTAGAATTTTTTGAGAGATTTTGAGAAAATCCTTGTGTGAAGAACTCTTACTTAGTGGATTTAAGTTTAAAGTGTTTTACATTGTGATTTTCGGAATTTATTCGAATTTTTTCGATTTTTTCTAGATTTCCCATGTCACCTAGAACGAGCAAAGGAAAAAAGAAAAGTAGATTTTGATTGACAAAAATTTGTTAGCTTCAGGGCTAGTGCTCGTTTCAATAGTCTACTTGAGAATAAAAAAAGTAATTTCGGATCGTGGTTTTCAAAATTCGGGAGGAGAAGTCGAACGGCTGATCAATGCTCGGCAGTGGGAAAATTTCTGTTATTTTACTGCCGATGCGATTATTGGTGTAGTAATGAAATTCTATGTCAATTTTACTGAAGTTTCTGATGATTTTGTTTTTGTTCGTAGAAAAATGGTGGAGTTTTCTCCAAGTAAAATTAATGAGTTCTATCAGTTGAAAAATGTTTACAGTTGCCAGTATAAATCATTTTCTGCTACTAATGAGGCCTTAGATGAGGTTATTTCTTTTCTTACTGATGGAAGAGGGACCTGGAAAGTCAAAAATGGTGTTAAAGTAAATTTTCCTCTTTCTATGCTTAATGTAGTATCAAAGTTCTGACACTACTTTATTTCTGGAAGAATGATTCTGACAAATCATCATAGTGAGGTGACCAAGGATAGAGCCATCCTGAACTTCTGTATTCAGCAGGTGATGAGGATGTAGGCTCTATTATCTATATGAACATTAAATCTATTGCTTTGGAAGAGACCACTGGTGGTTTGGCATACCCTGCACTTATTTTTACAATCTTTGAACAGACAGAAGTTGATTTTAGACCTGCGGAAGAGAGGATTGAGCCTCTAAGACCTATTGAGTCTGTCAATATAAAGACATATGAATCTCAAGTTGATTGGAGATCTGGAAGTAATACCAGAGATATTCCTTCTACTTCGATGACCCCTGCTTCTAGTGACCCTACTAACAGAGAGATTTTAGACCAAATGATGATCCAGCAGGGAGATATCTTAAAAATGGATCATAGGTTGCAGAACATGGATACCAGAAATGCTCACACTAATGATTTGATACGGCAAAAGTTCGAATATGATGTTGCTTATGATGATGCGTTGGTGAGATACTTAAAGGGTGATCATTCAGTTCAGTTTCCTACTCACCCTATTTTTACTCCATATCAGCGACAGAATTTGGATGTAGATGAAGAAGATGATGATGATTGGTGATCTTATTTCTTTTAGCTATATTTGATTGCACTTTGTTATTGTGTTGTTTGTTTTTGTTATATATTGTTGAAACTGTTTGTTAGATTGTGAGACTGTGTTTTATAGTTATGTTGAGTTGTGAACTGTAGTTTGTAAAACTGTTTTCACTGTTTTCATTTCTCTGAAATTCAGTTTAGTTATGTTATTAGTTTCAGTATTTTGTTAAATGTGGTGTAATTAACTCTTTCTCAGCTGATTTTATATGTATTATGTGCAATTTAATGTTTTAAGTCTTGTAGTTTTTTTATATTAGCACCTGCAGTATTTCAGAATTAAAGTTTCAAAGCTAGAATCTTCAACAGGAATGTCTTTTCTTTATGTATTTAATGTTTTCTTTCACCCTTTATTTTTCAGTTCTTCATGCTAAATCTTTTAAAATTTTAAGTTTGGAGGGGGAAAGAAAAGCCTTTTTAAAGAAAGAAACTTAATTTTATTTGTCAAACTTAATTTTATTTGTCTAATTTTATTTGTCTTCACTTAGCTATATTTTCAAAAATTTTAAATTTAACATGACATTTAGTATTAGGGGTTAACTTTAGATAACTATGATTATGTTTGTAAATATATAGGTAAAAATTTTCAATAATAAAGGTTAATTTTAGAGATTAAGATATTTGATATAAAAGAAAAAGATTATGTTTTTCTATTTAAGTAAAGTAAACTGTATTTTTGAAATATTAAAAATCTTAAAGGTTCATGTAAGAAAAAAAGAATTAAACTTTATGAAAGTTTTAAGCTAATAAAAATTTGTTAAGCGAAGAAATATGACAAGTTTTTTACTTTAAAAAGATGATAGTGAGGTTCAAAATTATTAAAGACTATCCAGATATAGTAATCCTCACACATATAAAAGAAAAAAAAAGAAAAAAGAAAAGAAAAGAAAAAAAAAAGAAAAAAAAAAGAAAAAGAAAAGAAAAGATGTGGGGAGAAGCTTGAGGGGATGCCTAATTAAAAATTGGTTTCACTTGAATCAAATTAAAAAAGATAGTTTGCTACATTTTCTAAACTTTTATTTGAGTATTAATTTATTTACTAGTAAAGTGTTATGAAGTTCTTTTTCATATGAATACTTTAAGTGACTTTAATATGACAATTTGCAATTTTTCTTGAAAAGAATAGAGAATCAAAAATCTTGGACTTCATTACTAAATATTCTTATACCTTTAGTATTAACTGGAGTTGTTTTGAATTTTTCTTAAGTTATGCTATTGTATTTAATGAGCTAAGATATGAAAATCTAGAAGTTAAATTCTTTACCATAAGTCATATTTTTATATAGTAGAGAAGTTAATTGAAGATAAGTAACATGTAAGTTTGGGGGATTTTGATACACCGAAAATACATGCATTTTTAGACCTATATTTTGGTGATATTGCACTTTAATGGAAGATATTTTTATGTTTTCTTGCAAGTTGTTGAATTTTAGGACTTAAAGCAAAAAGGATGAAATTTAGAGCAACAATGAAGAAATTGAAATTTGTTCAGCGCAGACGGCGCCAGAAGCAGCGTCGACGGCGCCGTTTGACAGAGAGGACGAATTAAATTGCGGGACACTGAAGCAGACGGCGTCAATGTCGGTTCAGCCACGATTTCTAGAAGATTCGACAAATCTGGACTCATTTTGAAGAGTTTTTCAAGGTGATGTTTTTCCAGGCCTCCTAGTGGAGCACCGACTCTAGGCTTTATTTGAGGCTGAAATTGATCAAAAAAAAAGAGACTCTTCCTGACATTTCATCCCCTCCATTCAACCTTCTACACAACACATTCCTCCATTTTTCATTCCACAACCATTGAGAGTCCATTGTTCTTATAATTTAGAGTTTTGTGGTGAGATTGAGTATGAACACTTCTCTAAGAGTGTTGTAGAAGAAGAAAAGTGAGAGATTTTTTCTTCCTTCATTTCTTAGAACAGGCTACAAGGGATTTGCTTTAAGAAAGAGTTTCAGATAAGTGTTGTTTGTTTGTTGTTTGTTTATTAGTGTATTATTGTTGTATGAACTTTATTTTATATATGAAATTTGTGTTTTGTTGTATCTTTATCATGAACTCTGAGTAATCCTATATTCAAATAAAATGCCCATATGACTATAGAGGGATATGGTGAAATGAAGAG
This sequence comes from Phalaenopsis equestris, assembly GCF_001263595.1. Taxonomy (NCBI): domain Eukaryota; kingdom Viridiplantae; phylum Streptophyta; class Magnoliopsida; order Asparagales; family Orchidaceae; genus Phalaenopsis; species Phalaenopsis equestris. The sequence continues at coordinate 70,540,966 of NW_018164444.1, read as the reverse complement.
ATAATATAAATGTGCCGATATTAAAATATAAAATAAATTGTAATGATTTTTCAACTTTTTCAACTCCGAAATGATTTTTCAACTCCGAACTTAATTTATTTTTCGATCTAGTCAATTGAATTGTTAAAATATGTTGTGAAACATATGATCCGGGAAATAGAGTATGAGTTCTACAATAGAGTGAGGATACATTAAGGAGAACTTCGTTCATGGAATTAAGTGCAAATAAATAGAGAAATATACTTTGTTGGGTGTAGAATTGAAAAACCTTTAGAGTGACAGACTAAAATCCTCAATTCGGTCTTAGTGTTTAAAAATTAAAGCAAGAATTAGCCTTCAGGTGAAAGGAAGTGGGAGCTCTGGAGTGGGAGCCAGTATCCTCCTAGCCTAGCCACGGATTTAGGAACTAAACCTGGGATTAGTCAATGATTTTCTATAACACTGTATTATGGTAGAGAATTAAAACTGCTCTTATTTGACACAATACATAATTGAACAATTTATCTCATCTCATTTTACCAAAATCTTATTGTAATGGGAAAGATATTTTTTCACATAAGAAATCTTTATCACATAAACATAGTTTAATAGTTTAATAATTTAAAAATTACTATTTAAACTTTGTATTTCAGTTTTGTTATTAGTTAAATAATTTAGTTATGATAATATCTCAACATTCGAAATTAATGACAGTAATACGTATTGACTTTCTATGAATTTTCTAGTAAATTTATCATTTCAAATTTAAATATTTCCCATGGGATCAATATTTGTGGCTTAAATGGAAAGTTCCTTACTACTTGATAACGATACGTATACTTGCGTAGAATATAGAATATTAATTGCTTAAATTTCTTATTCATAAAATATTGCATCAAGCTTTTGGCATTGTTATATAGCGGAGTCAACTATATAATTTTTACACAACTATATTTTCGGGGATCAATGTTTCATATTTTTTTATAAATAATTTTATATATATTAATGCATGCATCAATGACATTTTTTTAAATGAAAATACTTAATCTTCTATCAACATTTACCCTAACTTTATTTTTATTTTATATTTTACATACACATCCGTCTCTGTGAGGATTACCGACAACAAACTTAACACACCTTTGGCAAAACTTGCCACATCGGCATAGTGGTTAGCAATCTACACACCACAATTGTCTAGAGTGGAAAGACTCTTATCTGCCCCTGGTCAATATTATCACGTCGACACAGCGATTAGCAAACTAAACATCACAATTATCTGGGAAGGTAAACTCTGGTCTACCACCCCTGACTGATATTAACTCGTTGGCACAACAGTTAGTGAACTATCACAATTGTCTGAGATAGTAGAAAAACACTACATGCTAATGTCCTCTGCGTATATCATTAGGGTGTGTACTCTTCTGACAATGCATATACAAACATTCATATATAAGTCATTTCATTCTTCATACATATATTATTATAAGACATTTTTTATGCAATCAACTAACATCTATACTTACTCTTACTCTATTGTATAATTATGATCATGCATATCTCTTACCCATATCACGCATATCATTTTCTATTGTGATTATCATGCGCGTTTTTTCTATTGTCTACCTTGCACAACATATCTACACCAATATAAATAATCTATTGTAATATTAATCTCAGCGAACTGCAGCATACATGTAATAAACATATATTTGGAAATAAATATAATTATTGAAATTTAGAAATGTAATTACTCGTCTCGATTGCCACGCTAAAATCTTGATCTTCGATAGCTAGCTGGAGATTGCGGTGACTTTTATGTTGAGCTTAATAACCTATAAAATATAATGACAAACTTTATATTAAATTAATTTCTGTAAATCGAATTATTCTTACTAAATTAGCATGAGATTATTTTACCTGAAATTTACGGATCTGTCCTACAATAATCTTCTACATGATTGCCTCAAACTTGCCGCCTCAGGTAATCAACCTAAAATCTTAAACGACTTCAGAATTTAGAATATCTTAGCTCATAAGGTAATTTAATCAAAAAAGTAACTTTTTTACCTCAACTAGGCTTCTCGGCACAACTTCGGCTTGCCAAAGCTGCCAAAAATTCTTCCCTCCTCTTCCTATCTTCACAATCTCCTTTTTCCCTTTGTTGATACTATTCTAAAACTATTACAGAGCTCGCAAACCACATTCAACACTTCTGAAGCAAATTTAACATCTCTACCCGCTACCGAAAAACAAACAATGCGTGAAAACAATGAAAAATTCAAAATGGAAACAAGAGGAAGGAAATAGAAGTCTCAAATGTCGTTAAAATCGGTTTCACACTTATCAATTTCACCCAGGAGCCCCAAAAAGTTGTTTGCGACTCTGTGTGCTCAGTTCGTGCGGCTACAATAGTCGAGTGCTACTCTTGCAGTAAGAAGAAATGGGGAGGGGAAATAGGATTTGGCACTCTGCGACTTACCAGGTGGTCACTCGCCCCATTGCTATAGTAAAGAATCGTAAGATCCTTCGTTGCCGAGTCGCTAATTGAATAGAGATGGAAAACATGCGAGCGAATCGTGAGGAGAAGAGGAAAATTGAATGCTCTATGACCCCTCTTCAACCGAACCAGCGAATATAATGACGAGAGAGGAAAACAGTAATGCAAGATTGATGAGGGTTAACTAAGATTTAATTAGATTTAACTAACTTATAACTTCTGACTTTTATAACTTTTAATTCGTTCAAAATTTACATATAGTACTATATATTAAATTGATCGATTTTTTGTATAGAATTTTATAAAATTATTTTGATTGAAATCCGAGGGATCTGAAATTTGAGATATATTTTAGGATGCCAAAATTTTTATAGAATTTCTCAAAACTAGTTATTACACAAACACGTCCATATTAAGAAAAATCAAGTGTATGTTTTTTGGCTGGCCTAAACACAAAATTTGATTAGATCTAGATTCAAATTATTGGCAAGAAAGATGTCTCTTCACTAAATGAGGTTATCGCCTTGATTCTGGTTTAGGAGAGTTGAAAAGACATTATGCTTGAACCAATGACAATTGAAGGATCTGCAATAGTTGCACATCAGAACACCAACCAAAGAAAAATCAATGAAACATCTCAAAATGACACTCGAGATAGTCTTTGGTGAAGCTAATGTAAGAAATAGGCATACCAAAGATCGTTATTGGAAGTTGCATGCGAAACCTGCTATTTCAAACCGAGAATGAGGCTAGTGGGGCAATCAAAAAATTTAGCAGCAAACTCATCAAGTCTCTACCACAAAACCCACTTTACAAAATTTGATCCCAAATACTCCTACAGAGACTGCACTCCTTTGGCCAGTAAAATAAAAAAATAAAAAAACTCGCTCCCGCCCAGGTTTTTATAACTGCTCTTGCTTCCCTTTTTTCCAGTACTGAAAACCACGATACCCATAACTTCTATCAGCTCCTCCCTATCGCACGAAACCCTTCACACATTCCAAAACTTGCCTCCTCATTGTTCGCAGATGGAAACTAAGCCTCATCTCCATCCCTTAGTTTCGCTCGCAAACATCCAAGCTTTCTATTTACCTGCCACCCTAACCCCTAGCGCTCAACTCCTTGGATATGGTCGTGATTAGATCCAGCGAGAAAGGAACGAAGGATCGCGACATACATAGACATTCTTAACTCCCATCTGCCTTCTCTATCTCACACGACACACTCGTAACCGAATGCAGAATCCCCAGGTGAAACCTTCTCCCTTTCGGCTCGCACGCAAAAGCGATCCCCGTCTTCACTGTTCATATTTATTCTTCGGTTTCATAATAACAATGGGATCACGGCATACAGAGACCTCTGATACCCCCTTATCCTTCCTATGTCACGCTCGATCGAGCATTTCAAAGTCTTATTCTGCCCAGATCAAAATCCACACCGTTGTCTCTCCATACTCCTCCCTTCCGTCACCTCACTGACGTTCCACACAAATCCCTCATCCATACTCCTCCCTTCCGTCGCCTCATTGACATTTGCACGATCCCTAGTGACAAAAATTCGAGCTTCTCGTTTGAAACCCACACACAAACCAAGCCTTGCTTCTCCTGGCCTCTCCCATCAATCCGCTCAATAGAGCATAAAGAAAGCTGCTTCCCTCTCGTCCAAAACCTTTGCCCCTATACTATAGGAGAAAACATTCCGTCCAAACGACCACTACCGGGTGCCACGTTGTCATACACTACATCGGCAGGCGACATGGTGATTGATGATTAAAGTGCGAACATCCGGAAGAAATATTTTCTCCTACCCTAGACCAAGGCTCTTGTCATTCCTCCCTCATTCAAACCCAACTGGATCCTAAAACCCAAAACTGAGTTGCATCTACTGGAGCCCAAAACCCAACCTCTCATTACCCAATTTATTATCTTTGTTTTACAATTTATATTATATAAAAAATGAGTTGTATTTTTATTTCATTGTTTAGTCGTTATTGGTTCAGCAATATCTCGTCGTCGTCAACATCGTTATGTCGCATGCAAAGATATAGCAATTGGGGCAGGGAATTTTTTTTTAAAATATCAGGTCAAGGAAGCTCGAGTATCTATTAAAAAAAATTAAGTATCATTCAAAATAATTGTGTAATCATTTAAGAAATTTAAAAAAAAATCAGAGAATTTAAATACTAATTCTGAAAAACGCGAGTACCTATTCTGAGAATTAAGTACCATTTAGAGAGTAAAATACATTCGATGAAATATGTGCTTGTGATTTGTCTTTTTGTAGATGCATGGAAGACCCATGTTGTCTTATAAATCGTGAATTTAAAATATTTCATTTTGCTCCCCGATCACAGTCTCTCACGATACTGACCAACGCATCTTGTAGATAGTTCTGCAGGCTGACGTTTTCCCTAATGACCCCTAAGTAGAGGTAGGCATCGGGAGACTGCTGAAATTCCAGGTGAACATAAACTTGAAAAATAATTTAAAATTTACACTTTATAAACTTGTAAAATGGCTTAAAATTAACTTATTTGGACTTTTAAACTTGCAAATATTCAAAATTATACTCTTTAACTTGCAAATAATTTGAAATGTGAATGTTTACACTTCTAAATGATTCAAAATATTAACTTTGGACTTTTCAAATTTAAACCCTTGGGTTTGAATCACTTGAAGCTACTAAAGTTAACATTTAATACCCACAGTTCTCTAGCGTTCTGTCACCGCCTAAATCTGATGGTTCCCAGAGTTTCGACACTGTATAAATATCAGAAGTCGGGAATACATCTTTGTGTAATGTACTTGCAAAAATCATGTAATAGTCTATCTCTTAACATTCATTGTGACACTTCTGAAAGTATAATACCTGTAACAATATTCACCCGGTCTTTCATAAAACACAATTACTGCAATCAGATATTTCATATCTCATAAGCATGAATCGTACATGAATGAATATTTACAAGAAATTAGTGTCATATGCATAATCACCTAGATCATAAAATAGCATAGAATCACGTGTTGCATATTAAAAGTCAACTTGCATTCATAAATTAAATTGCAAGTATTCATCTATAATGAGCCAGAATTCATAAATGCATCTGTGTCAAACTAAAAATCATATAAATCTATAGAAGAGCATTTTTCGTAGTTTAGCACAAGATTATTTAAATTGATTTGACGATGTACCCTATGACGAGTTTTTATATTCTCGTCTCGAGCTTGCCGCCTCGCTACATAATCTGGGGAACCTAGACATCATAAGAATTCATAAAATTTGGGTTCATAACATGATTTAACCCAACAAAAAACTTATTCGCCCGAAACATACCTCAAATGAGCTTTTTGGCATAAATTGTCATTCTGAAACCGACAAATCTTCTTTTGGTCACCTCCAACTTAACTTCTCCTTTGCTAAACTCATGCTAAAACCCATTTGGAAGCTTGCAAACTGATACAACACTTCCTACACAAAATCAGCGCCTCTAACGGCTGTCGGGAACAAGAAAAACATGAAAGTAAGGCAAATGTCAAAACCAAAGGGTGAGGAAGGAAATGAAAGCTTAAAATATCATGAAAGAGGGATTCACACTTACAAAAATCACCCCGAAGCCCTAAATCCCAAGTTGCGGCATTAGGTTGCCCATCTGTAACGCGCAACTACTACAGTAGGGTCACGGTTTTCTTTAAGCGGGAGCTCTAGGTGGTGGATCGAACCAGAAGAGAGAGATTGAGAGAAAGGAAGAAGGAATTGGGAAAGAAAAAAAGTAAAATGCGAAGCTCCGGAGGGTCCTCTTCGACCGAATGAAGGAAATAAAAGGCATAAGTCGGATAGCTACAGTGTTGAGGATTAGGGATAATTAATTAGGGATAATTAAGGTTTATTAAATTAAATAAACATATAACTTCAGAATTTCATATCTCCCACTCCGTTCACGATTAACCTGTGGTGCTTTATATCAATCTGATCGATTTCATGCGCAGAATTTAATAAAATTATTTCAATCAAATTTCGGAAGATGAAAATTTTTGGGATACTTTAAGAATTGTGTTGAACTTAATTTCTTGAAATCTGGGCGTTACAAAAGACATAATCCGAGTCCTTTGTCGTGTGATTTGACCCAAAGGCTCCACAAAATAGTGGTTACGATCAGAGCTCTATAACCGGATGGTGGCCACCAAATAATACAATTATATTACAATCACGATCGCATCCCGTATGTTCTCCAATGATTTTTTGACCATTGAGTTGCGAACCATAAGGGTACATCTGATTGATACAATTTTTTATTAACTTAAATTTGTCTTATTAGACAAACAGTCGCCCCAGATCTACAGGGGTCTTTTAGACAATGCAATCTAAGATTGCTGACAAGAATCCTTCAGTAAGGTCGGATTGACTAATTCCTTTGACTAAACAAATCAAGGACCATGATGACTCAAAATGATGGAGCCATGGGAACTGATCGAGTTCTTCATCATTTCCCCACTATTCGATTTAAGCTCAAAATGATAAAAATTTATAACTTAAAATCTATGTTTGTTGTTAGTATATGTTAATTATTTAGTGTTTAACGACTAGACTAAATCAAAAGTGCTCTCCTGTTACCATAAGAGGTAATTAACCGTAGATGTTTGTGCCTACGAAAAACCCCGGCCCCCAAGATAAAAAAATCCTTGCAAAATGAAAGCAAAATTTCTAAGTAGTGTCCTATCCACTACCAAATCTGTCTTCTAAAAAATTGACCCTTAAAGCTCTCTCAACACAACAAATGTGAGTCTTAGGCTTTTGAATTTTCGAAACCCACACACCCAACAATCTTACTTAGGCTGAGGTTGAGAAGCTTCAAAGTTTATTTGCTCGAAAATTGTCCATTACTTTTTCGTCTATTCACAAACTAAACCATAATATGAACTATAATGTCATGTCTTATCCATCTTACTATGTATTTCAGAAGCAGGATTCGGGGAAAAGGATTGAACTTGCTAAAAAAAAGGCGGCCTCTAATATCTTGATACGTCGGTCGCACACTCGCCAACTATCAACCGTGTTTTTTCAACATCTTGTTGTTTTGTTTCAAATAAAGTGTCATTTGTTGTCAGCGCTTTCGTTTAGACATCATTCATTTACTACTTTAAAAACAATGTTCTCGTATTTGTTTAAAGAAGCTAATATTGATGATATTCATTATGATGCACGTGAATTTGTTAAACATAAAAGAGTTTCTTTTCAAATTAGCAATAATAGAAGTTCTTTCCTTTTTTTATTTGATTCCCATGGATACAAGGGGTCCCTAGAATTCTCGATATTACAGGAGCTCAGTGTTTTATTTCTTCCATCGATGATTTGCAAATTGCAATAGAGTCTCATGGATTTTCCTTCTTAAACATAAGTCCAATATGACCACTATCCTCCCAAAGTTACTTATCATGTTATATAATCAATTTGGTATCAAAAAAGTAAAAAGGATTTGATCTAACAATGCTAGAAATTATTTTAACCAATTTCTTTCGCCATATTTTTTACACGAAGGGATAGTTCAGGAGTCGTCCTTCATAGAAACCCTTAATAAGATGAGATTGTTGAGAAAAAAATGAAGACTTACTAGCCACAACACGTGCTTTACTCTTCTAAAATCGGGTTCAAAAATCATACTGAGGGAAGTTGTCCTTATTGCAGCTCACATTATAAATCGATTGCCCTCCAAATTATTAGGTAATTAAACCCTAATGCAACTCCTATTTCAATTTTACCCTCATATTCAAATCACAAATAATCTTACTCGAGTTTTTGGATGTCTTACTTTTGTTCATGTGTCTAACCACAAAAGAGGTACATTAGATCAATGAGCAATCAAGAGTGTTGTTGTCAAGTATTATCCAACACAAAAAGGTTATGAGTGTCATCACCCACCCACACAAAAAATTATCTCTATTATTGTCACCTTTGAGGAAGGCCATATTTTTTCTCTCCCAGTCTTATCAAAAGTGGGAGCATAGTTTTATTGAGGAAGATAAAGCAGAAGATCTGTTCTTTTTTTACCTACCCACATTACAACCTTACTCTTCACAAGAGTCCAAATCACTTTCACAAAATACATCCCCTCAGCTCAAATTGTCCCCACAAGAATCAAAACCTGAAATAGTTTAAATAGTTCATACCAATGACAAGCTTGACTCTAGGAGATATGCATATGTGTATTTGAGAAAGAGAAACCTGGAACTTGATCTTGTACAAGTTCAAAACTCAAGCCCTACTGCTGAAAATGAGATATGCATAAATGCAATTTTCTTTCCTACTCTAGTTCATTACGACTTGCCTATTGTCTCAAGAAAAGGGATGCGAAAATGCATTAAACATCCAAGGTATCCATTAGCCAAATTAATTTCTTTTCATATACTTTCTCCATATCATAAAGTATTCTTAGCCAACTTAAACTCCATCCCAACTCAAAGCACCTTGTTTGAGGCATTATCTGATGAGAAGTGGAAAGAAGCTATGAGAATAGAGATTGAAGCACTTGAGAAGAATAAAATATGAGAAATAGTAGAACTACCACAAAATAAAAAATCATCGGGATGCAAATTAGGTGTTTACCATGAAATTCAGATTAGACGGGTCTCTAAAGAGAGATAAAGCAATGTTGGTTGCTAAAGGCCACACAAACATATGGAGTGCACTATCAAGAGAAATATTTACCAGTGGCTAAGATCAAAAGGTAAGGATTCGTTTGTCCTTGGCCGTAAATTTCAATTGGGATTCACAACAATTTAATGTGAAGAATGCCTTCCTTATAGTGATTTAGAGGAAGAGATATATATGAGATTCCACCGAGCTTTGGAGGAGAGATAAAAGGGAACAAGGTTTGCAAACTAAAAAAGGCATTATTAAGCAGTTTCCAAGAGCTTGGGTCAATAAATTTACAAATATGATATTTAATACCGGGTATAAACAAAGTGAAGGTGATCATACATTATTCTTCAAACACACAAGTTTATTGAGAGTTACTGCTCTTCTAGTGTATGTTGATGATATAATTCTTATTGGGAATAATGAGAAAGAAAAAGAAACCTTAAAAAACTTTGACAAAGGAATTTAAAATCAAAGACTTGGAAGCTTGAATACTTTCTTGGGATAAAAGTAAATATCATTAAGGCATCTTCATTTCCCAAAAGAAGTAAATGGTTGACCTCTTAAAAGAAAACTAATAAATTTGTGTGTAAACGTGCTTCAATTCCGATTGATCCCAATCACAAACTTTGAGAGGAAAATACTGACAGGCAGGTTCTAAAAATTGGTCTCAAAGTTAATGCATTCGGCACGCATACTCGGCCCGGTATTTGCCTATGTTATGAGTGCAGTAAGTCAATTCATGCAGAGCCATAACGAAAGTCACTTACAAGCTGCCAATCAGATACTTCACTACCTAAAAGCTAATCAAGGAAAATAAATTTTATTCAAAAAAGGTGAGGGACTGATTCTTGAAACTTACACGGATGCAGACTATGCATGATCTTTGGTTGATAAGCTTTCTATAATAGCTTATAATATAGTCATGTTGAGTAAGAAACAAAATGTGATCGCTTGATCAAGTGCAGAAGCACAGTTGGGGACTATGGCTAAAGATGTGTGTGAGTTACTATGGATAAAGATCATCCTTGAAGATCTCAAGCTAAAATGCAAGAAACTTATGAGACTATATTGTGACAACAAGTCCACCATCAATGTTGCTCATAATTCGGTACAACATAGTAGTCAAAGCACATGAAGATAGATAGACACTCTATAAAAGTGAAGTTAGACAACAAATTGATCAACGCTCCTTATGTATCTTCAAAGGAACAACTTGCGGACGTGTTTACAAAGCGACTTAATATCCATGACTTCTCAACATATCCAACTTGGGAATGGATTGAATCTATTCACTAACTTGAGGGCGAGATTTGGAAAGAGGAAAATTATTTTTGTGAAGTTTTAATTTAAGAGTGTAATAAATCGCTTGATATGAGGATCCAATTTACGAATAGAATAATTCTCTTGATATAGGAATCCCGCTTAGAAATAAAATAAATCTCTTAATATGAGGATCTAATTTAGGAAGAGAATATTTTATTTTTATTCTTTTCTTTTTCTCCAGTTTCCATATATATTCATTATACACTGTATGTATATATATTAGTTAGATGCACAATGAAAAAGAAAAAAATCTGAATTTCTTTCCACATTCTTTTCATAAACAAGCATAAAACAATAGGAAAATCAAAAAATATACTTTACCGGCTTCATCTTCTTAAGAACAGATATGCCAGAATTCATATCATAGTCATACACAGATGGAGGTGTTTTCAGCGAACTATAAGCAAAGCGTAGAATGGCAGAAGAAAATTCTGATTCTTCAGTTTCCACTGAGTAAATAGAATCAATAAAATCAATTGTTCGACCATCTCGGAGTGGTCCAATTGCTTCACCAATTGGTGGAAGGCTATACATAGTTATGATTGGTAAGCCATTCTCCCTCTCATAAACAGCAATATGACCGCTAAACAGCTGAAAATCTTGAATTTTCACACTGAAAAAGAGTAACCATTCATCAATATTTTGATATAAAAAGCACTAAACAATACACAAAAAGGCATTTCAAGGAAAGTTTAGTATTAGAAAAAAGGTACAGCGGTCCAGGAAATACAATTAGGATAAAAATAAAGAGTCTTGACATTGTGAATAAGTTTACCATTAGTTTCATATTACTTCCGAAGTCATGGAAAATTTCATTATTTAATACTACTATCTTGACGATGTGTTATAAATTTAAAGCAGCATGAGAAACCCATAAAAGTGATTGCCTAAATCCATAAGCAAGTCTAGAGAAAGACCACACATTATAAGCTTTAACATAAATAGGCGTCTCATGTATGAAATCAGATCAGCGAGACACTTATATTATACACGTGCATAATAGTACGAATTGATCTAGAACTCCCAAAGAATATTTGACCTTATTTTCGAATGAGATTGAATAGTCTTGCTTTTTGCTTGTCCTTAGACTAAGGTATTCCTTGCCCTGGCTTGGAGCCCATCATGTAGGAAAATGAAACTATGCATATCACTAGTTGTCTTCATGTTTACCAGAAAATAGAGACAGCAAGTAGTGTAAACGGACTTCCTGAAACTGAGAGAATCTTCTCTAACAATAAGTGTACTCTAGAAATTAAAATAGCAACAAAAGATATTTGTATCAAGGAGATAGAATAAATAGCATGTGGCAAGGCTGCGTCAAGTATAACTTTTATAGGATAACCTGATAGATATTATGTATGCGTGCAAATGTGTGATTCTACTAAACTTAAAATTTTAAAAAAATGCTATTTGTCATTTTCATGAGGTGCAAAAAAATAGGGTATAAAATTTTGGCTTTACCTCAGCAAAATTTTGAGTATTACATCAAAACTTTTCACCAAGTCAGAAGTTTAGACTACTAGATCAAAAAATTATTGAGCAAACATAATGGATATATATGTTAACTTCCCTTCAATTTGTTGCACAAACAACCAATAAGCAAATATTAATATTCTTAAAGTTGTGATTCAAGACAAATCAACCGTATAATAGATGACAAACATTGTAAGACGACAACTTTATCCCACTAAGTGGGGGTCGCCTACATGAATCCTTTTTCTCCATTGTGTCCTATTGAGTGTCATATTTTCATTTAATTATATATTCTAATATATTAAGATCATTTTTTATACAATATGCCCAAATCTTTAAAGCAAAAAAAAGAAATATCCTGTTATATAATTGAGGAAAAGGCATTTTACATGCACATAACAAAAATAAAAGAAATCTCAAATTGGCTCCGTCAACATACCAAATAACATACAACTAACTTTGGCTCCTTCATGAGACTAAATAACATACAACATGATGTTCTTCCCCATTAAACCACAAAAAAGAGAGGATTTAGCATATAGCACATTAAAACTTCAAAGAAAATTCATTTATATTCAAAATACAAAAAAATATGAGCATAAACTATCGAAATATCACCTTTCTCGATGTTGTAATAACATTTTTGTTTCAGATGGGTTGTCCACTGAGCAATAAACTAATTCAGAATTATAGAAATCCTCACTTCTCCTTTTGATAAAAAAATGGTTTCCACGGTGACTAGCTGACGTATCAATACCATAAACTCGAGGAGTCAAAGTCCTAAGTCCACCTTCTTGGTTGCAAATGTCAAGATAATATAGAAACCGGGTATTTTTACTTTCAGATCCAACAAAAATGTATTGTTTGCTTTCAGAAGCTTGGAGATCAACAGAAAACATATCATCCTTCTCATGGTAGAGACACTTATCGCTTGACTGTTCTGATAACAATTTATGAGACCATACCTACATAAGTATTAAGGACATTGGACTTAAATAAATTGATAAATTTAGAGAAGTGATGTGGAAAAAGTGATATCTCATGTAAAAGCATTGGCTTTCACGCAATGGTCAAGAAAAATTCAAAACATTCTACTTGGTAACAGTACAGATGATAAAGTGAATTTTAGTAAAGAAGTTAAATTCCAAAATGATCTCTTGACTATTTGGATGTGGCCAATTTACTCTCTGAATTTTATAGTCCTCCATTTAGTCCCCCGGCAATTGAAATTGATTTTAATTGATCACTCAGGGACTGAATTGAGACCAATGTCGTGCAATTGGGGCTCAATTTGAACTGTTTGTGTGTCATAATTTCTAGACAAGGAATCAACTGAGATCAATTTGCAATAGTTTTGGGATTAAATTGGAGTGCTATAAAATTCTGAAACTAAATTAGCCACATATGAATCGACAGGAGACCAATTTGAGATTTATTCCTAGCAAAAAGGTATAAGCCATATTTGCGCAAAACTTCATCTATTTAACTGAATCACTAGAAAATAACTTTAAATTCCAATACTATAACCTTGTCAGGACGAAGGATTTCATCCATTGTAATGTAAAGTAGTGTGTCATCTCCTGCCCATTCTATATTTGAAGTTACTGATTTCAAGGGATTGCCAACAGCAGTACCTTTATCGGCATCAATCACATAAACAGTATAGATCTCATCACCTTTAATATCTTCAGCATAAGCTATAAGTTTATTATTCGGGCTAGCCTGCAAAAACAAGTACAAAAATGTAAAATATGAAAGGAGAGGAAACTGAACCAAAATGCTTAAACAATCAAAGATTACTTTGAAAGCCCCGATGCGATAATAAACATGGCCTTGAGCCTTAACGTTCTCATCTAGAATAACTTGCTCCTTGGGTGCTTCAGGTCCTATGGGCATGAAATCATGCACAGAAGAAGTTTCATCAGTGATAAGACGCCTGCAATGCAGAATATATTCCTTTCCTTGCAAAGTTTTTTCATAATAATAATATGACCCTCTCCGAATAGGTGCTGAGATATCACTTTCCTCAATTCTTCCTCTTATCTCAGCATATAACTTATCCTCAAACTGTTTAACACCTAGAATTGAATGTCTAAATGTTAGCATATTTACGGGGAAAAAAAAGAAAAATTAAATGTGTGTGGTAGGGATGGTGCCACATGTGCATGGGTGGGTGAAGGGTTGAATAAGGGTTAAAATACTTGAAGAAATGTCAAACTAAAAAGTTATGAAATTCGTATACTTGCCAAAAATTTCTTTGATATTTGATAAATTATTTGATCACCTATATGGTGATGCAAAACAGGAGCTCATTTTTTAGCATAATAATTAAAGAAAAATATTTAGATATATTAACATGTTGAATTACAATTCCAATTTTGAGGATTGTTTCCTCCACAATAAACATGAAAAAAATCACAAGCATTTCTTATGCAAAATACCGTCGTGAATTGCAAAGATCCCTCATAAAATTAAAGGATGAAGGTAGTGAAGTGCAAGAACAGCAATGTGGAGGCCCACAAAGATTATTCATTGAATCGCAAGAAATAACCTAAGATAATTCAAGAAACAAGAAAGCCTAGCCCGCTCAAGTCCATTTTATGCTTGAATTCTAAAAGATGTACTTTTAAATTTTCTATAAAATCTAAGGTTTTGAAACTCTGAATTTAGAATTCAAACATTTATGTTTTGCATAAGAAATAGAGGATTGAGCAATGGAAAGTTAAGATTTTATATAGAGTGCAGAGGCAATTTAATACCTCCAATACATTAGCCGCACACATTTCTCTCCTTTACATAGAATGTAGAGGCAATTTACTACCTCAATAAATTTAGCCTCCCACCATTCTTCCTATGACTACTATTATTATTATTATTATTATTATTATTTGCTTTTAGCAATGGTTGTAAAAGCTATTAATAGTCCTCTTAGAGCAATGAAATCAGTTTTCGATGGTTTAAAAACATAAAAATTATTTTCATTGAGTTGTAGTTTGGTGGCCGGCCTTTAGTTTTTCCTTGGTGAAAAAAACTAGTTATCTTGGTTAGTATTGTGTTTTTCATTCTAGCATCACTATATTCATCATTCTCACTCCTTAAAATAAAACATTTCACAAAATCAAAATCTTAATACCCACAGGCTATGACAGTCCAAAAAAAAACTTACAACTTCTTACTTACATATCCAATTTGCCTAAAATTGCCTCCATTTGTTAGATAATATACCAAAACTTTGGTCCGAACGATCTCATATTTTCTACCAAGAAAATAAATTCATCCATTGCAAACAAATCTCATTTTTATTAGCTTTCGATATTAACCCTAACATCTTCCTACTTGATCATTGATTTCTTAAATATCAAACGCCTTGGCATTCTCTTCAAAATTACTTTGAAGGTTTTTAATTGTTTATTTCATCAATGCTCCTCCCCATCACTCGTTTCTTTATTTGTAAAATTTTGATATTGTTTTTTCACACTAGCCAAAGTACCATGCCCTACATAAGCAAAAAAAGCTATTATTGCATGTCTATTACAATGAGTATAGCGCACTGCCCAAATAAATATATATATATGTGTGTGTGTGTGTGTGTGTGACAGAAAAATATAAAACGTCTAGTCATGACTTTGAACCATGTGAAACTATCGACACTTTTTTGGGAAAGTGTGTCAATTTCTTTAATAGGAAAAATATCAAATCAAGAACATAAATCACATCATACAGTACCTACCTCCTGCCTCCTTCGGCCAACTCTTTGACAACAAGCCACGACCTACAAACAGCCCTTCCAGCTGGCATTAATTGGCCGACGGCCTTCCCCGCCGGCCTCTCTTATTTTGACAACATTCCAATCGGCCTCTCTTAGTCGGACGACTCCCCAACCGGCCTCTCATGACCGGCCTACACTCCCGTCGACCGCTCTTAGCCGAACAACGCCTCAATCGACCTCTCACGGTCGGCCTACGCTCCCGTTGGTCATTCTTAGCCGGACGGGCACCTCAACCAGCCTCTCATAACTAGCCTACGCTCCTACGGGTCCTCTCTTAGCAGGCCACGCTCTAATAGAGCAACGTTCAAACCGACCGTCCATTGGTCAGCGACCTCTTCACTCGCCTCCCATGGTCACTCGACGCTTCCACAACCTCCCTTGGATGATTAATATTCATGTCGGCCGCTACTCCAGCGAGCTTCCAACATAGCCAACTCCCTTGGCCGGTCGACACTCCAGCTGACTGCCTGTCAACCTACCACCACTTCAGCCAGCCTCCTCTGGACAGCCGCTTCTCCAACTAATCTCATCTCACCAACGACTTTCTTGACCGCCCCCCTTTCGTCGACCACCTCCTAGAAATGTGACTCTTCCATATGGTCACTAGCCGAAGATCAAATCCGAGAGCCGACAAAGTCTCCGACAATATGCTCTAATGACCAAAGGCCAAAATATCATGTAGTTTCTTTCATAAATCAAGGGCAAAATTGTAATAATAAATATCCCCCTACTTTCACCTCCTATAAATAGAGGACTCCTTGGCATGTAAAGGGGATTCTTTAGGCTCTCTCTCTCCCTCTAATGCAGGAAGCTTGTTCCTCTTTTCTCTCATCTGTAACCTCATCTGTGTGGAATGAAAGGGGTTGTCGAGCCAGGAGACCTCCCCTATTTGTCCCCCGGCGGGGTAACCCTCCCTCTCTCTCTCTTTCTCTCCCTATCTTTTTTCACCTCTCAAAATCTGGCTCTATTTCTTGGGCACGACCCACCGGACAGACTATATATATATATATGGGGTCCAATTCTCCTTGTCATCAACTGTAGTTCTTTTGTATTTTCCTGATTATAGCTTATGTTTTCTTTGTTCTCTCTCTCTCTAGTTTTCTCAGATTTGGCGATAATCCACCACTGAAGGCGATAATGCTTTTCTTACAAAGTGATAGTAAATTTGGTTTTTAGGGCGCTCCACAAGTTTTAAATTTAGTTATGATGAAATTTGATATGTGGATTAATTGGTATTGTTGAATTCTAGCCTGTCTTTTAGTATACACACCCCGAGAGTTGGAGCTGAGAGAAGAAGAGAGAGAGAGAATGTCCCCCTTTCATTTATGTCCTAACCTCCTACTTATAGGGGCAAACAGTTATAATAACCACCCAAATGAAATAATCGACGTGTCCGTCGAGTGAAAAGTATATTATAATACAAAAGAAATATAATGCTTATCGATAGCCGGATTCAAATACTGAAGTTTTAATTTCCCTGCTTTCAGGAAAAATGAGCTCCAAAATTTCAGAGACGTCCAGAAGAATGTCACGCCACTGCGGACTAGAGAGTTTCTTTCTAAGGTCACGTCAGCCCCATAACTACGATAGACAGTTTTACAGATGCCCGCGGAGTCTCGCAGAAAAGTGTGACTTTTTCCGACAGGCTGACGGTCAAGTTGATTATACTGTCGAAAGTGATCACAAATTGATACAATCGTTGGAGGATCGTTTAGGACGAGACTTACATCATCTTCATGTTAAAAATACTATCATCATTATTTTATTTGTAATGTTATTAGTTTTTTTTTTCTTTAGCACTTTCAGTATTCACTATTAAGTGAGTTGTGTATCTGAATTTTTATTCTGTTTTGAAATGAATTTATGTTTCTGAATTATCAAATATGTGGTTGTCACAGTTCGGTTCTAAACAACTTTACTAAATAGGGGCAGAATAATCATTTTTTCATAAAAAGCAGCCCCACAGTTGTTTTCACACAGTTGCAACAAACAGATAGTCAGTTTCCCCGCAGCAGCTTCCTGGGGCAGAGTAATTGTAGCTAAAAAGCTACAGCTGCTCCAAACAGACCCTAAGATGGACATCAAAAGAATTTTCTAGTTTATCCAAGCAATTTATATCCTATAAAATGATAGAATCACAAAGGTTTATCTTATCGGACCTAAAATCCTTAATTACTTAAGTTCATATGTGTTCCTCTCCCATTGAGAAGCTATATAGCTTAACTACAAGCACTTTTTTAATGGATAGTCACGCCCTTTTTACAAATAAGATAACTTGAATGGATGGTCATGCCCTTTTCACAAATGAGACATCTCTTGAATGGATAGCCACTTCCTTCCTACAAATGAGAGATAGTAAGTAATTAAAACAATATGGTAGATATCTTAATTTAAAGGACAACTTAAGCATTAAATAAATTAATATAATTGTTTTAATTAAATTATATTTAATGAATATTCATTACATTTTATTCAATCATTTTTTATACTCTTACACTTGGCCCATTGATCTTAATTTCATATTTATCATTATATGAACAAATTATTGCTCTCAAATCTTTAAACTCAAATAAAAGAGTAAAAAACAATGAATCACTGTGAAAATCACCTAAATTGAGCATTAACTTCCATATATTGTGATAAAATATTATGTTTTATTAATGATCGTTTATGCAATATCTTTATCAAATCACTATAGTGTCATCCTCAAAAATTTATGTATAAATCCAAAAAAGAGATAAAAATACTAAAGCTTTAAGTGCTAAAAATTTTTATTCAGATGAAAATGAATCTCAATTACGCTTTTATATAATAGAGCTAAGTTTCACATTCTACACACATTTTTTCTACAACTATGATGGTAACGTTGCAGCCAAGGAAACAATTATTATTAATGCACTACCGATATACTGCCACCTTGTTTACTTTAACAAGTTCTTTATCGGCTAAATAATATATGTCGATGTGTATACTTTGACTCCTAATTCAATTATTGTTAGCCAAAAACATCGCAACAAAATTATCATATGTCCTCCGTGATCTACAAATATAATTAACAATTTTAAGCCCTAAATTAAAACTTCTAAGCTAAATAGTTTATAGTGTTGCTTCAAAATATGATATAAACTTTGCCTCTGTAGTTGAACTCGGGCAATTAATGATTGTTTAAAACTTCTCCAAGAAATACCCTCCTAATAAAAAAGCATAACTTGATGACCATTTTCTTGAGTCAAGATAGTCGACAAAGTGAAGATAATTTACACCTTATTCATCAAACGAGTATAACAATTCTCTAATGTAAAACTTCAAATATTAACTCACAATTTCATGTTTAATAAAAATTAATGATCAATCTTTTCCAGATATTTTTTTAGTTTATGAAAGTAACCAGAGCAAGGGGACTACTATCAGCTGATCATGGATTCGGCAGAGTCGAGCCACACCCTTTATTCACAAACCTTTCTTCCTCCTTTTTCTAAGATAAGAATCCCCATTTTTCCTTTCAACCATGAAAGAGAATGGAATTCACAACATAAAAAATTCCCATTGAATCAAGTGAGAGTGAACAAGGAAAAAATGAGTAAATAAATAAGGGCGGTATGGAGCTCACTCGACATTGCTTGATCGGTGTACTCGTTCTCCGAGTTGAGGTAGGAGAGAACATCGGGATTCGAACGAGAGTCGTCCCGCAGCCAGTAGTAATTGTCGACACGAACGTCGCCGAACATCTCCATTTCATGCCTCACCTTCCTAGCCACCGGCGGCGCCGCCATAGAGCTAAGTAATCGTACAGCAGCCGTACTACGGCCAGCGTATTCGGAATCGAAACTGGCGGCCGCTGGGAGAGGCAGCGGGGGAGAGAAGAGGAGCAGGCCAGACAGAAGCGAAGGGAAGATCATTAAGCCGAAAGAGGGGAAAAATATTACCTGCGGACGGACTCCAATATAAAATTTGTATACTCTGGTTACAAACAAGCAGCTGCTTGATAATTCCTTAATAACTTCCACTTCAGATTATTAGAGGACTATGATAAAATTATTGAGGTATTAATTTCAATAACTTATAATCTTAATAATCTTCGCAGGTTGTTATTCATAATTTATTGTGAGGTATTGCATGATTAATATAATAAGCACGCATGCATTCTGTATGAAATTATTTCCCTATAAGAGGGTATAAATTTTGTATTCTACTTATAACAAGAGCGTATAAACTTGGTAGCTACAAACCCTCGATCTAAGAATGCTGAGCTCTAATCGGCAGAACAAGATTAGGTTTTTGGGTAGAGGATGAATCACCATAATCGGATAAGTAGCTCATTTATAGATGAGGGAAGCCTGTAGAAAGATTAATTATGAGGTTCTGTTGTATTGTCATTTCTCGATTTTCCTGATAAGAGTTCGAGGAGCATCCATGGGATGCTTGATAATATTGAGAAATTTAATTCTTTTCTCGGGTCGTATCTACCGTAAGGCAGGTCATTGTCTTCGCTCGACTCTCTTTAATGATTAGCTAGGATACTTACATGTTTTCATTTATTCTGACTAGCTCAAACTCGAAATAGTCTGGAGGTTCTTTTAATCCTTCTCCTAACTTGGCTGACCTTTTGACTTTGGCTACATCTAATGAGATAAGAGGGTCGTTAGGACTTCTGTCGGTGAACTCTCACTTGTAGTACTTGCTCTCTTTCGGACCATTGGATTTACTGATGTTCACTTGAAATTTGCTACTTTCTTGTGTCTGGGATTAAGATAAAGTTAAAACTAGTAATAGTTGAAATATAATTTTGTCATATTGTCGTTTCGCCCGTTTTGTAGCTGGTGTGGTAAGAGCTAGCCGCGCCTGCAAGCGACAAGAATGGAGACAATCATCCCAGCAACCGTGTAATTAAGTGGCACGGCGGATAAAAAATAGGATTATCTGGTCCTCAATATAAGATAATTATGGAGGACTCCTCAAATTCTAATTAAAACTCTCAAACACGCGCATTAAGATGTTCAATTAAAGCTCCAGTTTGACTAAACATATAACATAAAAATAAGTTACAACTAAAAAGTTTAAATTAGTAACATATATGTATATACATTATTTATGATGATTTATAGACATACCACTCAGTTCCTATGTATTTACATATCTAACACCTAAACTTCAATTATAATATATATGATACCTTTTCTATGCATGGAAAGTGTATTTCCCTTTTTGTTTTAATTAAAACAGTGGAAGTTTTTTATGTGATATGAGAGATTGGGATAGTATAAAATAAATAGAGTTTTGGTGTTAGATATGTAAATACATACACATGTAAATGTCCCTATTAAATTTTAGAAAGATTTACCCACACACCACTCAAATCTTAATGTGCTTATATATATAACGCCTAAACTTTAATTTTTGCATGCATGTTGCGTTCTGTATATAAAAGTTAGATGCTGATATTTTTGATGTGATATGAAAGATTTGGTTGGTATAAATGTAAAATTTAAGTTTAGATACTAGAAATCTAAATACATTAGAATTGGGTGGTATGTGTGTAAATGCCCCAAAACTTTAATGTGAAGCTTTCAAGCCAAAAGCTAAAAAAATGTCTGCACTCAATAAAATAGCCGAGCAACCTATCCTCTTGTATAAAGCTCCATGTGGGTTTCAAGGTTGAAAATGTTTAAATATTTTTCAGAGAACTTTTTTAGCTTGCCTTGATGAGCCTACGGGGCAATGAGCATGATTTTTTGGGCAAAGAAGTGGAGTTTCAAGAGGTTCTTTCAGCAACATATTTGGGCAAAAGGGCAACAATATTTTGTTAAGAGGGGCAATATAAAAAAAGCCCCTCTTCTATTATAAAAATTGAAATGTTGAGGAGTACTCTTGAGGCCTCCCAAGGCCATGGCGGTAGCGAATGGTGAGTGGTGGCCAGCGGTTGTGGTGATGGCGAGTGGCAATAGTAGCAGTCAACAAGAATCTGTTATTGCAAGTAGTGGTGATAGTGTGGGCTGGTGGGGGATTTTATTGATTGTAAGCGTCATCATAGATCTCGAAAGATTCCCTATCTAACCGATCGAAAATAACAATTGAAGAATAATGTATTATCCCAAGGGATAAAGACATTACCTTATGATGGGTTCCACCATTCGGATAATGGAAATATTTTGGGGTCTACAGAACCAAAATTCTTCTCTTAGCATACATGTGTAAGATAAGGTTTATTTTTTATCTTGA
Organism: Phalaenopsis equestris; assembly: GCF_001263595.1. Classification (NCBI taxonomy): domain Eukaryota; kingdom Viridiplantae; phylum Streptophyta; class Magnoliopsida; order Asparagales; family Orchidaceae; genus Phalaenopsis; species Phalaenopsis equestris. Next base: position 70,519,067 of record NW_018164444.1, on the reverse strand, counting down.
GTTCTCGTTCGTGTAAAGGAAATCATTTATAATTAATTACATCTTTATAGCTATCAATTCTAAAGAAAACCTCTCGACTAATATGACAAGTCAAGTTGCTAAAGAATGGACTTTCATGATTGGAAGGGGGGAGTCTAGTTAAGAGGATTTAGGCTTTAAAATGATGGAATTTACAATCTGATGACATGCCATGGAAAAAGACTGAGATGTTGGATTTGACTGACATGAGTGATTAGGAACCCTAAGCTCAAAATAGTATCAGGAAGGAAAAGATTTATAAACAGAAAATGAAACCTTAGCCTACATAATAAATAACATCCCCCGTAAAGATGCACATGGCTTTCCATTGTCTCGTGAACGTTGGTATCCTTCGACTATGACCAATCTCATAACCAGGAATCCCCCTTAAATGTCAGAGCATGGATGATTCATAATATCGAAGTAGTCTGAAATACTTTAGTTAAAAATCATGGGTACATCATTCTAAGGCATCCCCTCTAGCCTCACGGGAAAACTTTGTTGTTTTGCATGTTCTAATCCTTAGTACCAACTAGGGTAACTAGACTAACCTAGTCTTCTATACTCAGACTAACCTGGGGTAAGTGTGAGGGCCTCGGTTTGATATCTAAGTTAGCTAGCCTAAGGTTAATGATGGATCTACCCTAGGTTTAATTCTCGTTCTTTATCTTTGTATGTTTTAAAGGTTCATTTAAAGTTCTATATTTGCATTCATGTTTTTTTTTTATTCCTAGATTTTTTGGTCATGTTGAGAAATCAAAGGTTGTTTATATTTTGAGTTTTGTTTCATTTGAATTTTAATTTGTGGCGTTTAAGGAGAAAACTAAGTTCTCATCCTTATTTTTGTTTTATGTGCTTTTTTGTTATTTTTTGTTTTAATTTCTAACATGAAATAGCAGGAAAGAAATAAGAGATGAACAAAGCATTAAACGATACATGAAACAACATATAAATTAAAACATGTAAAGTAACACATAGCCTTGGATTAAGCTTGGGTTCGGGTTGAGCAGAGGTAAGCTAAATTTTTACCTTATGTTAGTTGGAGATTGAGCTAAGGTATGATGTGGTTAAGCTGGTTTGGGCTTGGATTGGGCTTGAGGTGAATTGGTTTGTCTTGGGTTGAATTTCCCGGGTAATGTTGGGTTGACCTGGGTTAGCTTGGAACTGATTTGGGTTTGACCTGAATTAAGCAGATTGACTCGGGTTAGCTTAGGTTTTCTTTGGGTTTGACCTAGGTTAAGCTGGGTTGACCTAGACTGAATTAAGTTTGATTTGGGTTAGACTCGAGCTAAGCTAGGTTAACTTGGATTAGCTTAGGTTTGACTTGGGTTTGACTCAGGTTAAGCTAGGTTAACATGAGTTAGCTTATGTTTGATTTGGGTTTGACCTGAGTCTGATTTAGGGTTTGGATAAAGTCTGGGTTGGGTCATACCTGGGTCAGGTTTAGGGTTTGGATTAGGTCTAGGTTGGGTCAGAACTGATTTAGGTTAGAGGTGGGTCGGGTTTTATGGTTTGGATCAGATCTGGGCCAGACCTAGGTTGGGTTAGGTTTAGATTTTGTCTTAGATTTGGGCTAGACCTATGTTGGGTCAGATCTAGGGTTTGGAGGTTTGGGCTAGACCTGGGTTGGGTTAGGTCTAGGGTTAGGGTTATGTTTGGGTTTGGGTTAGGTTTGTATTATTCCAAGGTCGGGTTAGGTCTAAGGTTTGGGTTAGGTTTGGGCTAGACCTAAGTTGGGTTAGGTCTAGGGTTTTGGTTAAGTTTGTTGAGGTGAATTTGGGTTAGGCTGGGTTCAAGTCAACCCATGTCAAGCCCAAATTCAAGCCTAATTCTTGGCCTTTGAGTTGATTGACCTAGTTTTAAACATTTAAATAAAAATGCTTAAATTAAGGGAAAAAGGATATTTTACTGGGAGGAGAAGAGTTTGTCCGAAGGAGATGGCTTGTCGGAGAGTTGCTTCCCTTCTTCTCCCTCTGCACTTCTTGTTCCTCTGCTAGCAGTGCCCTAATCGTCCTATTCCCTTGTCGGAGACCCCTTTTATAGATGTGGAAAGCAGTGGTTGGACCCTCTAGAGTCGTCTGATGATGTAGTGAGCCGACGGAGAAGGTTAACCTGCCGGTTAGTGAGCCACGAATTGCCGCCGGTAAAAGGGTGCGGCGATTTGTGGCTTGATCCAGGGACGAAGGCCACATATCATTGACTCAGTTTGTCTGGGTGTGGTCATGCCCAGACCTAGTGTGACCATGCCGAGGTACTTTACGGTGTGATCATGCCTAAGTCGGGTGTGATCACGCCTAGGTCGGGTGTGACCACGCCAAGGTACTTTGGGTAGTGGTCACGCTCAGGCCACCCTGCCCATTTTTGGCCTGGTGTGGCCGCCAAAAATGGCAGGGTGCTCTTTTAGCCAATTTTGGTGTGCCAGCCCATGAGGTGAAGTCCGTGCGAGTCCTATGCGACAAAAAATGAGGTCAACATGGGTGATTGGTGGTAGTAACGGGAGCTTGCATAACAAGTTAACAACAATCTTTGATAATAATGTTGCATTGGTAGTGGTTAGCTGCAAGCAACGATAGTGGGTGATGGGTGACAACAACAAGCACCATCTTGGAAAGTTGATCGTGGTAGCCAATGTGTTGGCAGAGGTGGTGACGTGCATAAGCCATTGTAACTAGTGACAACAACAATAGCCTACGAGTTGTGTGGTGGGTATTAGCTAAATTTATGACTCAATTTTGAATTCGAATGCAAAATTGTACTAAATGATGGGTTTGAAAATATCAAAATTTTATACACAATTTCTTTAAATATATCCAAATGCCAAACTTCCGAAAATCCCAACAAAAAAATTTCATTATAATGATAATGCAACAACCCACCACACAACCCCTTAGTTAGATTAATTTGATTACATCTTTGATTATAATGATCTCTCTTAATTGATTTTGATCAAGGTTTAGAAGAAATTATGACAACTGCTTCTCCAATATATTTGATCATCGCTAAAAATCGAACTGAACAAACATATTTGATTTATTCGGTGCAGTTTTAAAATAATGATTTAGTTTTTTTTTTTTTTTAAATTTTGAATATTTGGTTTTTAATTTTCAAATCGATTTTAAAATTCTTTGAAAAAAAAAATTAAATAAATAACTGGATGTTACTAGGATTAGAAAATTATATCAATTTAGAATGAAAAGAAGTTGAACAAATGACATTTATTTTAGCTTATTTTGAATTTTTGAATTTTAAATTTGATTTTTAGATTTTGAGAATATATATATATATATATATATATATATATATATATCTATTAATTAAAACAGAAACTTAAGTTTTAATTATTTTGAATTGAAATAGAACAAAATGTCAAATTTATGTTTGCTCAAAACAAACCCATTAAATCAGATTATTTTTTAGTTTGAATCAAAGCTCTATTCAAATTAACGGTTTGCACTCCTTCACAGAAACTATTTAGTGAGAGCAAGTCTAAAAAATAAGTCATTTTGGGGCCTTAGAGTTGATTTAGGGTCTGTTTGGGGCGCTTATTAAATAATCTGTTGATAAGTTAATTAAAAATAATATGTTGATAAACTATTTGTAGTGGCTATTACGAATTTTTATTTTTTTCGAAAAGCCGGATCGCAGCAAGAAAGTTGACGTTGCACCTAGATAGATGCGGTGTGAAATGTAATTTTTAGCATTTTAAAAACGCAGTTTACTAATACAGATTTAGTGCAATTTTAAAAAGTCATCATACCAAATAAGCTGTCTCAAACAGACCCTTAGACTGTTGGGTTACAAAAATTATTCAACTCAAGTCAGGCAATCAAATTTTAATTTCATTGTTTTTCTATAATTTTTTTGTATTTTAATTGGTTATATTTCAAACAAATTAAGATCGATGAAGATTTATAAATTTTTATATGTTGTAAAATAAATTATGTTGGACATCATGATATAAATATTTAATTTGTCACCAATTTTTTTTGTGTTGTATATTATTTTTGTATTTTAGAGAGCATATTAAACCTAACACATTTATTATAGAAGACGAAAAACTTAAAAATATTATTATGGAAATTTCATGTAAATGGTTGTATGAATTATAATTATTATTTTATGTATATTAATTCACCCCTAAAGTTCTGCTATTACTTTACAAATTGCAAAAAAGAAAAAAAAAAGGCACAAGTGCAGATGGCTGCGTGAAAATATTTATTTGCATTGAAATAGTTATAAGAGCACGTTGTCACCTCCCAAAAAGAGCTCTTAGGGGTAGTGGGCAGCCCGAGACTTAAATACTGATTTTCGGCCATACACCTAGCCGATATGGACTTTTTGTCTGTAACATTCTCCTCCAACCAATCATGTGATGCCCTCATCACGGATCGACTCCACCGAGGGTCCCACTGGACCATGGAGAGTTCACACACCTGACAGACAATAATCTGCCCTGATACCACTTGTCACATCCCAAAAGAGCTCTTAGGGGTGGTGGGCAACTCGGGACTTAAATACTGTTTTTCGGCCCTACACCTAGCCGATGTGAGACTTTTGGTTCGTGACAACGTGCACTTATATAATTGTTCATTTTTTGTGTTTAATATATAAAAAAAGTGCAAATATAAAAGATAGTGCAAATGTAAGGGGCAAATAAAAAATATAAATAAGTGAATGAGTAAGTAAGTGGAGTTATAAGCGGCCAAAACAATTATACATTATTTTGATAATTACATATATAACACTCAAAACATTATTAATTATAAAATTAACACCCAGATGCCTTTTTTTTTTTTAACTACTGAAATAAGGCATCTACACGTGCCATGATCTAGTAATTGAGAATTTGATAAAAATAAAAATAAAGGGTTGGGGGTTTGTTGTGTATTTTGAAATTTGAGTTAGAGTGCAAAATGGATGAAAGAGGATACTAATTTTATAAATACCAATGTGTCCAGTGATATTTATGTAATTTCCCCATTCACGTTTTCCTATTATATTTCTAAATGTCATGTTAAAATACCTACTTATATTATTGCTTGACATATATCTATTATTGACATTAGTTCTTATACTAATATTGCATTTGATACATGGTGTGTGGTGTTGATACTAGTTATCATTTTTTTTTCTCTTCTATGTATTAATACCATAATAAATTTTGAGTAGTCTGTCAAGCTACAATTGTTCATCAATAATTTAATCACATTTAATTTCCCGTTTTTTTCTTAGATATCTTGCTCAACCTACCAATATATGTGGTCCAACCTAATCAAATCCAACCATATACCCCTTGTTGGTTTTATTTTTTTGGTTTTTTAGAAAATAATTTTGATTTAATATATGTATAATTTTAATTTTGAAAATGTTGTGAAAAACGAATGCAATAAAGCGAAAAATCGGATGGAAAAGAAAATCGTAAATAGAAAACAGAGCAGGAACACACAAGTTTACGTGGTTCGGCAAATTGCCTATGTCCACGGAGCTGCAAAAGATTTTATTACTTCGAGGAATAACACCCGTCGATCACCTGGTCGATTACAAGAAAGCACTCTTTCTCTCGACCCCTTTCTCTCGACCCCTTTCTCTCTCCTCTCCCTCTCCTCTCTCTCTCTCTACACGAGAGCTTCAAACCGAAGTACACCAGAAGAAGAACCTGAAAAGCTACAAATGCCGAAGAGAAAGTCTGGGAAACCAAATCCAGAGAGAGATTGCGAGGAGAGCTAGCATACCTATTTATTAATTTCATATGTCATTAGACTCATTAAAGAATTAATCAAATAATTAATGAAACACATTAATTATTTTCTTTTCTCATCTGCAGCAAATCATATAAGGAATTAAGAATAATTAATTTAACAATTAATTTCGAGTATCAAATCCAATTTGTTGTCAAACATGAAAAAATGTTAATTTGAGCAGTGGACCGATTTCCATATTCACAACAAATCTCCCACTTTGAGACTGGTAAGCTAGCTATATCATCCACTAGTTGCATCGCCCTTTTCTTCAAACGTGATATCCTCCACCTCTGCAACTTAAAGCTCCGGTCTTCATGCTAGAAGAGTAGAAGACCAGCTGAAGTCAAACACAACTTCAACTTCTCAAGAGTAATATCCTTAGTCGACATATCAACGTCAACATAGTCTTGTTACTCCAAGCTTTTTCCTAAATTACTCATGTTTCTGCTTACAACTCCCACTGCATTGGCAATATATTGTCTCTGCTGAAAGCCCTTTTCAACAAGTCTAGTTTTGTACCTCTTACTGTCATAAAACGCAGTTTTCACTTGGTACACACATTTTTTGTGCAATGTCTTCTTCTCTGGTGGAAGTTCTGTCAGCTCCTAAGTCTGATTCCTTGGCAGGGAATTCATCTTTTCCAGTGGTTTTCCTAGTAACGGAAGATGAAGTTTCTTCCCATAGAGGTGGTATTCCTCTATTTGCATTCTCTAGTAACCAAAATTTGTGTCATTAAACTTCTTGATCTCCGATGCCATCACATCATCTCCGATCATCACTTCTCATCAGATTCGAACCTGAGCTCTGATGTCAATTATTGTGAAAAACGACGGGAATAAATCTAAAAATCGAATCGAGAAAAATTCGCAAATAGAAAACACAACGGGAACACATAGATTTACGTGGTTCGGCAAATTGCCTACGTCCACGAAGTTACAGAGGATTTTATTACTTTGAGGAATAACACCCGTCGATCACCTCGACAATTACAAGAAAACATTGTTTCTCTCTCATCTCCTCCTCTCCTTCACTCTTTTTCTAGCCGAGAGCTTCAAACCGAAGCACACAAGAAGAAGAACCTGAAAAGCTACCAATGTCGAAGAAAAAGCCTGAAAACGAAATTCTGAGAGAGATTACAAGGGGAGCTATCATACATATTTATTAAATTCACATCTCATTAGGCGCATTAAGGAATTAATCAAATAATTAATAAAACATATTAATTATTTCATTTTCTCATCTGCAGCAAATCATAGAAGAAATTAAGAATAATTAATTTAATAATTAATTTCGAGCATCAAATCCAATTTGCTGTTAAACATGAAAAAATGTCAATTTGAGCCGGTTTTCATATTCGTAACAGAAAATAAGGTTCTTTTGTTTTGAAAAATAAGAAGATCGAATAGCTCTCATATATTCAATTGTTTTAAATAATCGAACACAACATCATAAGTAAAATGTCATCTTGAAAGATGAGAATGTCACTTAATAATGAGTTCAATTATTCAAACTAAAAAATTTATGATATTTATTTAGACTGCGAAAATATCAACATATATTACTATCTAATCTTTGGGTTACTAATTCTCCTATAGGCGCAAACTTCTATAGTTCATTATATCTTAAATAATTGAAATCACTTAAAAAAACTCTCGATTAATATCAGGATATTGTCTTCAAGAATTCAACATCTAGTTTCCACGATTGTTCATAAGAAAATTAAATGGGAAAGACTCAATGTAGAACAGTTATTTCTAGAATCCCAAGGAATTAAAAGTAGGAGATATCGAAGATAGCAAGAAAATCTCGGTGACATCTCAAACTAACCAATGATATAACTTTACGTCTTTGAAAGGGAAGTTATATAATATTTTAATCCTGTAATTTATTTAGAAATTTATGACTTATATTTGCACAATATACAATCATGCAAACTACCTAAGAAGATTGAAAATTTTACATCATACCCAATACGACCTCAAAATTTTCAAAGGAGTTAGAGTTTATATCGTGCAACTTACAATCATGTGAAATGCTAAAAGATAGTGTGAAGATTTACATCGTGCTAGATGAACAACCTCAAAATCCTAAAATTTTGTGTTTTTAAAGTATATGAAAAGTAATAGAAAACAATGCCTCAAGAACTCTATCATAAGTTATTGTTGGTGCTTTTTGATTATTTTGTTGTGAATAGGGCTGTAAACGAGCCAGGCTTGAGTGAGCTCAGGCTAGGCTCGTGTTCGGCTAGTTCGAAATAGCTCGTGTTCGAAATCAGTTCGTGAACAGTGTGTTCGCGTTTGGCTCGATTACAATATTCGTGTTCGTGTTCGGCTTGAAATTGACTCGTTAAACTTAAATTGAGAAAAATATATGTAAAGTGTGAGACTCGAACCTGGATCAAATATATACAAAAGAATGCGCTAACCACATTGCCACATGAGGTTATGATTTAAACTTAAACTTAGACATAAATACATATAATATATTATTATATAAATAATATATGTAATATATTGTTATATAAATAGTTATATAATTTTTTATTTCGAGCTAAAACGAGCCGAACACGAGCGAACAGGGAGTTGTTCGTGTTCAGCTCGTTTATGATTCGAGCTTTAAAAATTTGTTTGTGTTTGGCTCGTTTACTTAACGAACGAGCCAAACACGAGCTACTTAACGAGCCGAACACGAGTTGTTCACAAACAACAAGCTTATTTGACAGCCCTAGTTGTGAAACAATTTTTTAGTTAATGTTTATTATTGAAGTGATTAAGGAGGAATTTTATTTTATGTTAAACGACGCTGGTCAAGATCCCGTGATTTCATCGTCCCGACACCATTATTAGTTTTGAATTTACTTAGTCTAAAAAAGTTGTTAAGCTTCTTTGATAGAAGAAGTCTTGTTAACAACTATAGGTTCCCTCATCCAAGAAATTCTGATAAATCCAAAGGGTGAATTATTATTACTATGTTAATATTATTTTTTTTAATATTGTATCTTATATGAATGGTTTGACTTGATTTTTAAAGTTTCAAATACTTGTGATGTTATTTAATTGAATGTGTTTTTTTATAAAATTTTGAAAATTGTTGGAATTATTTTGTCAGATGAACATGTTGGTCACATGTTATAGGGTATCAACCTAAGCATATGCCCTACATTCTCTACCCTATTGCATCTTATGAGAAAAAGATAAATTGTACATTTTAAAGTTTTCCACCCTAAGCATATGTCATACATTCGCTACCCTGGTTTTCCACCCTAAGCATATGTCATACGTTCGCTACCCTAAGGTCCTCCTTTTTTGTTTTTTACATACTAAGAATGCAGTAAGTAAGATAATAATAGCAATGTCATATATATAAACAAAGTACATATAATCAGAATGTAGAAAATAAGCAAGTAATAAACATACATGTAGCTTCCGATGCTATTTCAAGTGGTTGTTACTCAGATTTGTCGTCGTTGATTGTGACATCCATTGTTCAACGTCCCACCTATCACGATAGCCACTGTTATGTGACATAATGCCTTTTATCACTAAGCTTTACATCTGCACTAGCTTTACTAGTAGTAGTTTCCAAATTAAAGTTTTCCTTCGCAACATAACATATATCATTCGAGCTATAGTTGTCCACAACATTGTAATTTCCACTTTCAGCTTCCCATTGCAATATAACTAGAAGTGTTTCCATTCCCCCACAAGAAATAAAAGAATGATAAAAAACTTGAGCACTGGTTGCACTAGGCTGTACTATTAACCTGTAGATCAGACGTGATACTCTAGCAAACTGATTACGTTGCAGGCAAACAACCAAGAAACCAACCAAACAATAAATGTCTTCATTTGCCATGTAAGCGGGTGCAGCTCAGATTAAAAGCTCGCTCAAAACAAGGAGTTCATCAACCAGAGAGTTTACTTCGCCAACAGGCAGTGGTCCCCCGAGAAATGAAAATGTATCAATAGAATCATTTTCAGGGATGACCCAAAAGCATCCTCTGCATCCATCAAGTAGAACTTGCAAGGTACAATCATCCCTCAGAGCTGGTGATTCTATTAATACAATGTCGGAGAGCTTCACTTTTAATGGATTATTACGTTTCTGATGTTGACATAAGGTCGTCCTCACTTAATCGAACAAGCTTTCCAAGATCAGGATTAGACAGTGTTTTTAACATGTGCTGGAAAATCCTTGATAAAAGTGCCGGTGCACTTATTTGGCACAAGTCCTCATTATTTCTAGGACGCTGAATATCTATGGAGATAATTCTGATAATTGTGGTAGAAAGGGAATAAGTTGCAAGTGCTAAAGAAGGATCACCAAGCTTGGGTTCCAGACTGTCCATTCGCACATCTCTAACTATCAATGGAATTAAAGCCATCGAGACACAATAGACCAAGACCCATAGGAATACATTGGATGCGCTCTAGTAATAGCATTAACTTGCCAATGACCTCTGCATGCTGTCGTTGTATACCTCCACTATCAGCTTCAAAGGCAGAGATTTCTTCAGCTAGGCTTTTTACGTGCTCATTTACTGCTAATCATGGTAAGCATGCACCTTTTCCAAAAGATAGCAAAGCATCTCCTCCTCCAGAAGCTAATCAACTCATTACATCGAAAAAGTATTACATCCGTATTCAGAAGCAAAATTTTTGTTTTTGCGTCGCTGCAAACCAGGTAATGTTGGGGGGAGGATTTGTTCCAATGCTGCAGAAAGAAAGAGGCTTTGATGTCCTTGGAAGTTCAAAAGGTCGAGTCTCTTGCAATCTCTCGTCAACATATAATCTCACCTCACTCTCTGCTTTGCCAAGCAAATTCTGTTTATGGCTGTGCTGGAGCCCAATAGAGTAACAGTTCTAAGGTTTGAATTCATAACTGAAACAAATGAAAGTCTTCTTCCCCATCCCAATGCCAACTTTCACAACCAAGAATTATTCATAAAAATATGCCTCTACCCACTGGTTATCCGCAGATATATCCTAGGAGTTCGCGCAGAAACTTGGCCGGTAATCTGGCCAGATGCTGATGCTCCAGCTACTGCGATACAGAATACGATTTGCCCAAAAGGACGGCTGATGAAGCCGTAGTGGTGCTTGTGGGAGGGTCAGCAACCACCTCTTCGAACAACTTCAAACAAATCCAAGACACGAAAACATAACCATTGGAGAGCTGTCAGTGATTCTCACCAGGAGCAAGCAAGCCAGAATTCTGGCCATCAAACTCAAAGGAACTGGCCGGACCCCTCGTCTGCTCACTCCCCATAGCATTCTCTAAAGACAGCATCAACGGCGCTGCCCACTCTATGACTTTGCATTTTTAATCAATTTAAGCCAGCGCTCGAGATCCATAACGCTCAAAGAGCACCCACCAAGAACCTGAATGCAGTAAAGCCAGGCATTCCGAACCGAAAGAATCTTCTCCGCTAAATCCAAGAGGAATCTAAGTACCCCGATAGACCAGCAGAGCGCACGGTTTGTGGTGCAAGCATTCAGAATCCAAAACAAACCCTTCGCCTTCCTCGTCCTCGGCGACATAGAAATTTCTGAATCACCTTCACAGTGTAGCCAGGGGATAAGCTCCGCAGCCACAGCGTGAAGTAAGCATTGCCCTCGGTGTCGATTCCTTGAACCCAACACCATCCATTTCATCTAGGCCTTCCACCCCGACATGGAGGCGAGCAGCGCATCCACCAAGAAACTCGAAAATCCAACGAATCAGCACCTGAGACCATCGCTTTCAGTTTCTCCATGCGATCCAAGCTCCCCATGATGACAGAATTCTTAACCCATTAGAATATTTAATTATGAGTAAAGTATCAAAATAATTTCCCGATAATTTATAAGTGATTATTTTTTAGTCTCAAAATTTATAAAAATATTAAAACAATTTTAATTTAAAAAATGAGTTCTATTCAGCTTCAATTTAAACTGTCTGATGACCATTTTAACATTTTTTATAAACTAACTAAAATGGCCTCATGTATATAGTGGAAAACTATTTTTTTCTCTGTCTATAAAAAATTTAATAGATTCATTTATATATGATTGTTATTTAGTGTGATTTGATTGTTTGGAATTATTGTTTGATACAATTAAATAGTTGGCACCATTTCAATCAAAACCAATAATGCCACATAGGGCTGTCAATTTGGCTCGTTGTTCGTGAACAGCTCGTGTTCGGCTCGTTAAGCAGCTCGTGT
>NW_018164444.1:70477209-70506717 GCF_001263595.1 Phalaenopsis equestris | reverse complement strand
ACACGAGCCAAGCCTGAGCTCGCTCAAGCTCGGCTCGTTTACAGCCCTAATGCCACATAGGGTCCCATAGGGGCAGCGATGTGCACCGCAATTTTACTTGTTTGGATAAACTGCGTTTTGCTAGCTTTATCAAAAAGTTAACGTTGAAATTAGTGTTTTTCACCGAACCTGCCTAGGTGCGGCGACAACTTTCTAGTTACAGTTAGACTTTTTTTTTAAAAAAAATTTATAATATCATATTATACCGCAACTTTTTGCAATATCATTCCATTCTTTAGCGACTTCACAAATATTTTTTTAATAATTTATAGCTGCCCCAAATAGACATTTAATATCATCTTATTTATATTCTATTGAAACCAATATAATTAGTTTTACCTATGACCATAACAAGTACTGAAAGAATTATTTATGCCATGCTATTATACATAAATAAATAAAAAATAAAATTAGAGATCATCAATAACTTCTCTTTTATTAGTACAAATAGGTTATAGTTGATCTTGGCTCTTGAAACTCGTTTCAATGATTGGGATCAACATTTCAATTGAGTAATATTTTGATGCGGTGTACCACATTTTTTATTTATATAAGTCTGACATACAAAATGCTATTAAATTGGACTTATAAGTATTTTAATCTATGATTAGCATCATGCAAATTCATCATAATGTAATATTCTGATTTTAATTCCTTTTTATTTACACATTTTAGACCGCAATTTTGATATTTACATTTATAACATTTTGGAATCATGAATCTATACAATTAAAGCACACTTCACTTTTAAAAAAACTAAAGATAATCTAAACTCTAGAGTGTTATGCAAAAGTTTAAGTGTTACACACATAAATATTTAAAAATTCTGTGGTATGTATGTAAATGCCCTTAAAATGAGAAAAAATACTACATCAGGACTCCGCAAGTAGAGTTCTGTGCGGAGTCCAATGAAATTACGCCGTTGAGGTGATCGACCCGGTAACACAATGAAATATTCCTCTCGTATTATTCAAGTGTTGTTGTTTGTTATTCACGTGTTACTGTATGTTATTCAGGTGTTATTGTGTTATGAGAATGTTCTCGGTGTTATAATAACACAATAACACAATAACACAATAACACATTAATAATATTTGAATAACACACAATGATACATGAATAACACACAATAACACCTGAATAACACGAGGAAAATATTCTCTTGTGTTACCGAGCCGATGACCTCCACGATAAAATTTCATTGAACTCTGTATGCAGAGCTACGTGCAGAATCCTGATGTAACATTTTTTTCCTTAAAATGTCTTATTCTCTTTGAATTTAAACGTGATATTTGTTTTGAACAAGTCATCCTGCAAATAAGGCAATTCTGAATATTATTACAGCGGGGTGTAAATTTTCAAAACTTCATAAAGATGCAAAGGGTTAGTTTTCACTGCGAGGGTGTAATTTAAAAGCCCCTTACATGGCTGCCTCGGTTTCTACTCTCTTCGAGAATCATGAACCTCCCAATAGTCACGCCTCTCTTCAAACTTTCGCCGCTGTCTCTTCATCTTCGATCCCAAAACCCTAATTTTCTTTTAAGCAATTTCCCCTCTCCCTTAAATTACTCACCTCAATCATCCTGTCGGCAGGAGCGGCCTCCTCGCATTTTTTGGGAAGCTGTTTTTTGTTTTGGAACGCGGGAGCTGCACTTCATCATCTTCTCCTTTTTCTGCAAATTTTCAATCTTTGGATCCCATTCGGTGCAATTGTTTCTTGGCTCTTTGCGGCAGTCGGGCTGTGCGGGGGAATCCATTTTCTGACAACATTATTTTTCTGTCTGCGCCTTTTATCGGATTAGTCTCAGTCACTTGTATTTAAGAATATAAGTTACCCAGATCCGAAAAGTTGAGTTTTGTGCTCACCCATATTGGAGGATTTAGAAGATAGAGAGAGAGAGAGAGAGGAAAATAGGTTTTTACACACTTGACATGGCCATGGAAGAGTCAAGCAGTAGCTACTCATGGAGCTGGGAGGAGGAGAAGGCGTTTGAGAATGCTGTGGCTGTTTATACGGAGGACAGTGATGACCGTTGGGAGAAAATAGCAGCAAATGTGCCAATGAAGACAATAGAGCAGATTATGCATCATTACCAGCTGTTGGAAGAAGATGTTGGTGCTATTGAGTCGGGCTTGATACCTTTACCTAACTATCCATCTTCAAAAACTACGGATGAATCAGCCATTAATGATGGGAGCAGCAAAAAGAGCGGGCAGGGAAACAGCCATGAGAGCAGCAAAGGGTCGAGGTTGGAGCAGGAGAGGAGGAAGGGAATAGCGTGGAGCGAGGAGGAGCACAGGTAAATGGAATTATCTGTTTGAACTTTATTAACGTGGCCACTACAAGTATTTTTGTACTTCCATGGTGGAGACTGTTGCTTTTGGTTACTGTGAATATATCTGCACTTCTTTTGCTCATTAAATATTCAGTATGTGTATGAATTAGGTGATTTTTGACGAATTCTTTGGCTGCTTTCGTGCCACTTTACTGTCATGTTACACTGTTTGGCAACGGTTAGAGTCTGAATTTATGGATTGTTTCGGACCATTATGCTTTTTAGCCTGTGTTTATCAATAAGGAAATTGAATTGTTAGTGTTTCTTTGTCTGATCGGTTTATCTGCATAAGCACGGCTGATGGTATTATGGACTAAGGACTCTAGACTGAGATGTCTCAACCAGAATGTTCTTTTTTTGTTTCTTTTGCTATTATATGGTGTAAATGACATTGTTAATTTTTTAGATCTTTTTTATTATCAAAAAAAGGAAAAGAAGGCATGACTATTTCTTTTTAGAAACATTTGCATACATACCTCCCAATTCTTATCCATTTATATATCTAACTTCTAAACTTTAATTTTTTACATATACGTCACCTTTCCTACGTATGAAAAGGTGTATTTCACTTTTGATATGTTAAATTAGGGTTTTTTTGATGTGATATGAAAGTTTTGGATGTTATAAATGTAAAAAAGAAAAGTTTAGATGTTACATATGTAAATTTAAAAGAATTGGGTGGTATGTATGTAAATGCCCCTTCCTTTTATAATCTGGTAGACAGATTTAGTTGGTATGGCCAATGTGTTTAAACTTGTTACTTCTTCATGATGTGAATTGGCTTGGCAGAATCCCTGTAAGGGATACAGGGAACAATCAAGCATCTGTGCAAGAAACTGAAATGTTATCTTGACCATGTAATGCAAAATTTTGTGAGAGTCCACTCTAAATCTGAGCATAGGCTGTTATTATATTTCTTATTTTGCTTCTCTAAAAGGTTTATATTCTCTCCTTCTTGACTATCTAGTGAGTAGCACATCCTTGATCAAATTTGACATGAACATATACTGTCTGTTCCACATATCTTCAACCCTTCTGCTTGACATGGGAATCATTTTTGCCAGTAAAAAGCACTTTACTTTGAACCTCTTCTATTTTGTCTTTATTTTGAACCTTTGGAACCTTGTTCTAGTTTTCTCCTTCAATACATCCATGGTTAAATTCATTTTTTATTTAAAAGCTTGAGCATTTAGTTGAGAGTCAACTACTTTGTATTTCAATACAAATATATATTTTAACTATTAAATGTGGGACTAAACCCCAAACCTCATAGGTGCTCTTCATATCAGCTGTCATTTTTTCTCAAACTAAAGTTCATTTGTATCATGCACCAATATCCCATTCAATCATGTGGAAAAACTTTGCTTTGTTCTAGTCTTTTTTCTCTTATGTTATCTTTTATTTTCTAGAAATCGATCTTAAGCTTCATCTGGTATAACTTTTTTGTGCTATGTTATTGATATTGTGTTGTTGCTTTTCTATTGTGCTGTATCAAATGTAGCAACCATATTCATGTAGATAGAAAAGCTAATCCTTTAGTGTGTTCCCCATGCTGGTGAAGTTGTCGGAGTCCACATACATTTGTGGGGATTTCAAAGCACATTTTTCTTCAAAATCAAAATTGCTTTTGGTAAAGTGAACTTATAAAAGTGCTCTAGCAAAATCATTGTTTTCACCATACCTAGCTTAATCATTTTCGATTTCTTTGCTTAACACATGTTTTTTATTTGTATTCTTATTGCCATTCTACAAACTATGAGGTTTCTCTTATACTTTGTTTGCACAATACCTCTATGGATGTTTGCTTGTAAGTTGGGAAAGACCCTCAGGTACCTTGGAGGACAGTGCAACCACCAGTGGGATCCAGGTGTTGCTAGAATCATAGACAAAGAACCAGAAGCTTCGACAAATAAAATCGAAGCTCCACCAACCCTGTGAGACTGACACAGGAGCTAGGAGGGGTACGTGAGGCGGGATGTGAGGTAGGGATGCGAGGCGGGTTCAGCCTAGCCTCATGCTAGACCAGTCAACATTCTTAGGGTCGCCACACCTTCCTCTCCTTTCTTGATTCCCGCCTTCCTTGCCTTTCTTAGAGCTGGAAATTGCCGCCCATAGCCTTCCCCTTTCCCTAATTTCCCCCTATCCCTATTTGTATGCATGTATGTTTGTTGAAATCAGGGTTAGTTTTTACTTGCTTACTGTTTTTAGATACCGTGTAGAGTCTCTCCTTCCCTAGCTAGGGTTGTATTCCATGACGGGTGGTGCTTCGACTGTATTTTTCTCCGAGGTGGTGTTGTAACCTCTCCTATTTTCCTCCCTACCCCTTCTCCTTTACCTACCATAACCGCCAGTCTTCCCATATCCTCCCCTCTGTATTATTGCTTCTCTTTTTATGTCACTGCTTTGCTTCCCTTCCCTGCAGCAACCCTTGCTGCCCAACCCTTTCGACCAACTACCAGCCCCTTGCCGCCCCTTCCACTGTAGAAATCATTGCCCTCCCAGCCACCAACATGCAACATACCGACCTATCCCTGCACTGCCACTTGTCGTCCACCCTCTACCATGCCCCACCAAAAACCCCCTATCTTGTCCCTCCTCATCCCCATTCATTGACTATTGTCACCCTCATCGTCCCACCATACTTCACCTAAGCCCTACCACACTACTCCTCAACCTCCTTACCGATTCCACCACCACCATTGGATTTTATTTTCCGGGCCTAGCCGGAGAGCATTGTTGTTGTGTCGTAATTTCCTTCTCAGTTTGCGTCGTTTTGTAACCCTAACTTAGTTCTAATAAAAGTTTACTTTCATTTCCACTGGCTTTTTGAACTAGTTCTGATATCAATAAGAGTAATAGAAAGAGAGCAAGTCCAAATACTTGAGGTGGCATCAATGTAGGCTTTTTAGACTATTTATAAGTATCAAAATGAGGGGTATTGATGCTAAAGCAAAGGGGCTGATTGAGGATTCAACATAGGATGCAACAATTACAACAATTGATTTGTAGTAAACATTAGGTAGGAGGCAACCATTGAAGGTGTAGAGGGTCTTCAAACGTTCTAGAGAATTTACCACTTATTTCCAATTAAAATACCACTTGAGAGGGGAAGAGGACACGCCACTCTAACAAGGGAAGAATAGATGAACAATATTGAATTAATCTTAAAACAAAACAAAGTTCTCAAACCGGATCCTAAATAATATATTTATATGCAAGAAACAAAAATAACATAATAGTATCATAAATAAAGCAACTAATAATCTTACGGTGGGTCATCCAATTAAGGGTATAGCAATCTTCTGGACCTGTCAGAGGATAGAACTGGTTTTGGCTGGTGCCATGGCAAGATTGCTCGTGTCCAACTTAATAATGCAGACATTCACGCCATTCTTCCTAGGTAGGAGCGTTGTTGAAAGCCTCTACATCATTGTTTTACGAATTATGATGACAAAGCTGCAATATTGAAGGTACCAGAGATGCTATAACCATTCAGTAAGTCAATTTTGTATGCTTTATTTTTTATTTTCTTAACAACTCTGACCGGGCCAACTCTAGGTTTGAGTTTCTCAAAAGAAGTTGCAGGAAATCTCAAATCTGATTCACACAAAGGCACTTTCCAGGATAACTAGTTTTCTTATAATACTTAAGCACTTTCCAGGATAAATAGTTTTCTTATAATACTTAATATTTTGTTTGACAATTTCTTTTCTTACATGCTCATGTAAGTTTTGAATATCTTTGAATCTAGTTTTTTGCCTTATTACTAAGCTCAATAGTTGAAATTGTCGACAGTAACTCCAATTGTTAGAGAAGTTTTTATTCGTATACAATGTCAAAAGGGTTGTAGATGCTTGGAACTTGCTAGTTATTATAGACAAACTCAACCTAAAGAAGAATTATGTCCCATCGCCTAATGTTCTTTCTCATAAACATCTGAAGATATTTCCTAAATTGCGATTAACCATCTTGATCTGCCCATCAATGTAAGGGTGTGTTATTGAATTGAATTAGAGCTTTGTACTTAATTTATCTCATAAAATCCTACAAAGTGATTTGAATTTCACGCCCTCGTCTAAAGTGATGGCTTTGGGCACGACATGAGGATGGATAATCTCTTTGAAGCACATGTTTGTAATGCATGAATCATCCATCGTACTGTGACAAGGTAAAAAATGCCATATTGGAGAAGCAGTATGATACTATCATAATAGAGTCCTTACTTCATTGTGGCCAGGGCAAACGCATAACAAAGTTCGTTCTTACATCCACCCAAGTGGAGTTTAGAGACCTTTTTTTTGTCCTCGATTCTTAGCTAAAAGATATACCCTACGCCGTTGAACATAATTTTTCACATCTCATATCAATCTAGGCTAATAGAAATTCAACCTACGGGTTCTATTATATACTAGTTCAACTTAAGGAAAAATAAAGTCTCACTGTCATATTTTCTTAACAACAAAGCAGTTGAGGATGTTTTCAAAATTGTAACTCACCATCTTTGTCCACTTATCAGTCTAAGGGAGGGCTAGTAAATTGAATTGGAGTTTCCTACCTAACTTCTCCTATAAAGTTTTCCACAAGCAACTCTTAAACTTCACATCCCTGTTTGAGGTGATGTTTTCGTGTATGCCATGAAGATGACTATTTTTTTTTATTACTGCAACATCTGAACTGTCTATTGTCTTGTATCCTGGATATGTACAAAATGTGTCATATTGGACAGTTTACTACTACCATAATATAATATTTACTTCTCTGTGTCCAGGGCAAACACGCAACAATGTTCATGCTTACGTTCACCCAAGATAGCTTTGAAAGTGGCGATGGAGTATAGAGACCTCTATTCTACCCTTAGGTTTTAGCTAAAGGACATACCTTACAGTGTCTGACATGCCTACTTACATCTCATATCAATCTAAGTTAATGAAAATTCTATTTCACAAAATAATTTGTATTATTGCTGACAAAATATCCTACCATTGCTCTATTATTACAATTCTGTAGAATGCTTTTCTTGAGTGAACTTTTAGGAATGCAAAGTTTATTTTAATAAAACAAGTAGTCATCTCATAAGTGGAACTATTCGTACAATTTTTCTTGACAATGAACCCAAATTTATTAGAATACTCGTCGTTGGCATATGCATCCTTTAACGCTTCAAAGCCAATTACCTATATTAAATAGTAGTGGTCGATAAAAGGCGTCGATTCAACACATTAGCTACCCTATTTTGATTTCAGTTTTGTATTTGAACATAAAATGGAATGACAAAGGAACTTCACTTATGAGACATTCGTACCTTTTAGCTTACCCTAACTGCTCATGAACTTCTCATAATTGGCATAAAAAATGTCACAGTCAATATAAAAAAATTAACTCATTCGCTAGTAAATAATAACGATTTCAGTGTTTAAGAGCTCTTATTATGAAACAATTTTTTTCATAGATGGAATGTTGTTGTCTTGAGTTATTTAATTTTTCACTGAAGAAGGCAATATGATATCAATCTTAACTCAATATGTCTCCAATATCTATATTGGACGCATCACACTTTATCTGAACTAGGACCACGTATAACCTACTGTTTCAATACCTCAAAATTAACATGTGCTTCATTGACTGAGTGAATATGTTTGACTTGAGAACTCCATCAATTATACTGATTTAGAGTTTAAATTTTTGATAAACCTCTTGTAAAAAGAAGTAGGTCCATGAAATTGCCTTAAGTAGTGAATGATTGTGGACTAGGCCAGTTTACAATAAATAGCCTTGGTCATAGCGGGGTCCACTCAATGTCAACTACTGAAAGAATATATTTAAGAAAGAATGTCAGTGGTGTCAACAAATGCCACTTTTTTGAATGACCATATAATTGCTTTGTTTGAAGAAATATAAAATCCTGTCGTGGCTGTTGTAAATGCTTCCTCTCTGAATATACACCAAATTGCCATCTAAGTATACAATTACAACTTTTTCAATGAAATTGGGGCAAAAAACTTTATTCACCAGTCTCATGAAAGTGTTTGGGGCATTGGACAGGCAAAAAAGGTATGTCCGTCTACTCATACAAGTCATCCTACACCTTGAAGGATGTTTTCCGCTCTTCATTGAGTGTCATCCGAATCTAATGTTAGCCACTATGCACATGAAATTGGAGTGTACACTAGCTC
The DNA here is from genome assembly GCF_001263595.1 of Phalaenopsis equestris. Lineage (NCBI taxonomy): Eukaryota > Viridiplantae > Streptophyta > Magnoliopsida > Asparagales > Orchidaceae > Phalaenopsis > Phalaenopsis equestris. The sequence continues at coordinate 70,498,169 of NW_018164444.1, read as the reverse complement.
CAAGCAATTGATTTAACAAGATCCAATCTCAAAAGGGAGAATTAGTGCTAAATGGTGACCTTGTTTCTTGCTTTGCTATCAATGCACAAGCACCACAATTCATCCTTCTTGTGTACAAGTTGGTGCAACACACTGATTGATACTCTTCCGAACTAATCTTTGGACCAGCTTCTGAAACTTTTCATAAGCTACTGGTCGCACCCGATAAGTTGCTTAGTTGGGGAGCATATATTATAGAAGCTCTAGTAGCATGCTGAATCTCATGTAAAGGTGATAATCCAGATGAAATGCTAGTCAGAACACCCTAAAACTCCTTTAATAGAGGTCTCACTACCTCAAGTATTGACTCCTTTATCTCACAGCTTGCTATAATTTCCCATTGATGGTTCTCTCATAACTTGCAGAAATGTGGTATGTGGAACTACAATTTCGAACTTTGTTTGAGTGTCCATTCCTTTAATGGCAAAATTACAATGCATTTTTCATCTTGGATGATAGAGTAGTTATTCTAATGACCTTAATGATTTGTTCTTGTCATAGTACTATGATGAAGTGGGGTTTTTAGGTTTTGGCTGAAAGTGAGAGGAGGTAGAGACTTGAGTGGAGGTTGGGTATTTGTGTAAGTAAATGGATTGGGTTATGTGGGTTTGGGTTTGGATTTTGGGGAAAAAAATTTCTAGGGTTTAATTCTCTCAGACAAAAAAAAAAGCACACCAGTCTAGGCTTCCTAGACATTGTATAATGATTGAAGGGAGGGGTTTAAGGATGCTGTAGGATGGAAACAAAGGGGTAAAATTAGTGGCGGCTGAGGATTCGACGCAACATACAACATGTACAGGAAAACAGTATGTAGGAGGCATCCATTGAAGGTGTAGTCGGTCTTCAGATGTTGGGAGAATTCACCACCTATTCCCAATAAGATTACAGAAACACCACCTGCGAGGGGAAGAGTATATAACACCAACAGAGGGAAAACAGTGAAAGTAGTCTCAAAATTATCATAAACGAAAACAAAGTTCTCCAGACTGATTCTAAAAAATATATTTATATGCAGGAAATAAAGATAACTTAATAATGACCTAAATAAAACACTTAATAATCTTATGGTACGACTCAAGGTGATAGCAATTCCTTCAACCAGCCAGTGGATAGAATCAATACTGGTCAGTTCTGGGCAGGAATTGCTCGCATCCGCCCCAATGATACAGACGCCCACATCATGAGGGGAGATATTATGAAACATAGAGGGTTAAAGTGGAGTATTTTTTCCATACTTAGGAACCAAAGTGTGAACCAAAGTGTGATATACCTTTGCACATTTTTTTTTTTGGGGTCTTAATTAATTCTGTTGTTTTCCATATTTTTGACAGTCATCAACAAAAATTTCACACATTCAAGTTTGTGAAATATATAACACCAATAAGTCAATGAAGTCAAATTCACTGCTGTATTTGGCTAAGAGTTAAAAATGTATGAAGAGTATTATTCAGGCAGGGAGCTACCGGTTGTAAGATTATAATTACAATTTTGTTAGTTATAAAATTCCTTACTAGTTACATAAAATTATCGAAGATTATCTGACAAGTATCATAGCTTGAAAGGACACAGAAAAAATTATGTTTGATCTTTACCTATTTTTCATTCTCAATGAAATGTTATGTTAATATATGTTATGTAATAGCACTTCTCCCCATAGTATGGATCTTAGACTTGATGTTATCCAACCTTTCCTTTTATTAGAAATTCTGTTAAATGGGTTCTTCAACCATCTTACGATAGTGTGAACTTTACTTTTGTTTTAAAGCTACTCTTTTCATTTTTTTTCTAATTCATTTCTCTTGGGTGCAAATGCATGCAAATAATCTAAGATTAAAATTTAAAGAATACATGTGATTCACTAATGATCCATTGATCTCTAGTTTGACAGAATGCACAACTAGGTAATTTCTTTTACAAGCCGTCTCATGTGTTGTTTCTCGTTTATTCTACTATATGTGATAGGTAATAGGTTGCAATAAAAGGCATTGGGTTGTAATTTATATGTCATTTTGTTAATGAATCACGGAATAACCTTGAGTATATCTTTTTACATTTGTTATGAGGAATGCTTGTAATGGATATTCAAAGTGAGTTAGGTGCTTTGATGTATGTACCGTATGGTTCCTGCAGATAATGTAGTTATAGTCGGCAGGGCATTTGCTGGATCAGTGAAAAGTTAAAAGAGTAGAAAAAATGTTGAGAAGATAAATGATTTAGAATTAAAAAGAAAATAGTGGTTATATAATATGAATTCTACGTGGGTGATATTAGTTCTTATCAATTAATATTAATGAAGATAAAATCTTGGGTTTGTTATAATGAAGGATGAGAATATTGATATGGATATAGTATCTAGATATAGGGTTAAATGATTAAAATGGAGTGTCGCAGGGTTGTATGTCGCAAGAGGATATCATAAAAATTTGGCAATTTTTATTGAGGGTCTGTTTGGTTTAATGAAAATAAATGTAATACAGAAGTAATGTATTGTATTTGAAATACTTTTGAGTTATTTTGTTCAATATAAAATAAATTTATGACTTTATTTTTTTTGTTTGGTTTGAAGTAAAGTGAAAAAAATGTATTTCAAAATGTACAAAGTATTATTGGCAGATGGTGGTTGGAGTTCGGAGGCAGCAATTGGAGATTGATGCCGACGATTGAATGCGCGCGGGCGTGGGGGGGGGGGGGGGGGAAAGGGGGGGGGGCCCCCCCCGCCGATAGCTGCGGCGGAGATCGCAAATAAATGCGGCGGGTAGCGGTGATCGTCGGTAACTGTGGCGAACGGATGCTGGCGGTGGCAAGCGACGATTAGAGGCTGGCACCTGGCAGGGGGCAGTATGCAGCTGGCGGCACAGGCGTCAATCGATGGCTGGGGTTAGGCTTTAATCGACAATGACAGACCGCGACAACCGACAACAGCAACTACCGAAGTTGGTGGTCGGCGGTTGGCGGTGGCAACTGGCAGCAGGGCGACCTATACTATTTGACATTAATGAACGATGTAAATTTCAAATTTGATCAAATAAGCCGAATTCTAAGTTCAGCTAAAATGAACTAGGGTGTAAATTTCAAATTCATTCGTATTTTATATTGCATTTATAATTCTTCATGCCAATCACCTCATTTCCTGGAGCTCCTGCAAAAGAATTACATTACATTCTAAATTCTTCTAAACAAATTTCCCTTGAATTATAAGTAGCATGATTATGCGTTTCCAAGTGTTTTGCAATAAAAAATTTACTGATATGCATTAAAGAGTAAATACTAACATGGATGTTTGAAAAATAAAAAACAATAAAGTAAATAATTAATATATTAGAGGGACATTGGTACAACTTCCATTGAAGATAAGATAGTTGAAAATAAACATAGGCGATTTGGACATATATAATAAAGGGTAGAAGATGTAATCATTAGCTTGGCTGATAGTATCCATGGATTAAGATGAAAAAAATAAACTTGAGATAACATGGATAGAAATTTTTCAAACTGATTTGCAAATGACAGGTTTAACACATCATACAACACCAAGCATAAATGAATGAAAAATAAGGATTTATACTGATGATAAATTGTTAGGATGATGATGAATGTTGTTGATGCATTGGTATTGCTGCATAAGAAGCCAGTTCATGTTGTGCGGTTCATTGGGAGGTGGACACCTTTAAATTGATATCCTATAATACGGTGTTGCTCGATTTTGTGTAGTCTGTGCTCTATTCTGCAGTTTCTCCTTTAATAATATTAGGGATGTGTTACGAAGGGCATATTTTTCATTTTATATTTGCTACAAACTGCTGTAATTAAACCTACCTCACCTAAAACTACCCTACTTATTCTATTTACCTTACAAAGGGCACATATATATATATATATATATGTATAAATTTTGTCTTTTTTTGTAACATATGGTGAAATGATTTCTTGCTATGTTAATTTACTCAACTTAGTCAAACTTGCTTTACCGTTATTTTTTTCATTAAAATTTCAGGGCTTCTTCTTTCATGATGTAGGGATATATGAGGGAAATATGTTAAAATTGTTTTTATTTTTGTTCCTCTTCATCTAGATTACCTTTTTTTTTAATAATTTGTGAATTTTTTTTTTTACATATTGTTGCAATTTGTCCTGTTTGTACCATTTTTGTTTTATTTATATTATTCTTTATTGTTATATTCTTATCTATTTTATTTTCTTGACTTGTGTATATTTGCATATGTATGAAGCTGTGATGATTTTCTAATTCATTATTGCTTAATAAAAATCCTTCAAGGATTTCTTATTCATTTCTTTTGCCACAAGCATCTCTTGGAAGTACTAGCCATAAAATTGCGGTTAGACTTGCTATACTAAATTGATCCAGGTGTCCCTATCAATCAAGACAAATGTGGCTTTAATGTAAAAATGTGAAATTTGTTTGTTGGAGAAATGTTGAGAGCAATATCTATTGAAGATAATTATAATCATTTGACTTGTTCCAATTATTTGCTGTCCTCTTCATGCACAATAGAGGAAAACGATGCAGCGATAAGATTGATTGAGTTAGCATGGAAGGATTAAGAATAAATATGTGTAGATCAAAGAACCAATAGCTAAGATTGTACAAAACTTGCAAAAGATAGATTTAGCTCCTGATGTGGCATTGCAGTGTGAATGGAGACATGGAGAAGATATTGAAGTCGGTAATTTTTTAAGTGCGAATTTTTGTCATTTTAAAGCTATACATATTTCATTTTTTGTTTTCCATATGCTGTAGATATTAATATTTTAAATTAAAAAAAAAGTAATAAGGTTTATTTTTTTTTTTCTTTTGAAAGATATCGCCCAGTTTAATTCTCAAAATTTCTCTGCCTTATTTAATTCTCTCGTCTTGATTATGGAACCAACTATTCTTGAGGGGAATAAGTACAAAAAATCATAATCCCTTCCCCAACCTTCCCGTCTCACCAATGATAATATAGCCAAACTTGAAAAATTATTTCAAACTTGTTTAACCATTATTTAGTATTTGTATTCGTGTTCTAGAAGAAGTTAAAGTTATGACAATTTATTGATGTACATAAAAAATGTGTCGGTGCTTATTCTGAGGAGATCTAATGGTCCAAAATGAAAGAGGAGATCATGAGAACCACTTGTCATAAAAAATGTGTCGGTGTTGATTCATAAGGACAAGTCCGCTGACAGAAGATCATGAGAATGAATCACTTGTCTGATCAAGTGAAGCTATCTAAGCCAAGCCAACGAGACTAAAGCTGATAGAACCACAAGACGGGCCAAAGACGACCAGAGGATGGGAGCACAAGCCACTGAGTCAGAAGTGAGACAAAAGTGTATTCGAGCCAAATATTACAAGTTAGCCGACCTGAAGCAAGATCCGGTTCCCTGACACCTCCAACCATCCCGGAGACGCCTAGAGGTTCTTCATTAGTGTTCAAGGATCAACAATCAGACCATATTTGTCGGCCGACCCATATCTATCAAGCTCAGCTGATTGAGCGGATTTTGACAAGCTGAAGCCAATTAAGTCTAACCGACCGAGCTAGAAAGCAATTGGACGGCGGACTTACCCATGTAAAATACCATAAATATCCCATTACAAACCTTTTTAAAGCAAGAGCAAAAATGCAACGTAACAACATAATACCCTCTCCTCTATAAATTGGGAAATCATTTTATGAATAAGACGACAAATTATTTTTCATTACTATTGACTCTTTCTCTCTTTCAATCTTCTTACACTCTATTCCTTCACAGACAAATCAGTATTCAACAATTGCTATTACTTATACGTTAAATGTCTTGTGCTAAATTTGAATAGTTTCTAGTGACATTTCAACACAAATCCACATAAATAACATATAGTTTTGTTTCCATCTTTCATAATTATATCCTTAATGATGCTACGTGATAACTACATTTAAACTACACTGCTTGAACAAGTTCACTCAAACTCATGCAATGATCCCTCGTCCCTTTTTGAAAAAGTATGTTTTGTAATGTCAAGAACTTCTCTATTTAACATGCTATCAAAAATCATCTATGCTTCCTTCTTAATCTTTTTATTAATGTTTGGGAATGGCAATCAGTAGTAACCTTCTTCGATTTTAATGGTTTGGTAAACATGATATCTCAACTATTTGGCTAAGCTAAGCTTTTTATTTTGACAACCCATTCCTCTTTGGTTTCCCTAGTAAGTATTGGGATTATAAGCCATTTTTGACGTGTTTTTTCAAATATACTTCATTATGCATCTGACATGTTTTCTATGCATCGGAAGATTTACATACATACCACTCAATTCCTAGGTATTTACATCTCCAACCACTTCACCTATGCCTGAAAAGGTATATTTCACCTTTTAAAGATTAAAATGGTTGTACTTTTGATATGCTATGGAAGATTTGGGTGGCATAAATGTAAAAAGTGAAATTTAGATGTTCGCTTTGTAAATGTATATGAATCAGGTTTTATATATGTAAATGCTCCCTTTTTCATTTCACCTTATATAATTGTTTCATATTAATCTCTGCTTATCTCAACTGTTTCTTTGACGGGGCAGGCTGTTTCTTCTGGGGCTTGAAAAATACGGCAAAGGCGATTGGCGGAGCATTTCACGGAACTTCGTGGTGACAAGGACACCCACCCAGGTGGCGAGCCATGCGCAGAAGTTCTTTATTCGTTTGAACTCGGGCAACAAAGACCGGAGGCGATCCAGCATCCACGACATCACAACTGTTGGCGACGGAGATGCTCCAGCTGTGCCTCAGACGAATGCGACATTATCGAAAACCGTGAATTCTGTCAACCAACTCTCGGACCAATCGGCCGAACCTCATGGTGTTGGTCCGTGCGGCACTGCTATCGGACATCCAGTGGTTAGCGGACTTGTTACGGCTATAGGTACTCCTGTAATTATACCAGTTCCAGGGGCTGTAATGCAAATGGGTTACGGAGTACGCACACCAGTTACGGCTGAAACTGTAGTGCCGGAGGATCCGGTAAACTTTCCGATTCAATCTCGCTCGACGCCTCGTAAATCTTCCCGTAGATGAGTGTTGTGAAATCCTACTTTATGTACATTATGAATGTTTTCTATTTGAGTTCTGATTATTTTCTCAGAACAGAATAAGATGGCTGTTTGCATGATTTTGTCATAATCTTTTCATCTAGCCTAAGATTTTATCAAATAGGTAGCTGGTAAATAAGCCATATATAAGATTCATGTACATGAAATCTGTAGCTGGTCTGGTTTTTATGTGCGGTTGTGGCAATCCTGTTGCTGAAGATTGCTTGAAAGGTTCATACTGCAAATTAATAGAAGATGGAACTGGTTTTGACTTCTGGAATATTATCTTTGTATTCTTCTCCACTCTGCTCTTATGCTGGTGTGAATAGTTTCCTGATGCAAAATTCAGAGAGGGAGAATATGTGAGGGGGAAGGTCCGGATGCAAATTGTTGCTTTACATGTTGGCATTTACATACGTGTCACACAAATCTTAATGTATTTACTTATCTAACATGAAAATGATGACTTTTATATTTATAATATTAAAATTATTAGTACCACATAAAAGTATTGCTATTATTAACTTTTAAGCTGCTGCCATTTTGCTCTCCTTTGGGCAACTATATGGTTCTTTATTCCTATTTTTCAGTGCGTTTTCTTTCTCTTAGCCTGATTATTTAGCTGAAAATCTTTTATTTACTATTCTTGTTTTTTTTTAAGTCTTCATCTGTAGTTCACTGCAAATGGGTCTCACGAGCATGGGCTGTTTTTTTTTCCTTTATTTATTGGAAAGATGAGGAATATATGTGATTCGAACCTGCAACCTTATGTTGAGAAATTACACGCTCAATCACTGTGTTGCTCGTAAGTGCTCGGACAACTTAGATCTTATTTGGGGCAGCTTATTTGGTGCGGTGACGTTTTGAAAACACACCTAACCTGTTTAGGGGTAAACTGCAACTGCGTTTTGACAGCTTATGCGTTTTTAAAATGCTGAAAACAACTTTGGTGCGGTGGCATTTTTCTGACAATGATCACATAACTTATCAGCAGATTATTCAATAAGCCGCAACTGCCTTAAACAGAAGTGATGAATAATTCCTTTTTGCCTTAATATAAAATGCTGCCTTACTGATATGAATCATCAATTACTTCGTTTGATGAATAGATTTAAAAGTAAGGCAATTGCTCTTTTGGTCGTGTGGTTCTAATCTTCCTACCCACAATAAAAAAATAAAAAATAAAAAATCATATTTATTTGAGGACAATAAAAAAGAAGATTGATCGCCTCAGAACCACAAGTTTGAAAAAAAAATTTTAAAAAAAAAAAAGGAAGAAAAAACCTATGAATCGGTTGCTGTCACTTGATAAGAATTGACATATACCAGCACATGGTCGAGCACATGGTCGCCTAATTAATCCGAAGGCAGTTGTATCATCTCATTCTGAAAGCTTTCTGGTCCATACCAAACAGCTACCAGTATAGAGTTGCTGACTCGTTGCTTCGTCAGCCTTCCAAGTCACTGTTGTATATCTTATGTACATAGTAAAAATGGTGTTTTGAAAGATAGAGTATGTGAATAATCATTTAACATAGTTGTCACGATCCGATTCAAGAATTGGAATTAATCAAGATAAGATGGGAACGGAGCGGTCTCACAATTTAATGTTTAAATATTCATGAAAGAGCCATTAAATAAAATAATTTAATTAACAAGTCGAAATTTTACCTTTTTGGTTGTTGTTCTCATAACTTGTACACATTAACTCATATTCAATTCATCTTATTCAAAAACTTAAAATCTAAAAAAAATATTAATACAATATGACGAGTTATTCAATGATAACGTAGAGACAATCACACTTCTAACTATAGTTACTCAAGGAAGATAAAACAATATGCATGTTAGTTTTTTATATTTTATTATAGATCTTATAATAATCTAATGCATGTGTTCGTAACACTTATTCAATAGGAATAATTTAAACTTTAATATACTTTAACTTTTAATGTACTCTTCAAGATTTAATCTTTAAGTTTACTGTTACTTTATGCATTTAATTTTCACATTTATTTTAGGAACACTGTCAAAACATAATCTAACATACCTCTGACTGATATTATCACTTTGACATAGCGGTTTCTGATCAAATTTATAAGATTGCGTAAGGTGGAAAGATGCTTATTTGCCCTTGACCGATATTCTCTAGTCTACGAAAAAGTTATCGATATAAACATCACAAATGTCTGAGGTGATAGGATAACATCTTAGCGCGCGGGGAAATCTACTTTTAATATACACATACAAGCATTTATATATAAACCATTTTGTTCTACACAATATACATTCTTCCGAAACAACTCATGAAATAAATTGATATATGCACCTACGCTAGAATTTGTATATTATGTAATCATAAAACATACAAGCGTCGACCTCCTCGCCTTAGACAAATTGTGAGAGTCTTCTTCTTTCTATGCACGACATCAAAGCTTTGATATGAGAAGCACTCCGCTCCTCTACCTCCTCCTTCCTTCTCGCTCTCTGGTTCGACTCTTAAGCCTAACCCAAACAACGATTATCCCACAATGTCAATTTTATTACTATTATTATCATTGTTATTATTATTTTAATCGATTATTACAAAAATATTAACACAATCAGTAGTATGAGACCTTCCCAGCTCCAAACACACATTTGACTTGATCTTAAGTGTAACATCCATTTGAGTTTAAGTTTAGCTGGCTCACAATCAGGCTCAACCTTGAGCTCTTGAGTCGAGCTATCAAGCCATGAGCATTAAAGAAGATTCCAACCACATCAATTCACAATCAGGCTCAGCCGGTTCATTGGAGTTTGGCTCGTTGGCTTGTGAACCGGCTTGCCAGATTCCAACCACATCAATTCCATCTTCGATGAGCTGCTGTGATGATTCGCCTTCTCACCCCACTATTGATCATTCACATGGCTTCTATGATGAACTCCCATGCCAATTTCCGTCGAGCTATTGATAACATAAGAAAGTGCGGAGATTAATTTGAAATTAACACTAACCTAACCTAATGAGATTTCCAAGCAAATGATAAATTTAATTGATTTTAAAACTATTGAAATAAAGAGTAGAAAGCAAGGAGGAGTGACCACTGCTTAGGTCTTGACTAGGGCTGTCAAAACGGCTCGATGTTCGCGAACAACTCGTGTTCGACTCGTTAAGAAGTTCGTGTTCGGCTCGTTAATTTCGTTCGATAAGTTAACGAGCCGAACACGAATTAAGATGTGTTCGGCTCGTTTTGGCTCGAAATACTACTCATCAAGTATATATATTAAGTTGTATTTTAAGAAAATCTAATTGACTACAAGACTACAAAGATTTATAACCAATTAAAATATTGATTAAGAAAATATAATACAAATTATTAAATTAGATTCAAATGATGTTTTAATATAAATAATAATTTTTAAAACTCGCTCAAATTCTTATTGTCTTATGACTACATGATTAGAGTTGTTAAAAGGACTCTTTGTTCGTGAACAGCTCGTGTTCGGCTCTTTAAGCAAACGAGCCGAACATGAACACACTTTTTGAGCTCGAAATATCGACTACAATGGTAAAGAGAAAGGGCTTGAGAAGTCGTTAGAATGATGATATATTTGATATTTTATAGTATATTTAGCTATTTTTAAAAACTCAATAAAAATTTTAGATGATTTCAATATTTTTAAAAATAAACTAAATACCAAATATATAATTTAAATCGTATATATTTTTTATTCAAAATAAAAAACATGAACAAAAATAATTTTAATAATATCAAGATCAATTCCCACCAAATTTAAACTACAAAACACTAAACCGAATCTATTACGAGCATTTACATACATATCACACAATTCCTATGTATTTACATATCTAAACGCCGAAACATTCATATTTACATGCAGACACTCAAATCCTTAACATCACATTAAGAATATCATAACCATTTTCCTCTTACAAACAAAATACACATTTTCAAGCATTGACATGTGACACTAACATGTTATAATTTGGTGTTAGAAATGTAAATAAATACAGATGAATTAACTCTCCCTTGAATAAAATAAGAAATTTGATTTGTCCAGCATCAAAAGATTGGCATTGGATTAAATAATCAATACAGTATATATTACTTTAAAAAGTGCAAAACAGTTATAAATTTACAAAAAAAAAGGCCCAAAAGTAATGATATTTAAAAACCCAAAGCACATAAAATAAAGACACAGAAGCACATGGCTCCAGATTGGCCTTCCACCAGAACAAAATAGGCATATAAATAAAATTGCTGATTAGGTTCTGGGATGACACTAACTTGCTTAGATATTGGCCCAGGCATTGAAGGACAGGAAAAAGAACTAAAAGAAAGAAGACTGATAAGAGTCCCACTTCCAAATCACCTATGGGGTGGAATCAATTTATACATGCCAGATGGGACCAAGTCCCCTCCATTACTTTAACCTTTTGGGTTAGGATTATATTAGATAGAATTAATAAGAGATCACTAATGATGTTGTTTAAAATAATAATAATAATAATAATATAATCGGCCTTTTCAGATTATTTTCGAAATATGTTTTGAGTATTTTTCAAAATAAGTTAATTTATTCAAAGAAAATTAAAACACAAACATTATACAAAACAAAAATGTTAAAAAAATATTAATAAATAAAAATGAAAACATGAAATAAAAGTCATACCAAATGTGGCCTATGTTAATAGAATGATTATAAGATAAACATATGCAAAAAAAAAAAAATTTTTTTTTTAAAAATAAGTTTCTCTTACAAAAATAGAGAATGAATCAACTTTTGGAACTATATGGGCAGTTTTTTCGTAGCTTTACTTGATTTATTGTTTTCTCCAATCAAGCATATTGAACTATGACAAATATAAAAGAGAAAAACAAAAAAAAAAATGTTCTCCTCAACAATGCTATGATTCATTTTATTAAAAACAAAAACTGCAACTGCTCCAAACAGACTTTTGATTAGTTTTAAAAACTTATAAAAGCAAACTAATCCTATGGCACCCAATTGAGTGACCTCATTGAAGGTTTGCTTAGGGAATCCATTAATTTGATGTTAGGATGTAAATATGGGTGTGAGTTTGCATTTTAATGCTGAAATTTCATTTTTTAAAAAAGTAAGAAAAAGAAAAAAAAACCACACTATGGTTCATGTTTGGCTATTTCCACCATGTAGAAAAACTTCGGTTTCACTTCCATGTTCCTATGTTCAGGGGTTTGCCCACAACTGTAGAGACACTGGAAATCCAAAAGCATCATTTTCAGAAAGATTTTCTTATGTTATCTTTGAGCATGGCTAAATCACTTTATTACTGATAAGCAGCTGAAAGCTTTGAACCATGAGCTGCTGATTCAGAAAACCACTAAGTTTCTTCTTCGCTTTTTTTTCCAGTTGCTTAACCGCCCAGTTTCTGCACATTCTCACAAACTATTTTAGCCTATAAGTAGCCTCCAAAATGCCATTTTCTTAGCACATAACATCTCCCAGAAATTAGAAGCAGCAAAAGCAGAACGATGAATTCAAGCCAAGAACACGCCATTGGTATTCCTTTCAGATCTGTGGCAGAAAAACCTTCCCTTCATGAACCAATTGTGGCGCTCGCTCGCACTACGCAGTATGGCACCTCTCAGCTTAAGCAGAGTAATTATCAAAACTATCATTTTTCTGTAATATCACCATCTCATAGCAAATAACTAAAATATGACTAAAGTTCTGAATAAATTTGCAGAGGGAGCGGAGTCCATTATTGGCCTCGTGAACAAGTTCAGAAGAAAAGCGGATAATCTTGCACAGGGTATCCGGGACCATGGTAATTGTCAACTTGAATCCTATCTAAGGCTTTAATTTGATTTTTACATGAGTTGATGCAACTCCTATATAAATACATTCTGATGCAAATACAATTTGATTCATTCTCGAACTCTGCTCAATTGGATCTGAGCTTAGTTCACCGTAAGTTTGATTGGACCTGAGTTAAACTCTATCACTGAGCTAGGTCCGAGTCAAAAAAAGACATGTATCATTATAAGCTTTTCTTAAAGTTTCTCAAGTTGGATTTGTTTAAATCTAACCATAACAAGTCCTAAATTACAGTAAGCATGGGGCCTGGAGTGTCTGAGACAGTGAAAGCGAAGTTGAGGTTGGGTACAAGGATTCTTCAAGCAGGAGGAATTGAGAGAGTGTTCAAGAAAAATTTCTCCATTGGGGAGGGAGAAAGGTTGGTGAAGGCCTTTCAGTGCCATCTTTCAACTACTGTTGGTCCTATTGCTGGTCTCCTCTTCATTTCGACAGACAAGATTGCTTTCCTGAGCGACCGGTCTCTGGTTATCAGATCTCCTAGAGGAAATATTTCTAGGATTCCCTACAAGGTTATTTCCTTTCTTCTAATCAATGCATTAATCTTTCTTTTACTGCAAACTAAAAGGATTTTACAAACGAAGCAGTCATTAAGCAAATGCATCAGCAAGTTTTTATTGACTAATATTATATATTTTGCAGGTATTGATTCCACTGAGGAGGATAAAGGGTGTGAATCCAAGTGAAAATGCTAACAAACCAAGCCAGAAATATATTCATGTAGCAACCATTGACAATTTTGAGTTCTGGTTCATGGGTTTCGTTAGTTATCAAAGATCTTTCAAGAACTTACAGAAAGCAATAATCTCAAAATCACAAGTCAGCTTTTATTAATAGAGGAATTGGATAGAGAACACATATGCTGATGAGAACATTGGAGATTCAAAACATCTAGTTATTATTGTTGTTGAGATTCCTCGCATTGTTCTAGCTGTTAGTTTGATGCCAACTCCTAGTTTTGATTTCTACGTCTTATTTGTACAGCTAAATAGGCTTAATGAAATGAATTCCCTTAATGAAAGCTTAATGAAATCTAAGTTTTATTTTCTGTTAACAATATATATATTTTTTGAAGAGGAGAGTTGAATATTGCCGTTTCAAAACTTGACCCCAACAAACTCTCAGAAGAGCCAAGCATGAATTTTTTGTGCTTACAAGCGACTGAATTGAGAAAGAAATTTTTTTTTTCATCTTTTGCTTGTCAAATATGCTAGTTCTCTTTGCATTGATCTCCATACATCACCACAAAAGCATTACCGATATCAAAACCAAACCAAATAACAACTGCATCTACTAGCCTCTCCTTTTAGTTATATATAATGTGCACATCACTTTTTGCTTCAAAATATGATAATTCCTTTTTATGGATCCTTTTTCTCTACTATAAAAGTAAGCAACATCTATGAACTTGCTATGAGGCTTGCTCTTGTCATGATTAGAAGGGGGCATGCTTACAGGATCTCTCCTTGACTTGAAATAAATTATCAGCTAGTTTACATCTCCTTGGACTTATAAATTACATCTAAATAAATTTATGGCATTTTTTCTGTTATTTTAAAATTATCTAAATTATGCAAAATCACTTAGATACATTTTCAAACATTCACACATGAAGTTTAATGGCTACAATATAAAATGATTCAAGTATGTATGTAAAGCCAATACTTAACAAAACACTTGACCCATTTTCAATTTGTTATACAAGAATTTTAGAACTTATCTCACTATATGATTCATTTATAATATCAAGTTAATATCTAACATTGTAGATGTTTCATAAATGAGTCAAATCCTAACAACGATATGAGTGATTACTTCTGTAGGCATGTCTTTAAGTGTTTTTTTAGGCTCTGTGATTAAAACTTTAAGGGCTAAGACTCGGCCTCCACATTCATTTGATCTGATGCACACCTTTCAAGAGCTACCTGTGATCCCATAAAAAATGGGCCATAAGTGCTAAGGTGGTCTTGAGGATCAAGTTAGTTTGATATCACTTACTCATAGAGCGAATCACCTTAAGCAAACGAGAAAGAAATGACCCCAAAATTTTAAGAAGCACAAGATGTAAAAATATGATTCATTATAATTAAGTGTTGAGAAGCTATGTGAGTAGGGTTGTGAACAAGCAGCGCTTAAGCGACCTCAGGCTGGGCTCATGTTCGGCTCGTTCGAAATCGCCTCGAAATTGGCTCATGAACAGTGTGTTTGTGTTCGACTCGATATAAATATTTTTTGTTCATTTGACTTGTGTTCAGCTCGAAATTAGCTCGTTAAAATTAATTAGAAAAAATAGATGTAGGATTTTGGATTTGAATATGCACCAAATCTGTGCAATAGAAGATGTAGAACTATATGACCATACTAGCTATTATGATTTAAACTTAAATATAAATATATATTATATATTATTATATAAATAATATATATAATATATTATTATATAAATAATATATATAATTTCTTTATTTCGAACTAAAACGAGTCGAACACGAGTTCTACTTTTTTGAAAATCCCATGGATCTTGGCATAAGAAACACTATTACAGTGTATGCTATCACTTCTTGTAAACATCCTACAAAAGGAGGAAAATTTTTTTGTCCATTAGCTCTGTCTTTGATATTGTCCTCTCTCTCTTTCCTTTCTCTCAAACTCTAAAGCTCCTCTCTTAGCCAATGCCACTCTACAAAGTGATCGACAACTCATATAAATCACATTCTTTGATATCAACAATTTGTCTTTCATCAACATAATGACTATTGGAACGAAAAGACAAGAGGTTGGTCATAGTGAAAGTTCAAATGATGCTTAAGAGCAAGGACCCCACAAAGGTATTACACGAAGAAGCAACCTCTTGAGCAATCTCAATTTGTAGTGACATGGATGCAGAAAAACATCAAAAACCTTATTACATTTCACTCGCTGACCAAGCAAGCTAGTCACCATCGGCTTCCTACGAGGAAGAAATGTTGAGCTGCAAATCATCCCCACCTCAACACAACCAATAATTGTACTTAAAGCAGGAGAGAGAAAATCACCTCAGAACTATAACCACATAAGAGGGGCTAAAAGTAATATCTTGACATGTTTGAAGATAAAAAATTTAAGAGAGAACATCATGAGTGCCATAGGATATGGAGCTAACGAGAATAGAACTAATATTATAGCATTAACACATGTCTTCAGGCTTGAGAAAACGGAGAAATCATTGCTGAAAAAGTTCAAGGTTTCCATAGCTAGATTCATACTCTGGTTTAATTGGATCCATGGAGAAGCTTATCGGCTTTGAGGCACTGCAACATTACATGTACCTAACACCATTGATACTAGAGTTAACCCAAACCATAACAAAACAAAAGGTATTACACCATTGGCATAAGTAATACTTTTACAATGTATGCCATAACTTCTTGTAAACATCCGACAAAAGGAGGAAGTCAATGTTTTTTGTCCATTAGCTCTATCTTTGATATTTTCCTCTCTCTCTTCCTTTTTCTCACACTCTAAAGCTACTCTCTTAGCCAATGCCACTCTTTCTCCTCAGCAAAAGATTGACAACTCATCTAAATCACATTCTTTGATATCAACAATTTGGCTTTCATCAACATTATGACTATTGGAATGAAAAGAAAAGATGTTCGTCATTGTGAAAGATCAAATGATGATTAAGAGCAAGGACACCTCAAAGGTATTATGGGAAGAAGCAACCTTTTGAAGCAATCTCAATTCGAGGTGACACGGGGATGCAGGCAAACATCAAAAACCTCATTCTATTTCATCTCGCTGACCAAGCAAGCTAGTCACCATCGCCTTCCTACGAGGAAGAAATGTTGAGATGCAAATCAACCCTACCTCAACACAACCAGAGATTGTGCTTGAGGTAGGAGAGAGAAAATCACCTCAGAACTAGAACGACATAAGAGGGGCTAGAAGTAATATCTTGACATGTTTGAAGATAAAAAGAGAACATCATGACTGCCAGATGATATGGAGCAAACAAGAATAAGCCTAATATTGTAGCACCAACACGGGCCTCAGGAGAAAACAGAGAAATCATCGCCGAAAAGTTCAAGGTTTCATAGCTAGATTCATACCACGGCCTAATTAGATCCATGGAGAAGCTTGTCGGCTTTGAGGCGTTGACAACATTACATGTATCTAACAACATTGATACTGGAGTTATCCAAACACACTACAAAACAAAAGATATATATATTGCTGAATTCAAAAGTTAAAATGAGAACACCTCAACATAAACAATATAAAACATGCAATTGGTTTAGTGACAACGATGACTCCTCAAAATAAGAATAAAACAACACAAAAACACAAACGGTTCTCTAGAGGAGAGCAGCAGGTCTCAGAGGAGAAGAGAGTTGCGACAGTGCTGGAATGTGGTTAACACCAAGTGGCTGCGGCGCTGGGAGTAAGAGCGGTATCGACCTGCTAAAAGTTGTCTGGCAGTAGGTGGTTGCGGCGCTGGAGGGATTAGGAGGGATGTAAGGAGGATGCTAGCCGCAGGTGGCTACGGTGCAGGAGGGAGCAAGGGGTCTCGACATGCTGAAAGGTGGTTGGCAGCAGGTGGCAACGACGTATGAAGGGAGCAGCAGGTGCTAGCAGCTATCTGACAAGTGCAGGAAGGATGACGGCCCACCGGAAGGGAGTTAGAGGAGGATCAACCTGCCATAAGGTGTTGGAGACAGTCGACAACAGCATGACAGAGGTTGGAAAAGTCTAGAGACAGTCGGAACGACAAAGGAAATTCACAGATAGTTACCACCTCGAACGAGTCATGACCGGAGAACCTTCTCGTCGCCCTCTGAAAAAGAAACGCAAAAGAAAAAAATCTAAAATCAGAATTGATCATCAACTAAATCCTAAGCAAGCTATATATATAGATATATATATATTATATATATTGTTATTTTGACTCCCAATTATTGATTTAAGGTAAAAAGGTATTTTTATAATGTGGTACCGCTCACCTACCACATATTACCTATCGTTCACCTACCGCTTACCTATCTCCCACCTACCACTCTCTTGCTTCTATAAATAGAGAGGGTGTGAAACTCAGGAGAGCAAGAGAAGAGATCTTAAGCTACCACAAAGGAGGAGAGAATAACTAGAGAGATAGAGAGGAGGAGAGCATCTTGAGGTCTTGTATCAAGGTGTCGCTTGAGAGGGAGGCCATAAAATGAAGATGAGGGCTCATCTCTATGTATAAGCTATGTATTCTCCATTTCTTTTGCCTTAGTGAACTATTTGATTGATTTCCTCCTGTGGACGTAGATCCAGTTAGATCGAACCACGTAAACGATATGTGTTTGCTTGTGTTCTTTTTCGTCTCATTTCTATGTCAGGAAGTACATATCTCACAACAATTGACGCCATCTGTGGGAAGATTCATACTTATTGGCTAGAGGTGTCCGCGTAAATGTGTTCGCAGCCAGCGACGAAGAAGAGGAGTTCGGCATTCACGAACAGAGGAGCAAGCAGATCCCGTCGCAGGCAGCTGAATTGCGACAGATTTGGTGAGCAGTGAAAGCCTTGATTGACAGGATTCACACTGCAGGTTATGCGGTTCGGCGAGACGGAGGAGGAACAGTCCGCGAGCGAGGGCCGAAAATTTGCGACAGGCCTGCCAGCAAAGGATTTTGGAGCAGGAGTTTGGTATTGCGAGCAACTCGAGCAGAGGGAAGAGGCGGAGATCGCGCAAAGAAGGGTTCGGGAGTTCGCGAAGCAGGAGGACCTGAGCAGTTTGGCGAGGCGCGGCGGCTCTGGAGAGGCAGTTATTCTTGTGTGAGAGGCAGAGGAGGAATTCCTGATTTGTTCCGCTGGACACAGAGGAGTGTCTGCGGAAAGGAGGCGCGAGCACAGAACAAGAAGTTTTCTCCGGTGAACAGGTGTGATCTCCGTCAGAAGGGATCAGAGCTCTTCGTTTGGTTGACGAAGGCAGTGGAGTTCACGAGGAGAATGTAAGAAATTTGGTGAGAATTTCTTGGATAGCAATGCGTTAAAAGGCAAGTTTAAGCTGAAAACTTTTGGTTGTTATACAATAGTACAACATTTTGGTGATTTCAGTCTAGTTCTTGGAAAAGCAGCAGGTAGAATTCATTGGAAGAAATCCTAGCCACGACAATGAGTTCCGTCAAATTCGACATTGAAAAATTCAATGGGAAGAATGACTTCGACCTATGGAGAGTAAAGATGGTGTTCCGGAAGCCTGGTAAGGGTCGGCGGCATTGCCGGCCGACATGACCGAGAAGGAGAAGATCGGCATACTGGACAAGGCCTACAGTTTGATAATCCTGAGCTTGGGCGACAAAGTTCTGAGGGAGGTGTCGAGGGAGACAACGGCTCAAACACTTTGGGCCAAACTCGAGAGCAGATCGACGAGTTCAACAAGATCATCGACGACCTCGAGAACATCGACGTCAAGATGGACGATGAGGACAAGGCACTACTGTTGTTAAACTCTATTCCTAAGAGCTACAAGCATTTCAAGGATGCGATGCTCTATGGAAGGGTGCAAACTATTACTCTGGAGGAGATTCAATCTTTGATTAGAGTCAAAGAACTTCAGAGGAAGCATGATAGGGACAAGGAAGTCAGCGGAGACTGTCTTATTGTCAGAGGAAGATCGGACAAGAAAGATTCAAGAAATGGTCAGTACAGATCAAGATCAAGCAAGGATGGCGGGAATCAATCATCAAGGGGATCTTTCAAGTGCTATCATTGTCACAAAGACGATCATTTCAAGAGGAACTGCCCAGATAGGAAGAATAAGTATCAAGAAGAGCCAGAAGAATCAGGAGAAACAAGCGTAGCCTCTGATGATTACAATTCTGCTGAGACCCTGATGATCACAGAATCTTAATCCAATAAAGAGTGGATCCTCGCTCAGGGTGTTCTTTCCACATGTGTCCTCACAAATACTGGTTCGAGACACTGCAACAAGAAAAATGATGAGTCCGTTCTACTGGGAGACAATAAAGCTCATAGGGTTGTTGGAAGTGGATCAATTAGGATAAGGATGTTTGATGGAGTTGAACGAGTACTAAAAATGTCAGGTACGTACCCGAGCTCAAAAGAAATTTGATTTCTTTAGGTACGTTGGAGTCAAGCAGATGCTCGTTTAAGGTAGAGAATGGTTGCATCAGAGTAACCAAAGGCCCTTATGTCGTCATACAAGGAGTCAGGAAAAAGGAGCTGTATTCTCTTATCGGAAGAACCGTGATTGCTAAGTCCATGTGCTGTTTGGACTTAGCAGACTCAAGCAAGGGTTGAGGGCCCCTCAGGGGCCAGGTGGAGGGAATCTTTACTTTGAAGCTTCTCAATTGAGGGTCAAGGTGGAGAAATGTTATTTTGACCCCCAATTATTGAACTAAGGTAAAAATGACATTTTTATAATGTGGTACCGCTCACCTACCACATCTCACCTACCGTTCACCTACCGCTTACCTATCTCCCTTCTATAAATAGAGAGGGTGTGAGGCTTAGGAGAGCAAGAGAAGAGATCTTAAGCTACCACAAAAGGAGGAGAGAATAGCTAGAGAGATAGAGAGGAGGAGAGCATCTTGAGGCCTTATATCAAGGTGTCGCTTGAGAGGGAGGCCATAGAAGGAAGATGAGGGCTCATCTCTATGTATAAGCATTGTATTCTCCATTTCTTTCGCCTTAGTGAACTATTTGATTGATTCCCTCCCGTGGACGTAGATCCAGTTAGATTGAACCACGTAAACGATCTGTGTTTGCTTGTATTATTTGCGTCTTATTTCTATGTCAGGAAGTACATATCTCACAACATATATATATATATACAAACATACATATACATATTATTGTTTTTTAAAAATGGTGGAATTTGGAAATACTGCTCCCCTAATGTGTCATCCGTTCTCGTCAAAATTGAACCCGAGTCAAAAGGGACATACGACTGATGAAGCAGCTAAAAACTAGCTCGCCACCCAAGGGCGCATAATATATATAT
>NW_018164444.1:70468618-70477160 GCF_001263595.1 Phalaenopsis equestris | reverse complement strand
CTTGATACTCCCATGGTGCGCCGAAGATATATATATATATATATATATATATATATTTATATAATAGGAACTAGAAGTTAGAATAGAAAACAATTAACATAGAAAGGAAATACAATTAGAAAGAGAAAAGAAAAATGCAAGGAATATAAAAGGAAGGGAGTTCCCTCTATGGACGGGAATGGAATAGGAAATTGGGAGAGGAAAGGGGCGGTAATTCCTATCGCAATAGAAGGCTGCCGGTCGAGCCTCCCTGCTGGACCTGCTCCTATATGTTTAGACCGACCAGTCCAGCCCTTCAGCCCCTCATCAACCATCAAGTGTTAAAGTGCTACTAAACACCTTGAAGCACATGAAATTGTGTGATTCTACATGCTACTAGCCCTATCATGTTTACTTAATGTTTAAGCAATGGTTTTTCTACTTTGTGTCAAGCTCATTGATGCCCGAAAAGGGCACCCACACAATACTCGGCATTTAATACAAGAAAATGAATCCTTAAGGGCCTAAAATATGAGGTTCACAAGGGAATTATTAGAAGTCCATGACTTGGATGCCTATGCTGCCAAGGTAGAGCTTTCAAGTTCTCTATTGCCAAAAAAAAAAAAAAACTTAAAACAATGATGGACAAGTCACCTTCAAAATATAATCAAGTAGCTGGTGAAAGGTTATTTTTAAAAGTTTATTGCAGAATGAAGGAGAGAACTCAAAAAGAGTCCGAGGCCATGCCCTTCAAGTTGGGCCTTGTTAGCCTTGTATTGCTTTTACTTTGTGTGAGTGTTTGGATTTCTAGTGCTAAGACGAGCATAAATTCTTCATTAGTTTGAACCTCTTCCCACAAATAATGAAATTGACTGAGCTCATGACGCTCAACAAATTCAATTTAGAAAACCACATGTCTACTTTTACTACTTCCATAAAGTAGTCACTCAAGAGAAATAACTGATACACCAACATTAAAAAGGTTCTCTAACTTAGACAAAATAAGCAAAACTCACATAAATAGAGAAACTTAACACAAGTAACTCCAAGCAAAATTTTTGATGCAATCTCAACAAATAAATTCTCTTAATTTGGACATAAAGCATTAAATAGTCAAAAAGAGAATTAGCTAGACAAGAATATTGATGTGACCATTAGAATGTAGGATTAAGCATAAATAACCAATACAACAGCCAAAAAAATTAAAAAAAAAAAAGAAAAGAAAATGAGAATCAAGTCTCCAGAGTATTTTTCTTAAACAAATCACAGAAAATAAATAAATATTAAGCACACGACACTCACATTTGCCTGACACCATCCAACTTCAGTAATTTCATCAATTTGCTGACAGGATTCTGGTACACTGTTGACTCTCGTTAAAATCAGCCTTTACTTTAAAGGACATGAAAAAGAAAAGAAAGAACAGTAATGGTGTCCCACTTCCACATCACAGTTGGAATTAATTGATACACATCATATGGACCAAATCTTCTTCTTCCCTTAAACTTAGTGGTCCACCATGTTTAGACATTCCCGCTTTGTAGGATAACTTTGTTTTGCCGTGCAGATATGCTCCCATGTTCAAGGATATATTTAAAATTCATGTCGAAAAGTATCTTTCAGAGATAAGATTTTCTTTCTCTATCTCTGTACGAGGCTCGAGCTTTTATTCTTGATAAGGTGATGCTAACTTTGCACCATGGGTTGCTGATTCAGAAAACCATTGACACCTTTTCAGTTACTTTGAGGCCTTTTGGGAACACTTTTGTCTTTTTATTTTCTATTTTTTTATTTTTATTTTGTTTTGTTTATATTTTGATTTAAAAGAAAACATATTTGGCTATTTGATTAAAGTATGGTTGCTTTTAAAAACACTCAAAATACCTAATAGTTAATTTTGTGTGTTTTTAAAAGCATATTCATTTGTTTTTAAGAAAAAAAAAAGTAAAAAACACACTAAACAAATTTATTTTTAGAAACAATAGAAAAAAACAAAAATAAAATAAAAAACGAAATTGATCCCAAAAAAGCCAAAAAATTTGCGTGCGATAGAGGTACGTAGCGCTGCGTACGATATTAGGGGTTACATCTGCGGTATAACCCCTTGTAACCTCCATGTAACCTTCTGTAACTTACCTGTAACCTAAAAAAAGTTTCGCGCTTCTGTTATCACATATTAAGAATTTATTAGTAGGTTACAGGTAGGTTACAGAAGGTTACAGGGAGGTTACAAGAGGTTATACCGCGGATATAACTCTCCTGTACCCTCGGTATAGCCCCAATATCGTACGCAGCGCTGCGTACGTCTATCACACGCAAATTTTTTCCCAATATAACTGCACAATTTTTCTGAACTCCTAATTGATTCAAGTGAAAGTAGCAAACACAATCAATAGAAGCTGCACCTTAGATGAATTTAAGAAAGGAACATTTTATGGGTATTCCCATCAGATCTTTGGCTAGAAAGCCTCTCTTTCAAGAACCAATTGTGGCATATGCTTGCTTTAAAGCGTTCCTCCTCCCAAGTTAAGCAAAATAATGATCAAATTTCTCAATCTTTGTTTTTCACCTCAAAACAAGCAACTAAAGTAAGACTAAAGGTTTTTATCTGAAAATTTTGGAGAGAGCAGAATCCATTACTGGTTTGATGAACAAGCTTAGAAAGAAATCAGATAATCTCGCATGGGGCATCCGTGATCATGTTAATTGTTCACTGAAAGCTAACATAGCTTATTTATCTTGATTCAAGTTCAACCCGAAAAAACCAAGTTCATGATTAATTAGTCTTTATCTTGTAAGATAAATTTTTAATCTAACCTACAAACAAGCACTTATACATATCTATGCACAAATGCATACATAAATTAATATAGATATAAGTATGCATGTATTGGTATATGCATATTTCAAGCAGTTCCCGATCTAGCTTGGTTTGGTCAAAACTTGATTTTGTTCATGTTTGATTCGAGATGGGTTTGGTTCATTTGTCATTTAACTAAAGCTTTACACAAACTCCAGAACAATCTGATTTTTGAGGAATCTGGCATCTTCAAACATAATTCACAGATTTAAGGCTATCTTTGCAAAATACTATATGACAACTACGTAACATATCTCATAGCTTTCATGCGATGTGAGGTGTTTAGTCAGTAGCGGTTAGAAATATATATATTATTTATATAAGTTTCTCACGTAAGGTTTACTTAAATTTAATTTCATGACTTGATGAAAATTGCAGCAAGCTTGAGTCCTGAAATCTCTGAGTGTTTAAGGAAAGTTACAGTTAGGAAAAAAGATTCTGCAAGCTAGAGGAATTGAGAGAGTAATTAAAAAAAGCTTTTCCATGGGAGAGGTCGAAAGGCTGATAAAGGCCTTTCAGTGCCATCTTTCAAGCTCTGCTGGTCCCATTCCTTGTCTCCTCTTTATTTCAACAGAGAAGCCTGCTTTCCTGAGTGACAGGCCTCTCGTGTTCAGGTCTCTTGAAAGAAACATATTACTAAAATTCCATTTAAGTTTATTTCCTTTCTTCTAAGAATTATTGCAAACTGAAAAAATGCAACAAACAAACCAGTCTTGGATTAAATACATCATCTTTTGTGACTAATATTTCATATTTTGCAGGAATTGATTCCATTTTAAATGGTCAGCCCCAGTGAAAATGTTAACAAACCAAACAGAATTATATTTGCATGATCAGGAGAAGAGCCAAAAATATTTTTTAGTGGTGGCACAAACAAATGATTACCAACAACCTTTTCTTTAGGAAAAAGTATTATCTAAAGAGTACTGATGCATCAGTACTCCAATAATGGGGTGCCACGTGACACCATGATAGGACCATTGCATACGTGATACCTCACCATTAGAGTACTGATGCTGAGGTAATACTTTCTTCTTTCTTTAGGGCTTTGGATCAGCATTGATTCTTATAATTTTTTTATTTATAATATACTGAAAATAATAAATTTATCTGACAAAAAATATTATAATGAAAAGAACGTTATTTAAATTTTTGAACTGAATATACTTTAGGTCATGTGATTACTTTTTCACGTGCATATACTACACATATATTTGTTTATGATACTATTTAATAAACATATGTTTTAGAGTGCATATATAAATTAAATTTTTCCCAGATTATGAAGCATTAAATACGGGTGTGTTTAAACAAAATGCTATTCAGAAGAGAAGTAATGAAGGGAAAAACTTAAAAATGATTTTCCCCAAATAAAAAAACATAAAAAAGAGTGGACCATCTTTATCAGTTTCTTTGTATACATTTTATTGTTAGTGTAAATGTATAACAAAAATATGTCATACTGAATCTCTCAACCGGACAGTCCGCAGTCGGGAAGACCAGTAGACTGGAAGGCCAGCAACCTAAATGACCCGCGGCCTGGAAGACCAACAACCTGGATGACCTGTGGCCTGGACAACCCGCAGCTTAGACGACCCGCAGCCTGTACAATCGATCCAGTTCAGCCGACCGAGCTGACCCTGCAAATTCAAAGCGAATTAAACTTAGCCAGCCAAGCTAGAAAACAACTGGACTACTAACTCATACATGTAAAATATCAGAAATACTCATATAACTCCACAATTCAAGCAAGAGCAAACATATAAATTCACATATTGTACCCTCTCTCCTACAAGTAGGAGATCATTTTATAATAAAACAGGTCCGAGAAGCCCGCGAACCATATTATTGTTCATTACTATGCATTTCTTTCTTTGTCTCTCTCTCTCGCCCTCCTATCTTACGTTTTATTCCTCAGGTGTGATTCAAAAACAAATCAAAATTCAAAATCTTAAAAGGTGCGGTGAGTGTGGATTACGTCGCCAATAAAAAGTGTAGCACAAAAGAAAAAAAAAACGATGATTAAGTCCAGTCTGGCCAGCTCCTGTTCTGCCAGGCAAGGTCCTAATCGACCAAGCATGTATGACCCGACCAAGACGATCGACCCGGCTTAGACGATCAAACTAGTCTGGACGATCGACCCAGTTCAGCCAACCAAGCTAATCACGTTGACACTCGGCCTCCCACATTCAGCCACATCCGTTCGACCACATCTACTTGGTCACCTCCACTCATACGCTTGCATGCGGCTAAAAAAAAATAGCTCCCAAACAAAAAACAGGCTATCGATGACACTTCAAGCCATTACCCAACATATTTTTTCATCAAGTTTTTTCATTAATATGCATATAAAGAGCTTGCCACAAGCACTCGGAGTGGAACTTGCCCCACACAAGCACGTTTCCAAAAAGGGTAAAGTGGTCTACATTTTTAGAACTCTACTCGACTGTCCGACCCAGAATGCCTAATCATCAATAAAAACCTATATTTCTTAACTTGGCACGGGTCAAGCTCTAGAGGTTATTTCCTACATATTAATGACAAGATCCGCAGTGAGTAAAATACAAATTACCCAAGCAATAAGTATGGACGGTTAACCCCTCAAAGAATGTGACAAGATCCGCTTAATATGTCTGTTGTAGAGTGCAACCGGTCTAAGGCGACGACCTAATCAAGCGACCGAGACATGAGTGGTGCAATGGGTTAGGTGATATCATCTCAAACTCAATCCATCGACTATTTCAGCCGCATTTAGTCACTCGGCTTTAGAACATCTTCCAAAACTATAACTCATTCTTACTTAAACAAATTTTTTGCTTGTATTTGGAGAAACGAGCAATGTTAGTTTCGATTTTATAATTCACTTATTCTTTTCAAACTTGACTTTTAAAGAGATAAGAGAATCAATGAACTAAAGTATATATAAAAAAATATCTCAGGTTGAATCTCCAGTGGATGACCCGCAGCCTAAATGACTCGCAACTGGACGACCAACAGCCCGAACGACGCATTAAACTGAACAATCCGCAGCTTGGACAACCAACAACCTAGATGACCTGCAGCTTGAATAACTAATCCAGTTGCCAGCCGAGCAGACCTTGCCAACTCAAAGCCTATTAAGCTTAGCTAACCGAGCCAAAATGCAGTTGGATGACAAGCTCGTACATACAAATATTAGAAATACCCTTGTAATGCCCCATTAAAGCAAGGACAAACATGTAACTTCACACATTTTACCCTCTCCCCTATAACTAGCGGAATGTTTTATTACTGTTCATTAATGTACACTTTTCAGAAAATACCCTTGTAATGCCCCATTAAATTCTTTTCAGAAAAAATTATTTTTGCTTCATTTTCTTGATTCAATATTATTAACAAGAAAAAAGTAAGTTGGTAAGGAAACTATTTCAAGCATCTTGTGAACAAAAACTTTTTTTTTAATCGTAGTTAGTATTTTATTTTAAAAAAAACTAAAATTTTTGGGTCAGGCCAATAAGGCACAAGTTAAATTCATTTTCTTGATTCAATGGTTATTTAAAACAACATCACAAGTCAGCTTTCTGCAATAAAATGATGAGGTATCAAATAGGTGATAGATGTATGTAAATGAAAAGATCATCGAGATGAGCATATTATTACTTATAAGAATGGATCTAATAAAACACAAATTGATTATTTTCTTATGAGAAGAAGTGGTTGTCGAGAATGTAAAGATTGTAAGGTGATTGTAAGGTCATTCCGGTCATTCCAAGTGAGAATTTATGTACTCAACATCGATTATTAGTTCTAGATTTTAAGATGAAGAGTTGTAAAAAAAAGAATACTATGAATCATTATCGTATAATTAAATAAGGACACTTAAAAAATACAAATAAAATTATTTTATGAGTAAACTTCAAGATTCCAAGATTTGGGATGTCAATGAAGAAGCAAATTCTATGTGGGATAAAGTAACAAACACATTTAAATAAGTGACAAAAGATGTTCTTGGAGAATCAAAAGATAAAGTTTCTATCAATAGAAATAGTTGGTAATGGAATAATAATATGCAAGAAAAGATGAAATACAAGAAGTTATGCTATAAAAATTAGTTTAAATATAAAAGCTTAGAGAACTAGAAAAAATATAAAATGACCAGTAGAAGTCTAAGAGAGCAATCTATGACACTAAAAATTATGTTTTTAGTTATCTTTATAATAGATTAGATACTAAAGAAGAATAAAAATATATGTATAAACTAGCCAAACAAAGAGAAAACTAGCCAAACAAAGAGGAAAAAAAAAGATTTAACTCAAGTAAAGTGTATTAAAGATGAAAATAAAAAAAACGACTTTATTAGAGAAAAGATATTCAACATAAATGAGTGAGTTATTTTGATAAACTTTTTAATGAAGTTTCTGTAAATATGATCGACCTTAGTGATCTTAATATTGTTAATAATAATAAAATTTTTTATTTTTACCTTCGCATTAGTAAAAAAAAGTTGAGGGGGCTTTAAATAAAACAAATGGTGGAAAGTCTCTGTAACCTGATGATATTTCAATTGAAGTGTGAAAATATATAGGAGATTTGGGAGTTTCTTGCTCACTAAATTCTTTAATATTATTTTAAAAACTAAAAAGATGTTTGAGGAGTGGAGGAAGAGTATTTTGGTCCCCATTTTTAAGAATAAAGGAAATGCACAAGAGTGTGCAAATTATAGAGGAATTAAGTTGATTTGTCATACTTTAAAATTATTGGAGAGGGCAATTGAACATAGGTTAAGACTTATTACAAAATTTCTCATAATCAATTTGGATTTATGTTGGCAGGTCTACTATGGAAGCTATACATTTGTTGAGAAGACGGAGAAGTTCAGAGAGAATGAGGAGGATCCACATATGATTTTTATTGATTTAGAAAAAGCTTACGATAAGGTTCCAAGAGATATCCTTTGGAGAGTTCAAGAGAAGAAATGTATTGATATGACTTATATTCAAGTTATTAAAAATATATATACTAGAAAGATATGTATACTAGAGCTGTTACTTGTGTTCGAACAGAAGGAGAATTGATCAAATATTTTCCTATTTCAATTGGATTACATCAGAGATCGACTTTAAGCCCACATCTTTTTTCTTTAGTT
This sequence comes from Phalaenopsis equestris, assembly GCF_001263595.1. NCBI lineage: Eukaryota > Viridiplantae > Streptophyta > Magnoliopsida > Asparagales > Orchidaceae > Phalaenopsis > Phalaenopsis equestris. Next base: position 70,469,196 of record NW_018164444.1, on the reverse strand, counting down.
ACGGATGCTCTTATTGGACATTTACAGGAGGATGTACAATGGTGTATGCTTTCTGCTGATGATATCATTCTCATGGATAAGACTAGAGAAAAAGCTCAAAAAAAACTTGAATTATGAAGGTCTACACTGGAGTCTAAAGGCCTTCGTGTGAGTCGAACTAAAGCTGAGTACATGGAATGTAATTTTAGTAGTAGTAGCTCTAGTGACAGAGTTGTAACTATGGGCTATAAAATTATTAAAAGGTGTGAACGCCTTATATATCTCAGGTCTATTGTTCAAAGTGATGGTGATATAGATGAGGATGTTATTAGTAGAATTCAAGTTGGTTGGTTGAAGTGGAGGAATGCTTCGGGCCTATTGTATGATTGAAAAGTATTGCTTAGACTGAAAGGAAAATTTAATAAGATGATGGTAAAGCCTGCAATGCTCTATAGCGTTGAATGTTGGCTCTTAAAAGAGAAGCAAAAAACTAAGTTAAGCGTCTAATACTAAGTTAAGTGTTGTCGAGATGAGAATGATTATGTGGATGATTGGCTTAGAGACAAATATGAAATGAATATATCTGTGATAGGGTTGGT
>NW_018164444.1:70434542-70468580 GCF_001263595.1 Phalaenopsis equestris | reverse complement strand
AGAGTCGTCTTAGATGGTTTATGGTTATTCACATTAAATGTTGACCATCTGATGATCTGATTAGAAGAGTAGATATTTTAGATTTGATTAATGTTAAGAAAGGCAAAGGTAGATCTGGAAAGACTTGGGAATATTGTATAAAAAAGTATCTTAATTTATAAATGAAATATGACACTCAATAGGGCACTATGACACTCACTCAATAGGGCACAATGGAGAAAAAGGACTCATGTAGCCAACCCCACTTAGTGGGATAAAGGTTTGTTATTGTTGTTGTTGTTGGTGGTGGTGGTATAGAGATCCTTAAATTATTTTTAGGAGTGCCATCTACGATTTTTGTACAGCCGCATAGGAGTACTGAAAAGCATTGCCTTAATGAAGTGGTAGTCTATTTATATTTGTTTTATCTTATTTTTTCGAAGGGATCATATGGTTGAATGCAAACTAAATCCATAAAAAGTTACAATTCATGTTTTCTAACTGTTATTAGGGATCATAGGCTTGTTTTATGGAAAACATATTTCAAAAATAATGATTCTATTTCACTTCTATGTGTAACAACAACAACAAGCCTTTATCCCACTAAGTGGGGTTGACTACATGAATCTTTTTTCTCCATTGTGTCCTATTGAGTGTTATATTTTTATTTAATTCTAACTAATTAAGATCATTTTTATACAATATGCCCAAATCAAACTTTTGTGTGAAAACAAAAAAATTGCTTCAGTAGGGTTTGGAGAGGCTCGTATAGATTAAAGTTGATGTTTGTTTTTTTTTTCCTAAAACTCAATCAAATGGTGGATATTTTTCAAAAACATGTTTTTTTTTAGTTTGAAGTGCCCAAGTGAGGGGCTTCAATTTAAAATAAATTCAACTTGCTTTGTTGAAACTAATGTTATTAGGAACTTCACATCTATTATTTGGTTAATAATGAGAAGCTAACCCCAAATAATTGGGATAATGCTAATGATGATTATGAAATTTATTTTTTAGTTGAAAAGAACCTCATAATAAATTAAAACTTCATAGGATTCTATTCATTTATTTTATATGCAAAAATGATGACATTATTATATTGAAGAGATTTGTAGAGTTAAAAATTCATTTTGACTTCTAAAAACATTTAATGTAATGAAAAAATCTAATAAATTCCATAGAGCGGTTTCACAGATGTAATCATAGAGTGAAAGCCACAAAATAACATTAACTTCTTAGTTCTTTTGCAAGAACATTACCAAGATAACCATGATGATTCCAATATAAATGTAACCCCAAACTTAAAATTAAGCCTATTGACAAAAAAATCTCATAAAGGAAACCCCTTCTCTAAACACCAGTCAACAACCAAAACACAGCCATGATCCTTTCTCTTGTTTCAGTTAAGTTATCATTACATTGTTGGCCAATATAAAAAGGAGCATTTACATACAATCCACTCAATCCAATGAATTTACATATGTAACAACTATACTTCAATTTTTGCATGCATGCCACCTTATCAATGCATTAAAAGATGTATTGCAGTTTTTAAAAATAAAAATGGTAAATTTTTGAAGTGATATGAAAGATTTGGGTGGTATAAATGTCAAATGTAAAGTTTAGGTGCTATATATGAAGATACATAGGAATTGGGTGGTATGTATGTAAATACCCCTTATAAAACTTAAGCGCACTAAATTTGCCCAAATGAAACAGATTCAACCTGCATCTTACCAAGCCAGTAGCTCTCAAAAGAGAAGCTACTTCCTATGCATTCTTCCATGGAAATCAAACAAAGGCCCATGACAACTGTAGCAAATAAGCATCCTCCACCAGGTCCTTTTATATGATATATATCAATATATAGTACCAATCTACATTATGAAAAGAATCCCCTCCTTGGTGAGTCCAAAAAGTCGAACAATCTCTAAAATGTCTTTATTCCCCATGGGAGGGCTTAATCTTTTACAACTAAAACAAGGCTCCCAAGCAAGAAATCCAAGAGGACCTTTACATAATTGGTAATAGTTTAAAAGAACCTGATATAATTCTTCTAAATTGCATTTCTAGCCTCTATGCCCTCCGGAATTTTATATTAATTGCAATGACTGCTATATGTAAATGTATATGTATGCATCTATAGATATATATATATATATATATATATATATATATATATATATATATATCTATATATCTATAGATGATCATATTTCTTTAGTTTTTTTATTAAATTTTGATTACTTATTATTATTTATTATATATTTTTTTTGTTTACAATCTTCATTTTTCAATAATATTATAATCATTTATATTTTTTATTCTAAAAAATCATTATTTTTTCATCCTTATAATGTAAGAATCGATTTTATTTATTTCATATCTATATAATTTAAGCATAAATATAAACTATTTTAACTTTTATTTTATGTATATATGTATGTATGGATGTATGCTTGTATGTATGTATAATGTCATTTTAAAAATAGACATGTCTCGTGTTCGTATTGGTACATCTTAGATTTGCATATGAACCCAAATCCAAACTCTAGACTAGACCAAATCACTATATTAATCTTAAATGAAAAAAAAGTTCACTAATTTAAAATATAATTATTTTATATAGTTAATATTATCATTTTAAATAAAACTAATTTTAAATTTAATTATATGATAAGATTTCATTTGAATTTTGATAGAATGATAGAATCAGTTAAAATATAGATTAAATATCTATTTCAAAAAAATAGGGAATGGAGATGCTATTTATATTTTCCTGAATTAAAATTAATAAAAGTTCTTTTATATCTCGTGCTTTACACATTCCTCTATTTTTCTGTGGTAAAAAAAAAAAAAAAAAAAAAAAAAAAAAAAAACTGCAGAAAACACAAGATTTAACGTGAAAAAACTCAAGAAAAGAAAAAATCATGGAGTCAAGCCACACCAATAATTTTACTATGAAGAAAATGAGGATAATCATATAAATTACACCACACTCAAGCCTTTCAACACTTTGGAACACTCTGAGACACTCATCCCCTCTCTTTTCCACAAAAGAATTGGAATCAAACACTTCCCAGATCAACAAAACCGACACAAAAAGTATAAAAAAAAATTGTCCAAAATCAGTTAAGGGCGTTGGTGCTACGTGATGTGGCATTGTAGTCTTGTGCTCTAGAGTTCTGAAATTGAACTGGCGCGCCGTCTTACGTGTTGGAACATTGTTTGTCACAGTGTTGGGGCGTTGCGGGTAAGGCACCAAGGCATTATGCATGCATTTTTTTCCCAAAGGCAACGCCTCTGAGCCAAAAATAAGGGGTGCAACCCAAAACCTTGCACTTGAACCCCCACCATATCACATTAGTATTCACTTCCTTAGGAATCAATAATTGTTATCCTCAAAAACTCAAAATAGTCTCTAATAACATTGGCATTTACCGCTTATCCTAAAGCCTTCTCTTAATGTGAAAGTGGAATGAAAAGTACCCTCTCTCATGAATATAGCCCTTCAATTGAGGAAAACAACCATATTTAGCATGCATTCACCAGTAATTTACAGATACACAACTCAAAGAAACATAAACCTTATAATTCAGACGAAAGATTACAAAGTGCATAAGTGGAAAGATATCTATGGTCCCTCTTTGCTAGTCACAATCAAGTTCCTCAACTCATCTTAAAGGCGAAAGGAAATTTGGGAATTGTGAAGATTTTAAAGGATCAAGATGACGCATATAATCAACCTCGCAGACTTAATAAGGTTTTTAAAAATGTAATTAGCATAAATCTACCCCCTGACCTTGAGAATAAGCTATTAACTTACTTCTAAACACTCTTTCATTCATTTTATTCTTCAAATATTTCAAAAGATACAATATTTAGTAACTTAGCATTTATTAATTTTGAAATTTTGAATCTTATCAAACTCAAGTGATAATTTATCAATTTTAATTCTTTTAAATCATTCATTAATTTTAAGTCCATTTAATGACTAGTCAATTTTTTATCTACAATCCTAGCGACCCCCCCAAGGTAATTGTTTATTAATGACACACACAATGATACAATCTTTACAACATGCATCTTCTCCTTTCACCTTAATATTTTCTACATTTAGAGTTCATTTGTTACCATCATTGTTTACTCGAACAGTTCTAATCTCCCACAAGCAGATTGGAGCATGAGTTTAACATGAGCCGAGTTATTCAAGAATGTAACCTTTCAAGTAGATAAATGAAGATCATACTTTAGTAATAAGATAGAATCGAAACATAAGCTTAGACTTGTATACTATTATATTCATATTTCTCTTATTTATTATAACACAACATCTGGCATAAGTAATTTGGCTCCCAGTAAGAAAAAAAAAATCATGTTAATTTTTTAAATGCAACAAAATAGGAATTTGTAACATTCAAGTTAGGGCCTTTTTTGAAGATTCTTTGGAGCATGTCTAATAAAATTTAAGGGCAATTACACATAGAACTTGAAACATTACACTATTTACAAATCTAGCAAATTCTTTCATCATTTTTTTGATTCTCATTCAAATATCAAAATTCCCGATAAAACTCCAACCTTTTTCAAATTCTCAACAGTTTGATCATGACACGTATAAATGCATTGATTTAGTAGTTAAAAAAGGGCATTTAGGTGTTAATTTTGTAGGTAGCAATGTTTCGTGGACTGCATATGTAATTATCCCAAAAAATTATAAACCAATTAATCCACAATGTATGGATTAAGATATGATGGTTGATGAAATAGACTTCTTATCATAAAGAAAATGCTCTTCATAAAAGGGGAAAGGAAAGGAACGTATTGAAACGAACTTCTTACTCAAAAGTAGGATGACAGAACAACCTGATTTCAGATAAGACCAACTCATTCGATTTTATTCTTGTCCTCCCTCCTTCAATGCCATTTTATCTGCGAAATAGGAAGAAAGATAGTTGAAAGTTCAGTGAAGAAGCTTAAGTTCCAACTGAATTGGATCCATTGGGCCTATAAAACCGCATTTTTGCAACAATTTGGGACTCACAAAATTCTCCATTTCAAATCTTGCGGACTTTTCGTTTGGGTAAAAAAGGGTAAAGACGATAAAAGGGATGCAGCGATGCCTTCATGGCTAGATATTAGCAGTTCATTGTTGTGTTATTTTTGGGTTATTCAAGAGTTCAGCTCACATTAGTATCTAGGGTTATTATTGAGTTATTATTGGGTTATTCTGGGGGTTATTTTGGAGTTTATCTAGACTCAGTTTCGGTTTATTTTTGCTAGTTTATCTTGGGTTATTGTGAGGTTATTCTGAGTTATTATTGGGCTATTTATGAGTTAATTTCGCTTCTGTCTCGAGTTTTTAAAGGGAGTTATTAGGGGTTATTTTTCGGTTATTTAAGGGTTATATAGGAGTTTATTTTTGGGTTATTCTTGGTTTATTATTGGGTTATTCTGAAGTTAGTTTTGGGTTCTTTTTGGAAGATATTATTGGTTTATTGTTGGGTTATTTCGGGGTTATTCAGGAGTTCAACTCACTTAAGTTACTGGGGTTATTATTGGTTTATTATTGGGTTGGTTATTTTGGAGTTCATCTCGACTTAGTTTCTGGTTGTTTTTTGCGAGTTTATATCTAGTTATTTTGGAGTTATTTTTGGGTTATTTATAAGTTAATCTCACTCCAATTTTGAGTTTTTAAAGGGAGTTATTGGAGAGTTATTTTTGGGTTATTCAGAGATTATATAGGAGTTTATTCTTGGGTTATTCTTAGTTTATTCTTGGTTTATTCTTGGGTTATGCTTGGGTTATTCTTGGGTTATTCTAATGTTAGTTTCGGGTTCTTCTTAGCATATATTAGTGGTTCATTGTTGGGTTATCTTTGGGTTATTTCAGGGTTATTCTGAAGTTCAGCTCACTTGGGTTTTGGTTTTAATTTTTGTGAGTTTATCTTGGGTTATTTTTTGATTATTCATGGGTTATTGTGGGGTTATTATCGTCTTATTTATGAGTTAATCTCCCGTTAGTTTCTGATTTTTTTTGGAAGTTATTCGAGGTTGTTTTTTTGTTGCTCAAGGGTTATTTAGGTCTATTCTTGGGTTATTCTTGGTTTATGAATTTCTATTCTTGGGTTATTCTGAAGTTAGTTTCAGGTGTTTATTGACAGTTATTAGCGGTTCATTGTTGGGTTATTATTGAGTTGTTTTTTTGTTATTTTTGGGTTATTTGGGTTTATTTTGGGTTTGCGTTGGAGCTATTTTTTTGTTGTTTTTGGATTATTCTTTTGTTATTCTTAAGTTAGTCTTAGGCCTTTATTGACAGCTATTATTCCCGGTCTTCTTGAGTCTTCATTGTTGGGTTATTCTTTTATTACTCTTTTATTATTCTGTTAGTGTTAATAAATTGTTCCTTATTCATGTAGGTTGGTGAACAAGAAGACAATGAATTGTAGATACCGTTAATTGACAATTAGAGAAGTTCTGGACAAAGTCAGGTCAACCGTCTCTGAGGAGACATGGTCAAAATTGAAAGATTTGAATGTTAATCAATTTTTTGAACTCCCCTCATACCCTCAAGATCATACTTAACTATGCACATATTGAATTGTTAAGATATTGATCGGTTGGTATTGAGACTGAGTGGGAAGGAGGTAAGTTTATATGCAGATCAAGTTACTTTGCTGATTGGCATGCCCAACAGAGGACCATTAACAACTTGGAAAAAACAACCCGTCTGTGGTCTGGATGTCATGCAGACAAAGAGTGAACTACTGAAGGTGTCATTTGGAGAGTCCTCCACTCCGCTCGAAGAACAATATATTAAGTTTTTGTTGTCAAATTTATTTTTCCTTCTAGCAATTTTAGTGCGCCCCAAGGGCTCCATTCTATTGCTGAGAATTTGGATTTCTTTTCTTCATTAATTGACTTGCAATGTTATGTGACTACCTTATTGAGAAATTCAATGCCTGCATAATTAAAATAAGGAGGGGTCAGCTATTGTGATGCATGAATGGATTTATTTTTCTTATGACAATCAGTGTATTATCATTCTATCTCAAAGTTTTTTTTCATTATTTGGTTCATATGAAATATTGATTTATTATTTGTTTATGCAGCTGCGGTTTTAAGAGTGAATGTCTGTGGTAGTCTCTGTTGTTCCTGGGGCCAGAACTCGCATGCTGAGGTGGCCAATAAATGCGGGTTGGAACCCTGCAAAGATTCATCTAGTCTTTCAGAGGCTCACCACTGTACATGTGAGTAATTTATTTTCTGTTGTAAGTTTAGAGTTATTTTTTGTGCTATTTTGGTTAATTGTTTAATTAATTATTTGACTGAATCTATTTGTAGGTTTTAGATTATTTTGCCGACTTAAAAGATGACGAGGTCGTTTTATTTGCCCCTCTAGATTTAACATATGATCCTGTCAAGACCATTTCACAACCTGAAACTCACTCCACACCACTTTCACCCGATTCTTATGGTGCTAATCCTCTGGCCCTCTGTCGAAGCATCTCTCAACCTACACATTCACAAACATTTTCAGACACCAATATGGGATCAGAGGATATCTTCCAAATTTTGAGAGAGCAACAAAAATTTCTTTTTGAATTTAAAGAATCTATAAATATACAACTTAATAATATAGATTACACAATGGAAGAGTTGAAGACCGAGATCAAAGAAATAAATGAAATAATAAATAAAGGTGAAGGGGAATCTGCAAAGGAAGGGATACAACGATAGCTTAACCTGAAGGGTTAAGGCTAGAGGCATTAGAACCAAAAGGAAAATAATTACCCATTCATTATAATAGAGAGAGAAAGAAGGATCAATAAAGGAAGTTGAGGAACTTCCCAATACCAATTTAGATAATTTAGTAGAACAATTACACGATTCTTTAAAGGCCAGTGCTGAACCAATAAAGACTCATTCGGACGTTGAACAACCAAAAATAACAGAAGTAATGGATACTTCTGACATTCTTACTATCCAAACACATAATCATAGTGAGGAGGCTAGGGAGCATGTGGCGGAGTTCACAACAATGGAAGTGGGTGAAGATGTTCCTGAAGAGGATGACCAACAAAAATTAATCACTGAATTTGAAGATGACATCACTGATAAGGATGCTACAGCACCTTCAGTTGTAGAGTATCCAGTCATAGAGTTTCCTAGCTGAAACCTCATACCAACACACATGCAACAAGTGATAGATGCATGCACAAAGCCAGGTACATTGATATACTCGTTCTTTTTTTGTCTTCTGTCAGCCCTCTATTGAACTCTAACATAACCTTTTTCTTTCAAATGCAACGATTGTATGTTAATTCAAGATGGGCATTGAATGTCATCTTTATATTACACTTACATTTAGGGAATCTTGATGTACAACGTACAACTCTTATGTATTTACATATCAAACATGCCGGATTTCATTCTTTTTACATCCATATCACTTTTCTTATACATATTTTTGATGTGTATAAAAGTTCAGTTGTTGGAGATTTGAAAAATAAGGTTTATGTGATATGTAAATATATAGGAATTTGGTTGCTTGGTTGTATTGTTGGTTTGTTTTGGCTTTGGGACTGAGAATTTGTGTTTACCTTTGGAATAAGTGCATCAGCGGGGCTACGAAACTCTGTAACCAATGTATGGATGATAGTGAGTTAGGTAGGTACTCATTTGGCAGGGAACAAGCACGCGAGTTGATAAGCTTGGTGTATTTCTTTTGCTTTGAGCATTCCTTCCTATGGGAGCTTCTTTGCCATTCAGAAGGGTGGGAATGAAAGGTTTAATCTGCAGAAGAACATGGTAGGAGAGTATTGCTTTGGAGGAAGGGGGAAGAAGAAGAATCATCAATGCAAAAGCTGCTATTCCTATTTACATGCATACCATTCAACATACTTGCATATGCAACGCTCAATCTGAAGTACGTATTTTACATACATAACACCTAAATTGAAAATAGGAATATTAATTCTTAAATGCCAATGCATTTACCTTCATATCACCTAAATTATAATTCATAAGTGCAATTTGTCTTAATCAAGATATGTTCACATGCGCTATACTTAATTTTCAAATGAAATTCTGTTACTTTTCCTAAATGATTGTTCAATTTGTTTCAGAATTTCAGAATTTTACATCTATAACACCTAAACTTTAAAAATGAGTCTATAGTTTAATCAAATTCTTAAACATTTGCATACTTAGTTATTAATCGCATATGTGCAGATTTTCGTCCCAATCTATTTACATATTTAATACATAAGTTCAAAAATAGAATTTGAGATTTTGTACCTACACATCTCACACCTAGATTTTTATATTTACATACACAACACATTGGTATTTTCAGCCTATGCTTAAACAATGTATTTCATTTAAAAAATTCATAATAATGTTATTTTGATATGATATTAAAGAATTGAGTAGTCTAACACATAAGAATAGTGTAGTATTATGCATGCAAAGTTTCATAGTGGCTTATAAGTCAGAAAATATGGGGTAAGGACAATGATGTATAGCAACTATATTCATGCTTATATAGCGGAAACTTTTAAATCAATATCTGATTAGTAGGTGGTTGGTGGTTTTAACCCCAACTTTGAATGACTTGTGAACTATAGCTTTATAGTGTCGACTATTGGAAATTTAGAAAATATCACATACGAAAACATCACATACATAAACAACATATACATGCAGGATATATAAGATCGAGAAGGGTTATCTTTTATGTGTTCACTTGCAGTCAGCTGATAGGGTTTGATGTTGCCCAAGCTTAGAGTCCTTTGTTGGTCCCTGCTATTCAATATTTGTATATAAACTTCGATGCTTCGGTTGTATGTGGGATCGTGACAAATGAAAAGTCTTTAATTGAGCCCACTCCAATTTAAATTCTTATATCCCTTTTGATTTTCCATATGCAAGTCCCTTGACCCTTTTGTGAAAATATACATGCTCCAACTTTCATTTTTAAATTTCAAATATTTGTCTAACTTTTTTCTCTTTTATACATTATTATTATATAATTGTAATTTGTTCCATAACATCATCAGAGATGACAAGTATGTACTGACCTTTCTCTTTTTACTGCATTTTATTGTACACATTTGTTCATATTTGTACTATTATTGCTATTACTCTTTACCGCTGCTACTTTTTATTGTTACTTTTCTTTATTGTTACTCCTCTTTACTGCTACTTCACTTTACTGTTTTTACTCTTTACTTTTTTTTACTCTTTGTTGCTTTGTACTTTTTACTGTTTTTCTGGCATGTTTATACAGTACTTTATGGTAGCAAATGTAGAACACATGTTTAGGATTGAAATACTATAACACATAACCATAATACACTTTTTAATTTCAACACCTTTCAAAATTAAATAATAAAATATTTTTCAAAACCACAAATGTTGTTTTCAAACTCCAATAAACTAATAATAACATATGTTTTCTCTTCCTCTCTCTTATTTTCTCAGAACAAAACAACGATGCGTTCAAATGACGATTCATTTACAGGCAGCGGACAAGACGACAACAATGGTTGGAAGGAGGAGCTTCAACTGAACTTCAATATATTTAAACAACATACACTCATAAGACTTCGAGGTTATTTGTCAGGTACGACGTAAATCATCACACTATCTTTTAGGATTTTATACGATTGTATATTGTACGATATGTCCGAACTATTTACATATGATTTGTAGACATAAGTCCCGAATGTCTAAATAATTTACAGGATTGAAATATTAACTAATTTCTCTGTCAAAGATGTAAAGTCAAACCATAGGTTAGTTTAAGATGTCACTAAAGTTTCTTTCGTATCTTCGACATTTCCTATTATTCACTCCTTTGGGTTTCAAAAATAACTGTTCCACATTGAGCCTTTCCCATTGAATTTTCTATAAGCAATCATGGAAATCTAAACGTTGAATTCTGGAAGACAAAACCCCAATCTTAATCGAGAGTTTTCTTATGCGACTTTGGTTACCTAAGATATAATTAACTATAAAGGCTTGTCTCTATAGGGAATTAAGAACCAAGATTAATCTAAACCATGTCTAATCTGTGTATTAGATAGGGGAATTGTCAGCTATAAAATTCGCAGACCAAAATAGAGTCATAAACTCTTAAGTTTAAATAATTAAGCCTACTAACTAGTGATATATTTATCTTTCAATATGATATATCATTTGTGATATCGTGCTCAACTATCTAAACTATTAGATATTTGAAATCTGTCTGGCCTATCTGTTTTCCAAAATAAAGAGTATCATTATGAAAATCAAAATTACATTATATATTAAACGACAAATTAAAAATTTTATTTTTAAAAAATTGGCTGACAATTTTTGGCTACTCAGTTGCTAAGATTACCCTGCCTTATGCTAGCAGACATTGGATGCAAGAATCATAGGTGTTAAGGCAACCATGTCCCTTTATTACTCAATATAGTGTTCTTGATGCCATTCAAATTAAGTTTTATGTTGACTCATTAACCTGATTGCCTAACCACAAATTGGCCTTTAGCTTAAATGTCATTGTGGAAGTAAAGTCCACGATGATGAAAAATTATTCTTTGAACATTTGTTGAAAGAAGACAACTTGATTATACTCCAGGGTTAAGAGAGTCACTTCAAGAAGAATTAGATGCCACTAAATTATTGATATTTAACAAAATAAAATTTTTTGTTGACCCAGACATCTTGCACTTCTAAAAAACCATTTTATGCTTCTTGAATTAAAATCTCTCTAAATTTTTATTTCATTATTATTGACAAAATAATAGATGCTAAGTCACACGTGAATAAGAAAATCTTCGTCTACATGAGATTTTTATTAAATTATTCTTTTGATGGGGGTAAAGAGGAAAATAATAGCTTACAAGAAAACCTAGTTGATAAGAAGCATTAGTTACTAAAGGAATGAAGCCAAGAAAATTAGAAATACCTAGAGCATACAAAGAAGGAGATCATGTTATCAAAAGAGTACAAATAGTGGAACTCTAGGAGTATTAGGAAAAAATCTCACAATATGAAAGCATGGTTCATTAAAAGCATGATACATTAGATATAATGGCGATAATCTTAAAATCCTATAACTAGTTAGCATTCTAAGAAAGAATTATTCCCAAGAAATATGTCTAAATATTAAGAAAGACCTAATTAATTATGATATTTTCTTTTATGCTGTAACAAATTTTTGTTTACAAGTCATTCTTACAGAAAAATGTATTTGAATACTCCCAAAAATCTCTCAGGTCTCCGGTCTGAACTTCATTAATAGCTAATAATAAATTCTTCTAAGAAATCACATTTAATATTATAAACATCTATAATATAAGGACCCAAAATTATAATACAAAAATAAAAATAGCCAATAAAAGTTGCATTTCCCTTTTTGTTTACATTGACTTATGCCACACATCTCTTTTTTTTTTTGTTCAATCAACTTCCACTTTCTTGGTATTTTCTTAGATGCTCTAAGGAAGGACGTTACATTTTTATTATTTCTAATCAACTCTTCAAATATCATTGGTCTAGACTTAGATTAAATTTCTTGGAAGACTTTCAAACCTGGTTTAAGAACGACCTTGTATGTTTTAAAAGTAATGAGGAAGAAAGGCTTAATATTTAAAATGGATTGGAGTGGTGGGGTTAACTAAGCAAGATAAAGCCACTTTGGCCAAGAATATTGAAGACCAAAGAATTTTTGGGTTTGTGTGGAGTCCTCGAGGGAGAATAAATCACTTTGTGATGTTAAAGTGATTTGAAGTTTATAAAAATTTTCTAATGGCTTTGGCAAAGGAAGCAAGAGCAAAACAATGACTAGGCCTAGTGGTGGCTATACTGGGTTGAGAGCCAAGTTTTTGGTTTTATGTTTTTATTTGTTCAAAATGGATTGGCTTCGGTGGCAAAAGACACTTGGGCGAGGTGAAGTAAGTGTTCAATATACTTCTGCAGTTAATAAATTCTTAAGGGCTTAAGAAGTGTTGAATTTGACTTGGAAGATGAAATCTCGACATAGAGCCTATGGTTGTCTTATAAATTTATTTTTTTGATTTGAAATTGTTTGATTAATGGTATGAATGAGTTGAGGAGATATGACTCTTCAAGTATAAACTTCTACGGCCTTTTTATTAGAAGAATACTGCATAGAGAATAATCGACTCTTTAGAACGAGAAAAATTTGCGTGCGTAAGACGTACGTAACGGCGCTGCGTACATAATGGAGGCTATATTCATGTTATATCTACATTATATTTGTGTTATATAATCTGTAACCTCCATGTAACCTCTATATAATCTACCTTAACCTACCTGAACTTACAAATAAATTTCGCGCTTCTGTTTTCACATATCTATAGTTTACATGTAGGTTACATGGAAGTTACATGAAGGTTACCGGGGATATAACACGAATATAATATCGATATAATGTGAATATAATCTTCATTATGTACGTAGCGCTACGTACGTCTTACGTATGCAAATTTTTTCCCTTTAGAATGAGCCAATTATTAGGACCAACTCAGAAAAGGGTGATTTTTTTTTCATTCAAAAATTATCTTTTAACATATTATGTTGTGGGAGACATTTTTATAATTTTCTTAGAATATTCTTGAAGATTATTATATATATATATATATTTTTTGCTTTAAACAAAATCATAGAATATTCGTTTTTTACTATATTTATTTTTTTAAGGAAAATAATGTCAATAGTAGGGGACCATATTGCCCCGGTGGCATCTTTTCCATCGAATCCTTATATATATATATATCATGAAAGTTTTGGTGGTTTTTGCTCACACCATGCAAACACATATACTGTATATGCAAGACTTTATACTCAATACTTCTTTCTTGAAAGACACTCTCAATCGGTAGGCCAAAATGGCTTACATAAACATTAATTTTATTAAGCCACCCACATGTTCTATGCAAATATTAAATTTTAGGTTTTAGATATGTAAATACATTAGTAGATACATAAAAATAGTTTGTTATGCCTCTTAAAATTTTTGTTATTATTATTATTTTTTTATTAATATTAATGCACAAATTAACAAGTGAAACTGAGTTCAATCAAAGGCTGGAGAATAAATACATACTATATTATACTTGTTTAAATGCCAATCAGTAGGCTACATGAATCCATTTTCTCCATTGCATCCTATTGAGTGTCATATTATCATTTAATTTTAATAAATTAAGATAATTTTTTTACACAAGATGCCCAAGTTTTTCTAGGTCTACCTCTGCCTTTTGCCCAAGTTTTTCAAGATGCCCAAGTTTTTCTAGGTCTACCTCTGCCTTTCTCAACATAAGTCAAATCTAAAACATTTACTCTGCTGATCGGATCATAAGATAGTCGACATTTAATATGACCAAACCATCTAAGAAGGCTCTTTCTAATTTTGTCTGTCACTGAAGCTACATCAACTTTGTCACGAATATATTCATTTTGCATTTTGTCTCTACGTGTAAAGCCACTCATCCACCTAAGCATTCTCATCTCGACAACACTTAACCTAATTTTATGCTTCTCATTTAA
Organism: Phalaenopsis equestris; assembly: GCF_001263595.1. Taxonomy (NCBI): domain Eukaryota; kingdom Viridiplantae; phylum Streptophyta; class Magnoliopsida; order Asparagales; family Orchidaceae; genus Phalaenopsis; species Phalaenopsis equestris. Next base: position 70,454,040 of record NW_018164444.1, on the reverse strand, counting down.
AGTCCAACATTCAACGCCCTTGAGCATTTAGAGCATTGCAGGTTTAGAGCATTGCAGGTTTCACCACCATCTTATAAAAATTTCCTTTCAGTTTAAGCAATATATTTCTATCACACAATACGCCATAAGCATTCCTCCATAGTCACACTTCAACCAAACAACTTGAATTCTATTAACAACATCTCCATCTATATCACCATCATTTTGAACAACAAACACGAGATATTTAAAGCATTCACACCTTTTAATAATTTGATCACCCATAGTTACAACCCTGTGAGTAGAGATATTATTACTAAAACTACATTCAATGTATTCAATTTTAGTTCTACTCAAACGAAGGCTTTTAGACTCAACTCAACTATAGACCTCCATAATTCAAGTTTTTCCTGAGCTTTTTCTCTAGTCTTATCCACGAGAAGGATATTATCAGCAAAAAGCAGACACCAAGCTACATCCTCCTATAAATGTACAATAAGACCATCCATAACTAAAGCAAAAGGATATGGGCTTAAAGTCGAACCCTGATGTAATCCAACAGAAATAGGAAAATATTTGGTCAATCCTCCTTCAGTTCGAACACAAGTAACAACTCTAGCATACATATCTTTAATGACTTGAATATAAGTCATATCAACAACACCTTTCTTCTTAAGAACACTCCAATGGATATCTCTTGGAACCTTATCGTAAGCTTTTTCTAAATCAATAAAAATCAAATTTAGATCCATCCTCCTCCTTATCACAGAACTCCTACAACAAAACTCTCAATAAATGTATAACTTCCATAATAGACCAGCCTGGCATAAATCCAAATTGATTATGAGAAATCTTTGTAATACGTCTTAAATTATATTCAATTACCTTCTCCCATAATTTTAAGCATAACACATCGACTTAATTCCTCTATAATTTTAACACACTTATGCATCCACTTTATTCTTAAAAATGGGGACCAAAATAATCTTCCTCTACTCCTCAGACACCTTTTTAATTTTTAAAATAATATTAAAGAGTTTAGTAAGCCAAGAAACTCTCAAATCTCCTAAAAATTTCCACACTTCAATTGTGATACATTAGGTCTTACAGACTTTCTATTATTGGTTTTATTTAAAGCCTTCTCAATTTTGTTTTACTAATACGAAGGTAAAAATGATATATTTTATTATTATTAACAATATTTAAATCACTAAGGTTGATTATATTTTCAGAAACTTCATTCAAAAATTTATAAAATCAACTCAACAACTTATGTTGAATATCTTTTTATAAGAAAATTACTTTTTGATTTTCATCTTTAATACACTTTAGTTAAATCTTTATTTTTTTCTCTTTGTTTTACTAGTTTATACATATATTGTTCACCAACTTTAGTATCTAATTTATTATAAAGATCACTAAAAGCAGAATTTAGCATCACAATTTGTTCTCTTGGCCTCTCTACGGGTCATTTTATATTTTTCTAAGTTCTCTAAGCTTCTATATTTAAACAAATTTTTATAAAATAATTTAATATATTTTATCTTTTTTTGCACATTATTATTCCACCACTAATTATTTTTATTTATAAAATCTATTTCTTTTGATTATTCAAGCACATCTTTTATCACTTGTTTGATAATGTTTGTTAGTTTATCCCACATAGAATTTAATTCTTCATAAACATCCCAAATCTTGAAATCTTGAATTTTACTAGTAAAAATTATTTATTTGTCTTTTAGATTCCTCATCTAATTCTACGATAATAATTCCTAGTATTCTTTATTGTAAAAATTTTGATAAAAAAATCTAGAACTTATAATCGATGTTGAATACTTAAATCATCACTTGAAATGATCTTACACGATCTTTATATTCCCGATGATCACTCTTCTCATAAGAAAATAATCAATCCTAAACCCTAAACTATTATTTTTAAATGATGGATGATAAATTGAGTGAGTAGGTTGAATAATATTCCACAAAAATAATGGATCACATGCAGTTGCAAAGTCATTCCACAAAAATAATAGTCTCATTTAATTTTTGTGCCTTCAATTCTTTCAAAATTAAGGACCTTTCTCCTATTATGCTTAAATTACTTCTAATGTCACTTGAGGCCCAATATATTTTTTTGAGGTTTTTAAATGTTAATCATTCAAAATATTAAACATAGTACTTTAATTATCCAAAATTTAAATCTAATATTTTAATCTCATTTTTCATTACAATCAGCCTCCTAAATTCATTCATGCATAAATAAGCAAATATTAAATTCATAAATGAAGGGTACAATTTTATCAAAGAGCTTGTTAAAATTTCTTATTTGATAAATTTTTTATTAAAATATAGTTTGATGTTGTTGAATGTAGCTTAAAAGCAAAAAACTTTAATTAATTAATCATGTCATAAACTCATTACCAAAAGAAAGGGATAATTATATAGAAGGCACCCAAAACATTGCTATTTACAAATCAAAGAACCTAAATAACTTTTTTTAAAACTATGAAACAGATGCATTTACGAGTGTCACGTGCCACGATTAAATTATTGTGAATGTAATAAAAATGAAGAACATGGGTTGAAGTTTTATCATGATCTTTAATCTTTGAGTGAGAATGAAAAATAAATGGAAGAAAATGCTTAATTTGTAAATATCAATATTTTGGGTGGGTGCCCTGTCAAATAATAATAATAATTAAAATTAAAATTTAATCCGAATATTCTAATCCAAATTTTCGGAAAAAAGCAAACATTTTTAATTCCAATGTTTCCAACGGTTAGTACAATCCGAAAATAGCACTGCTTCGATCGTTAGAAAAACGACGAGCCATACAAGTACCCAACCAAACGTCAGAAGAGAGCTTGCATCAGCGAAATTTAAAAGGCGAAATTTAAAAGGAAAAAAAAAAAAATCATTTTTTGCCAGAAAAGTATTTCTGTAAAAAATCCACGAAATAACGGCTACATAGAAAAATCTGGATTTTTTATCATAAATATGATATGAATTTCTGTAAAGGATTCATGCTGGAAAACAACTGACCCACCTCGATCACAACTCGAAATATGGAAACAAATCAACGTCGCAATAAAGTTCAGAAAAAAATAAAATTATTGAAAAGAAGATGTGGAAGATCAGAAGTTCAATTTTGTTTTTTTGGAACAAAAAGACTATTCATAACTATATTGCAGAAAACCCAGCAAAGAGTTCCAGCTATATCCAAATCTAACAAAAACAAAAACAAAAACAAAAACAAAAAAAGGGAAGAAACGATCTTCCCATGATATATGATAATTAAAGGCAGGATGAACTTACCAGCAAATCAGTTTTTCCTGCTCTGCACCCGAATCATCAAAACGATTGAGCCATCTATCTTCATAATCACAATCGAATCGCTATACCTTGCAGAAACGATGAAACAAACGGAGATAATTTATTCGTTTTTTCAAAGCGTCAAGGTTGATTCAACTATCCAGGTTTCCTCAGCCTAAACTGATCATAGTTCTTCTTTATGAAATCTTCAAATAGCTGATTCATGTCGTCTTTGCCCTCCGATAACGCACAGTCGCCGCTTACTGTCATCTCCGACAATCGGCCCGTCTGTTTTCCGGCTATCAGAGGCGGCGATGGAGATCTCTCCCATCGGCCGATCTTTCTGGTGATGGAATTCCAAGTAGCGTCCAGAGAATCGACGATCTCCTCTTTTCCCTTAGGAAATGTGGTTGTCAATCCGGAATCAGGTAAGTTAAGGCCGTCTGAAGAAGAAGAAGCAGTTGATTTCTCTTCAGATACTGTCGTTATGCAGGACGATTCGGAAGCCGGTGCTGGAGAGGGTTTCTCTTCTGCAGAATCCGTCAATATATAATTTTCGGTAGGAATCGATGGGGTTTTTCTAGAATCGTCCATCGATGTCTTCCGGAAAACTTGGGGATTAAGAGGAGAGACGAGATCTTGAGATCGGAGAGAAACAACATCAGAGTTAAAGGGGTTTTCCTCTTCCGGCATGCGATCGGAATGGATTACTCGGTTTTCGGAGAGCTTCCAGATCGTGAGTATGATGAAGTTGACGGCGACGAAAAGATAAGGAGGAGCAGTCGAAGATCGCACGGAAACCCAAAGGTTGGAGATGGTGGATGCGAGTAGGTTGAAGAGGCAGGGGACTACGAACCAGGCGAAGGTTCCCGCAAAGAGAGTCCCGGCGAGGAGGACGGCGAGCCTGGTTGTTGAAAACAATTTCTTACCGGGAATACGGAGCAGGTGGAGCATCGCATTTACAGGAGGAAGATCTGAGGAGACAGAAAAAGAAGAAAAATTGAAGGGGGCTTACAGATCTGATACGAAATGCAAGAACAAGCGTTGTTGTGGGTTAGGGTTTTGAGTGGTAATTGGATGGTAATGGAGCTTACCCTTACCCATCCGATCGCTTCGAAGCAGAAGAGCGACAGAGATGAAACCCAAAAGATAAAAGGGGAAGGGAGAGAGAGAGAAGAGCGTTGGATATTTGAATTCGAGGCGACTTTTACCGGACGGTGAGGATGCTTCTTAGGAGAATCACGACCGTCGGAGGAGAATATAAAGTTTTATATTATGGCCCTTTTACATAAATACCCCTTAATTCCCATATAATTACATGTCGAACTTTACTTTCTTTTCATATTTATATATATCCCAAATCTTTTATTTCATATTAAAATATCACTATTTTCATTTTTATGTAGAGATACAAATAAGATGGACATGTATATAAAAATGAAAAATTAAGTAAATGTTAGATATGTGATTACATGAACATCGAGGGGTATGCATGTAAATCTACGTAAGCAACATCATCACATTGCATCTAATTTTTTATTCATATATTACATACTAAAATATTGAGACAATTAATTACATAACTGCCACCTAATTTCTATGTATTTCTTTATCTAATATTTAGGGGAGGAGTTGTTTGGGATCATATTTTTTTCCTTTTTTGTTTTAATTTTGTTTTATTAATGATTTGATTTGAAAAAAAAAACATATATGATATATTTAATTAATATATTTAGAAACCAATATATATATATATATATATATATATATATATATATATATATATATATATATTAAGCAAATATGTTTTAAAAAATAACTTTGAAATTTATAATTTCTCTATATAAGTAATAAAAAAATTTTAATTTATATTCGGTGATTTTGATCATCCTAAAAAAATATGATATATAAACATAAACTTTATTTTTCATATTTATGTCACCCAAATAAAATCAATGTTTCAACTTTTTTTAAAAAAAAGACAGACAAACTTTTCATGCATGGCAAATATAGAAAAATTGAAGTTGAGATGCCAAATATATAAATACATAAATATTAATTGGTATGCATGTAAAGCTTGCTAAAATATAATGATTAAATATATATAGCACTAAAAAATTACATTAAACTCATCTTTAATCATTCCCCTTATGTCCTGAATTTTTGGTGACAATTGATACTTCTCCAGCATATCTCCATCATCTTGCATGAATCTCAAGACATCAAATCTATACGACAAAAAATGTCGAAGTAGAGGGAATAAAGGGACCCTTCCCTCAATTCTTTTTACAAAAATTTCAAAACTTATTTTACTTTGTCTTAATTTTCTCATTAACTTGGCTCTAACTCTCGAGTGCGATTCACAAAGGCCAACATTAATCGAACACTAGTTCTAATACAGTGTTTATTTTTAAAATTTTAAAAAATAAATACATGGTCATTTAAGCTATGATAATATTACCACTAAATTTAAAATAATTATACTTGATGCGTGCTAGAAAATTCGCGGCGGTAGATTAATGGATTATCGTCTTAGCGTTGCGCGTTGCGCGAGGATTCAGAGGATTCAGCACACACTCAGATAAAAATGAATCAAGTTGTGATAACACCAGAAGTTTTTAAGTGGAAAACATGTAAAGGTGAAAAACCACAGGGTCTAGTCTAGTTGTAAAAATCCACTATAAATTGAAGATTACAGATGTCTCTTGTCCCACAGGAGGGAAAATGTTACTAGCTTTCCAAGTTACAACGTCGACTACAACGTCGCCTGACGAGGTCTAATCAGTGGTGGTTGACGGAGGTCGGCGGTGATCAACGGTAGTCGGCGACAATTAGCGGTGGTCAACAAAGGTCGGCGGTCGTTGGCGACGGTCAGTGGTGGTCGACGGCGATCGACGATGGCGAGGATGGTCTTGGACCTGAGCTCCTTCTCCCGGTTAGTGGTGGTCAACGGCGATCGACGATGGCGAGAATGATTTTGGACATGAGCTCCTTCTCAAAGCCCCAAGTTCTCTCTTCAGTCTCCTCTCTTTCAGTCTCCTCCTTTTCATGTGAGGGATAAGACTCTATTTATAGTGTTTTGAGTGCAATTAATGCAGGAATATGAACCATTTTGATCGGACTGTCTGGAGAGCTTTCTTTGATCATATGATGTTTGATGGACATTTGAGTGTCTTAACAATGTGGGAATTGAGCAATATTGGGCTTGTTGGATTCGTCTTTTTGAGACGCTCGATTCGACTATGAACTCGCTAGATTTGAAATTCGTTTGACTTTCAAATACCTCCGAAAACCCTCCAATAGTGGTTTAATGACTTGATCCGGGCTTGATTTCTCGGAATGGACTAACTTTCATATCATTATGTCCATCTCATCGAACCGATCAGTTTGACTATAAATTTGCTGAAATCGGAGCTCCGGTTGACTCTTAAGGGTTCAGGGTTTGACCAAGAGAACTCAAATTTGGTTATTATAACTTATGGATAAAATATACATAATCTAATATAGCTTCTAATAATTTTAGCTAAAATTAAAAGAACATTACTCCTAAAAGTTATATATAGTCCTTCATTTTTTCACATATAAGAGACTAAATCTAAAATTAGAGAGAGAATATAGGCTTGAAGAATTTCATTGCACTTTCCAACATTGATACCAATGATTGCAATCAACAATTAGTACTACTATCGCTCAAGTTTTATCGCCCTACCTCCTTCACCTAGAATTGTTTTGTTGGCTAATATATATCCTCTAACCATCGTTAATGTCCTTCTCAATATTATCCACTATATTCATAAGAAGATAATCCCATATTTTATAATTAAGTGAGATATAGAATATTAGTAATCTTGTTTATATTCTAAATTATTTCAAAAGGGTCGGCCCCATAAATTTATTTATTTAAATAATTGGTGCCATCTCTAAATTTTTTTATCAATATTCTGTAGGATCATTATACAAAACTAAAATGTTACTATCAAAATATTCTACAAAATAATATTTTAATAACTTTTGTCGTAAACTTTATGTACATTCCACAAACAGTCATCTAATAGCTAAAAGCCACAATTAATAATTCAGTCATGCACAACATAGCCCAGCTAGTAAGGACCACCCTGCTTGATTATAGAGAATAATTTTTACAGGATAAAAGAAAAACAGTCTTGCTCTTCCAAAATATAATGGAGTCTTTCAAACTACTTATACTTGAGTGACAAATATGGGTGATCAAGCTTAATGATGGTAAAGGTGCTACTACACTATGAGAAGTAAATGTGTAAAATCTAGTTGTGTTAAAAGCTATGATAGCTCTTAAGAGGAATAAGCTATTTCAATGCATGATTAGCCATTTTGAATAAAATGATGACCCACATGCAAAGATGTGTTTGGTTGTGTAGTTTCACCAACTATCTAATTTGCTTAACATATTGTTGTGGGGAAGTTTCATTAAGGACTAGATAATGTTGATGTAATAATCCAACATCATGCCATACATACATATATATATATACATACATATATATATATACATACATATATATATATATATATATATATATATAACAAATTGCTACTGATTAATAGACCACGAACCGAATCTTGCTATTTACAAATCAACCTCTCATCTGTCCATCTCTTCTGAGATGATAATTGCAACCAGCATCCAATGTGATTCATTGGAAATACGAGAAAGTGATAAAAAATATATATGAATAAAATGAGAGTGAGGCTATCAATCATCCTCATTCAAAATTATCCAAAATAATATTTATCCCCATCATTTATAAATTTAATCATAATAATCTTTATTTATTATATTTGTCATATAAAAATGCAAAAAAACGTCTTTAAAATCCTTGCAAAAATTAAGATTATGAAGACATATATGAAATGTTTTACTATGTAAAACAAAATTTATTATTAACTTTGTAATGCCGACGACTTATCATTAGGGCTGTGAGAAAAGCTCGTCGTTCGCCAACAGTTCGTGTTCGATTCGTTCATAAGTACACGAGACGAACGTGAACAATTTTTTTTTTTTTGTTCGGTTAGTTAAACGAACCAAACATAAACAGTGATGTGTTCGTTCGTGTTCGATAATAATATATTAATATACTATATTAGTAATATACTAATATAGATATTATATATTTATATAATATAAGTTATATAATTAATATAATATATTATTTTTATATATTAATATTAGGGATGTCAAACTGGCTCGTTGTTCGTGAACAGCTCGTGTTCGGCTCCTTCGTTAAAAAACGAACACGAACAGTGACTTTACGAACAATTTCGAACACGAGCTTATTTCAAAAAAAATCAAATTTCAAACGAACCGAATACGACCATAAGCTCTGTTCGTTCTTGTTAGGTTTGCTTACACCTCTACTTATCATAATCAAAATAAGTTTTTTTAAAAATATATATATAATTGATTATTTATGTATTGTATTTATTTTTAAAATAAATTGAATAATTCAGAAAATAAATGTTAATTAAATAACACAAGAAATTCTCCACAACCACCCATTAAATATGTTTGACTCCCCGCCAACCTATGTGGTTAAGTAACATGCAGAGGTTAACTATACATTAGTAAAAAACATTGCTAGATAGGTAGGGGCATATCAAGTAATTACGAACATTTATAAATCTAAATTAAATCATGATTAAAGATATGGAAATGGATTCTAATTATGTTGGGAAGGTAAAGTGTCACGCCATCTTTTAGTTTGGGCGTTTGTTTTTGGCATCCACACCCATAATCAATGATGCATGGATTTCTTAAAAAGAAAAATTAACAATAAATTAATATTCCTCTTCAAGACAATAAATTAATCAATGAACCATAAGTAACAATACATGAACTCCACAAATATAAAAAAATGGGAAAAAAATCATTATATATATATATATATTATAAATTATGTAGACAGTCCAAAAAGAATTCCACTTTGTTTGGGACAGCTACAGCCATAAAAAGAAGCAATTGTAAAGCTGCTGAAGAAATTGTTCAAAAAATTATAGTGCTTATTACAAATTTTTTCTTTTGAAAAAGTACTTTAGCTTTTTGGCAGTCATCATCTATCGCAGGTAGCTGAGTCTAGTGGTAAAATTGTTGTTTTTAACTGTAATTTTTTTTAAAAATGCAGCTAAAACACAATTTTGTCAAATAAGAAAAACTACGGTGCAGCATCATACCGCCGCCCCCATACGCACCCTATGTCATATGTCCATATCACCTTTAACCCAAAGAGGAAAAAGAAGTCACAATGAGTATGAATTTATTTGATCAAAAAATTACTCTTCAATAGTATTACACTTTCATGCCGCATAAGAGTTAAGATCTAATTAGAGTTATGTGGGTGTTAGTTTTTCCTTCGTTAAAGCCCTTGAGGCTGGATTTAGCCTTTTACATTATTGAAAATAAGTTGAGTGTAGATGTTTTAAGTAATTGTCGTTCACATGTGCTTTAAGTTTTTGGTTAAATATAAATTTGATCATTGCACATCATAAAAAAAAAAATTGATAAAATATTATTGCATGCAAGAAAATTTATGGTGATAATATTTTACATTTTAACTTTACATATAGAACCACACATAGGCAAATAAAAGAAAATAGTGCACGAATCATAAAATTGTTTAGGTGAAAATATAAATTAGGGAAAACAAATTATGCTGTGAAATTTAGGGTGAAACAACGCAAATCCAAAAAGAATAACACAGAGATTTAACGAGGTTCGGCAATAATGCCTACGTCCTCGAGAGCGAGCGATGAATTCTCTATTTCAAAGGAGTTACATACTCATAGGGTTGCACATCTATTTATAGATAAAACTCATCGATAAATTTACAAACACACCCTCGCTCCCCCCAACCCATTAATCCAGGAGACATACCTCTTTATTTTCTGGCATATGAGTCATACCTAACAATTCTCCACCTTGGCGAATATCAAGCCCCTTAGAAGAAAATCTCCACCTTGTGAATATTCAGCCCCTTGGGAGAAAAATCTCCACCTTGTGAATATTCAGCCCCTTAGGAGAAATACAGCATGGAGTTTCTTACACCAAAGTGGGTTGGGCAACCATGCCAACTAGCAACTGCAAACATTCAACAAGTTCAAGTAACGCAAGAACTTGTTGAAAATACCTGGCTTGGTCAACTTTCTTGCTGCTTTTTCATCATATGATCCGACATTGTGAACTCCAACCTACAATTGTACTCCCCAACAGTTTATAGATATTACCATCAGGTTTCATAGCTCGTAATGCCTTCAAAATTTCTTGTAGTGCCAACAAATATTTCACCCTTGTTTTGCCACAATCTGAAGTTCCATGTTTCATCGAACTTTATTATCTCGAATTTTGCACCATACATTGCCTTTTGAAATTAATCATGCAATAAACTTTTTTTGCATTGTATTGAAACAAAACACACCACAAATAAATTCAAAGAAACCTGAAATTTTCTCTGTCAATTGCAACAATTTTCCTGCAATTCTACTGTGATTCATGAATCAAATTTTCACACGAATCACTTTTCCTGCTTGCGTCAATACCTCGGCTAAACTGTTGTCTCGGCTGTCCCACGAGCGAAACCCTTTGCGAAATACCTTCGTGAAACCACTATTCGCAAATAGTCGAGTCTGCTCTCTTCGCCTGCACCCTGCCGAGCTTCACCTGTCATAACTCCTCATGCCGCAACTCCTCCTACAAAAAATTTGCGAACTTGGTTGACTGAACACCACCGAACTCCTCTTCTCTGTGAAACTGGCGAACTCTCGACTGCCTCTTCTCTTGAAGCTTCGATCTGGAATTCCTTTTGCACCTCACATGGGTCAAACCAAAATCATTGTCGAATTTGCGGACTTGTCTGAAGCTCTAGTCGTAGCCTAGTCGTGAACTCCTTCTTCTCCGATCGAAAATCCCTCAACTGCCTCACTGAAACTGTCACAACCGCCCGAACTTCTTCTTTCTTCCTGCACCGATCTCTTGCACTCTGAAACGTCACTCTGATACCAATTGTTGTGAAATTTAGGGCGAAATAACGCAAATCCAAAAGTAGAACATAGAGATTTAACGAGGTTCGGCAAAGATGCCTACGTCCTCGGGAGCGAGCAGCGAATTCACTATTTCAGAGGAGTTACATACCCATAAAGTTACGCATCTATTCATAGATAAAATACACAGATAAATTTACAAACACGCCCTCGCTCCCCAACCCACTGATCCAAGAGACATGCCTCTCTATTTCAAGATACTTTAAATTTTATGGTATATGAGTCATACCTAATAAATCAAAAGGCTTTACCCAAGAAAATAATCTTTCATATTGGTTAAGACTACAAATATTTATTTTTCTCTCTATTTGGAGAAGGCAGGATTATAAAATAATATACTTAACTCTAGCTCAATCACAAGTGGCTATAATAGAAATAGAGGGGGTAAAGATTATTGTTTAGTGATGATGATTGAATGATGGTAGTTGATGATGTTTAAGCGATGATGATTAGAAAGCAATTTTTGGTGGATAGGCACTAACGATTAGGCGACAATGTTTAGATGAAGACATTTAATAGATGCTAGATATTTGATAATAAACAAACAATAGTGATTAGAGGATGGCAATCAGGTGATGGTGTTTACATGATGTGGATCAGATTACCATGGTCAGATGATGGTGATCGGACAATGGTGATCAGATGATCTCAATAAATAATTGATAATGATTAAACAGAGGTTGTCAGATAATGATGATTTTCGATAAAGTTTACCAGTAGTGATTATCACTAGAAATTTGGTGGACTTATATAGTTTTTCAAATCTCAAAGCTCTCTCCAAATTACTTGTGCCCTCTTATGAAGAATGTTAGTTTAAGTAACAAAGATATATAGTTCAGCTTGGCCCCCAATTTTTTGAAAAAGGTGATCGACCATCTCCCAAAAAGAGAACTGGAAAACACTAACTCTGATAACTTTAGTATCTACATAAATTTTGGTGTTGGTGGAAGCCCCATACCAACTCCATGTTTGCCTCATAATTTGGAATGTATCCAGGAGGAGGTGAACATGCTCGATTGGTTGAAATTGACAATTTTACCACCATGTCATTCGAAAAGTTTTTTTTTCGAAATAATATCGGGAAATCTTTTGTAAGTGTTGATTTTGATTCTTAAGATTGGGGACGAGATTACCCAAACATCGGTATCTTTAAGTGCAAAAACTTTCCTCCAATAAGTGCAACAACCATGCAGAAAGGACTCCAGATGTTGAGCTACTCCAGTGTGAAAAGAGGTACAATAACATCCCAAAACACTATGGGGGTTGTGCAACAATAGCACGGAAGAAGGCACAATTACAAGGCAAAGAAATTCTGGGAGTTGTGCAAGTGACGGTTTGTATTATAGAGGGAAGTGTGCTTTCTTACTCTCCTAATGGTCTAATTTATAGAAAAATTTGGGTGCCCCGAAATGACCTGCGGGCATGCGGACATGCACGTGCTCGGACGGAGTCAGTTTGCGACCCACTCCACTGGTCAGTTCCGACCATTAAACAACCTACAACTCACATGAGTGACCCAACTGTTGTGTCTGCACAAACCCTTGGATACGTTTGATCAAACTAAGCGTCGCTCGATCCCATGCAATCTGTGGGATTGCTTCCCATATATGACTCCCGTGCAGCATGCGATGTGATCCGTGACTCGGATCATTGACTCAGCCAACATCGTCATTGTTTAATATGATCATGACATCTCTTGACTCACGAACTGACTCGACCACCAACACCCATAACCCGTGACCCAATTTGACCAACGATGACCTAAACTGCATCTCTGCTCCTCACTATATTTCCTCCTACGAATTCAGTGATTGTCGCCACCTGCCAGCTAAAAATTTTCTATTTTTTTAATTGTTTATTATGTTCTCAATATTTTGATTATTTTCATACAAAATGAACTAAGATGCCAAAAATTTGAGGGGTAATTGATTCAACAAAATTTATCACCCGGCATAAATCACGATGCATTTGACATGAATCTCGATGTGTTTTCTTAGCAAGAAATGTTCCGGTTTAAATTAAAAATCATTCAAAATTCTGATTTCAATAAACATGCAGTCAAAATGTTCGATTTGACGAGACAAACCCAATGATACCAAAATTAATATAATTTGAATCAAATCAAGTCTGGATCAAATCGTTAATCCATTTTTAAAGGCTTTGTTTGGTTATTTTTAGGGGTAAATGAACTCCAAATTTGACGTGCATATAGTGAAATTGAGTGTGCCGACAAGGGGAATCCAATGAGCTAAAAACCACCTGAGTTTGAGATTATTAAAGCCACTAGATCATCTAAATACCTTGTATGATTAAGGGGACTCATCATCATTCGTTCAATTTGGTGGTTATGGTGAATGTTTACCAAACGACGAAAATGACCATCATGCATGGTCTTTTTTAAATAGGCCAACTCTTTCACTTGAGAAGGAGAAAGTGGGAGGAAGAGAATGAGCATAATTCCAATAATGTTATGGCAATGACAACTTTCGACCTACATAACCGTCGATTACCATCAATCTTTGCTCGTTGGCCATCGTCGACCACCACCGATCGCCGTCAACCACTGATGGTTGCACCTTCTCAGCCTCATTGGTAAACTTTGCAGAGTAATGAAGTACCCTGGAAAGTAACGACGCACACTGTGGAATAATAAAGTATACTATTGAGTGACAATGTCTCTTGCATACGAAGTAAACATCGTACAACAACGTACTCCGAACACGTTGTATTAAAGACCCAGCGGTGACACATTGTGGCAATTGCTCTTGAGCATCTATTCAGAGTACATCGAATATTTTTGTACATTGTATATAGATAAACATTGTATTTTTTTTTTTTTTTATTTGCGAGGTAAAGGGACTATCTTTGTACTTGTAAATTTATAATCGATTGTTTTAACTTAGCTAGATCCAGTTGTTTTTTCCCTTACCGAGTTTTTCATGTTAAAATTCATGGCGTCTCCTCGTGTTTTCTTTTTATAATACGTGTGTGGTTGGATTTCGTATAATGCTGAGATGTTAAATTGTTACTCTACCACAGCCGGTTTTCTAGCACACCACAATCTTAAAATAAATACAATATATTTGACATACATTTTGCGTCAATTTAATAAATATAAGACAAATTTGAAAAATATAAAAGATTATATTCTAAAAAAGTAGAAGACAGTTTGTTTTTTCTTCTATTTTTTTATCAAAATATTTCCTCCATGTTCCATTCAGTGCATGTACATACCACCGAATTTCTTACATTTTTACATATGTAAAATGTTATAAATGTAAATATCAAAATATGTGTTTTAGATATGTAAATACATAAAACTTGTGTGGCATGCATGCAAACTTTCAATCTTATTTTGCATGTGTCACTCACTCAACCTTTTTTTAATACGATCATATATGAGTAGATCTTCATGTACCATTTTCCTAAGAAGGAAGGAAGGAGGAGAGGGAGGACCGGATTTTTTCAAGGGATGCTTCCTTAACTTTCCTTTTGGTCGTAAGTGGATGGTTTAGTATTGATTAATGATGGTTGCTTTGTTTTTAGGAAAAGTGGTTGGTAGTGGTAGGATCTTTTTTATTGAATTTAAATATTTATTAATATGAATGAAAGTCATTTGTTATTTTTAAATTGCTTCTTCAATAAAATGATGTGTGTTAGTTTTCATTATGAGAGTTGAGAATTCACTTATAAATGTTTATTGTCCATGAAAAGGGAGGATGTTTATAATTGTTGAGACTTGACATCATGCATGGAAAGAAGGTCTTTTTCCCGCTTTTTCAACTTATTTTCCTCCTTCACTCCTGACCTAACATTTTCAAACAATAAGATGCGATGTATGATTCCTGGATTTTATTTCCTTTTTTTTTTCTTTTTATAATAAACTACTTTATCGTCGTTATATTATGGATATGTGATAAAAAGTCAAGTGGCATGAGTATGTAATCTTGATGTGTTTTATTAGGTTTTTCTTTTCTCTCATTTGTAGGCATTTCACTACTCCTTTTAGGTCTACCAAGTTCATCTTGGAGGACAAATAAATGACCCATCTTACTACATTCTTCCTTCAAGTTGTCAAGTATCTTGAGCTAAAAGGAATTATTCTTATTTTATCTCTTTTTCCTTAGAGATAATCATACTTGAAATTAGCGGAGAAAAATTTGCTTAACAAACGAATTGAGCAAGAGCTACTTAGTGAGTTGAACATGAACCATTAACAAACGATGAGTTTTTTGTTATAACCTAACTCAAGTTGGTGTGATATCAACCAATATAATTTCTTATGTGATTAATAACATTACACATATAATTCCTTTATTTTTATGAGTAAATAATAATTCATGATTCAAAAGCCCAACAACACCTAACCTAAAATACAATATTTAAGAGTACATATTGTAAAAATATATATTTTGAATACATGAGCAATCATCAAAATGCACAATTTAATAGGTCACAACAGACTATTTTGATTTAACAAAATTAGAGTAATTTCAACATATCATGCATGTATCAAATTTTGGTGAGTCGGTAAGATACCTAGCATGATGCCCTCTTATCTCATACAAGTCTTTTTAAGGTTGAGTTGAAAAAAATGTGGAACAACCACCTTCCTATTGACATTAATGGTTTTCACACTTATCAGCCAAAACTTTCAAGCATCATTAACTCACAAAGACCAATGGCTAAAGCAATTAACTCTACTACATGAACCAACCTAAACGGTTGCATCAATATCTCCTAAAGTGTGGAATTGAGGAAATTCTTGTTTCATGATTATTAATCATAAATGTATTACTTTGCATTCCTTCCAAGAATTTTCATCAATGTCCCTCTTCTTTTTTCCTACATCATCTCTATATTATCAGATTTTTACCGAGTTGTATGTACTCACGAACAATATGTAACCCCTTGTCCTAAAATAATTTAAGATTAAACTATTAGAAAAGTATTTAACTAAGACAATCAATATCCTAACTGTTGAGAAAATAAAGGCGAAGAAAACAGTAATCGACACAAATCCAGAAGAACACAGAGATTTAACGAGGTTCGGCAAAGATGCCTACGTCCTCGGGAGCAGAGCGGCGAGTTTCTTTCACTATTCAGAAAAGGGTTACAAAATCGAGGGATTACCTCCTGGGGTTATTAACATGCCTATTTATAACCCCAGGAGTAAACCTAGGCACAATATGTAATTACAACATTACCCCTGTACCAAACTGCGGGGCTTTGCCCCCGCACCCCAACCCACGTAACTTCCCAATTTGGACAGATTCTTCTGCTCCGCTCCGCTCCGCTTCGATCCAGCGTCTGTCCCGATATGGTATATGAGCCATACCATAACACTTACGAAATTGATCATTATATCATATATGTATGATTCATTGGTTCCTATATTTGATTTTGTGTAATGCTCATGACTATATTCTTTCATTATTTTATCTAAGTCCTTTATATCTTCCTCCATTAAAGAAAACAACCTAGCCATATGTCCCTAATCTCCAATAATAGCCATTTGTGGATTCCTTGGAACACTATATTTGGTTAGTCAAATGCAACTATTGCAAGTTCTACGTTATACATTTGAGCTAGCTAGACATTTGTTAAAGCCAGTTTAACTTAAGAATGAATCTTTGGTCATATTAATTTCTATATTTAGTAACCGTTATGTCAAGATATACTCCTTGAACTTTAATTAGGATGGATATAAAAATAATTGAATTTTTATTGAGAACAGTATATTTAACCATTCTAACAAGCATCATTTGATGGTGCTCGAGTCACAAATGTTTGATCTTTGTTGTATGTGATAAAACTGAGTGTGCACACGTGCGCGTGCGCGTGCGCGTGCTAGCATATGTGTGTGTGCATGTGTGATGTGTGTTTTCATATTCACACATTTTTATATGCATATATATGCATGACAACATGTAGATTCATAATTTATTTTTAACTTTCAAGTATATTATATGACCATGAATAGCTCATATTCGACTTAATAATTTAACGAATCAAATCAAAATAGAAAGTTCTGACTTATTTTCTTAACGAGTTAAGCCAAAAAAACTCTATTGACTGTGCTGACTAAAACTCAGAGCATATATATCCATGCAAGTCATACATTTCAAAGTGTGACTATGAGTGAACTCATTATATTAATATGAACTTTTAGTCATTCAAAATATACATATAAAGTGGAAAGGTATTTTCTAATGAACCTATCACAATCTCTTGAAGTGAGGGTGATTTTAAAATATTTCGAAGCTTTTGATCATCCTTGAAGCTAGTAGCAAAGATAACTAAATTGGCTTTATAGGAACAGATTCACCTTCCAATATTACACAATCTTAATAAAAATCAAAGCTTTTTGAATTTTTCAACATAATGCTCTCATTTTTCACCCTCTCGTAGAGTTTTTCAGGCAATATTTCAAATAATGTGGTGCTCATTGCTTCAAAGAACAGTTTAAGATGTTTTTCTCTTAACATTCTTGAATATGCATTCTAAGAAAAGACTTCTTTAATTTTAGAAATAAAAAATCTATCCCAAGGCAAGCCAAAGAGTTGAAAGTTTGTCCATGGTCATTCAAGCTTCAACAAATGCATCTTACGGTGGTATACAATTAAAATCCACTAAAAAACAAGTATAATAGAAGTTCCATTTTCCCAACCATATCATTATCTTTATCACACTTATATTGATTAACTTCACCCGGTTCATGAATTTTTTCTAGATTATGACTTAAATGACAAATTAATTTAATCAAAACTAACCATAGTTATTAGAGCAATCGGGCCAATCGATTTCTGGCGACTAATTCAACTATTGAGCACATATTCGTCAACAGATACCTTCAAAGTAAGAAGACCATGACCCTTGATGCGTGTAAGAGAATTCATGGCGGTAGAGTGATTAATTAACTTCTTAGCATCGTACGAGAACCCAACACATATCTACGTACGGAAACACTACAAGATTTTTACGTGAAAAACTCAGAAAAGGAAAAAAAACTACTGGGACTCACCCAGTTGAAAAGTTCTACTATAAAATAGAGATTAAAAGAACAATCCATTGTCTCACGAGCATGAAAGGGTTACACAGTCTCTCAAGTTACAACATCAATGTGCAAAAAGACCTGTGGCCTCGTAGTAGGGAGCGATCGCAAGGAGTAACAATTAGGGTTTCAATGTATCATCTTTGAGGTTGGCACAACGTTCGAGATGCTGTGTCGCTTCATAGGAGTGGGCGGCAGGTGACAAGTGATAATCAACGATGGTCGGCGACTGTCGACGAATGTATGAGCATGAGACATTCATTAGATTGTCAGTGTGAAAGTGATACTAATTACAAATATAGAATCACACCACTCTATACGAAACATTAATTGAAAAGAATTAATATTTGAAATTTGCATTCTTATGATCAAATGAAATGTCTCGATGAATGGAATTCAATAAACCCAATACCATATAGTTTGGATGCTATGAAGACAATTACATGTTTAATTAATATTTTGTAATTACCCGAAACAATCTTTTCCAAATGAAATGTTTTAAGATTTCGACCCCACTATCATCATCACCATTCAATATATTCTCACAATCTTTATGGACAGAGGAGACCAAATGAGACTTCTTCAACATGTGATGTCATGCTCTTTTAAATGTTGACATTTAATATTTGCCTCAATATATTTAGATTCAAAGGAGCAAATTAATTTATGAAACTAATGATATTTTCTTTTATAATCTTTTACATTTATTATTTTATATAGTTTTTGTTGTGGTGGAGCCCGGTTTAAGAAAATCAAAATTTTCTTAATGTTTGCCGCCTCTTTAACCGTTCCCGCCTCCATTCTTTGGAAGAGGCGTGACTTTTTGCTTGGTTGGCCCCACCATCATAAATGCAAGCAAAAGAGGAGAATTAATTATCCCTTTTTTCTGCTATTGAATTTCTGCCTTTTTTGGAAACCGAATTTCAAGGCTTCTTCAACAATTCGGTTTCCTGTGTAAAACTTACAAAAAAAAAAGCGCTACAGCGGAGGGGGCGGCAACGAGAAGGACTTCTTCGGCTGTTCTACTCACGGGAAGAAGAGAGGAAGGCTAACTGAGAGAATACCATATTCTTTTTCTTCTG
>NW_018164444.1:70405615-70433798 GCF_001263595.1 Phalaenopsis equestris | reverse complement strand
ATCGCTCGATCTTCATCCTCAATACTCACATCAAGCTGTGATAAATCAGTGATTATTTGATTGAAGCCATTCACGTGCTGCGCCAGATCAGAACCTTCCTGCATCTTCAGCCCATATAACTTTTGCTTCAGATACAACTTGTTCGTCAGAGATTTAGCCATAAATTGAGTTTCCAATTTCTTCCAAACTTCTCCTGGAGATTTTAGATTCATCACGTGATACATAACCTCGTCTGCTAGACATAGTCGTATCGTCGCTGCCGCTCGCTGTTGCAATTCTTCCCAATCTTCATCCTCCATGGCATCTGGTTTAGTTGCCCGCAGAGCTTTCAAGATTCCCTGTTGCGCCAACAAATCTTTCACTCTAGTTTGCCACAATCCGAAGTTACCAGTTCCGTCGAACTTCACCACCTCGAATTTCGCACCAGAAAATGTCATCTGAAAATTATTCCTTCCTTTCCGAGCAGCGGGCTTTCTGCGCGATGCCTCCTGTCTGCAAAGCCCGCTCGCTCCTTTCCTTTTCTGCGAACCAACCTTCCCCCTGGCGCCTCCTGCCGCCGAACAGCTTTCCTGCGCACAGCTTTCAGGCAAGCCTCCTTCGATTTCCTTCGGCCTGTCGCAGAAACCTCCGAAAACTTTTCGCTGCTTCTACCTGTCCCAAGCCTCCGCCGAATTTCGACGCCTCCGGCAAAATTTTCCTTTGGAGCGCCGACGAAAATCGGAACCCAAGAGCCGATCCGCCGAAAAAAACTTTCTCCGCCGAAGCCGAATTTTCCGCGATCCGCGATTCCTTCTCCCGAGCCGTTTTTTTTTTCGGTCGCCGAACAGCCTTTCGAACACCGCGAACTCATTCCTTACGCAGAACGCCGATCCTCTGCTCTGATTCGTAAAACCTCGCCGCCAAACTTCTTCTTGCGCCGATGGAAACCTCTCCGGCCGAGTTGTCCTTCGTGCGAAGGTTTGGAACCTGCGCCTTCGTCGTGCAAGATATGTCGCCCTGCGCCGATGAAAAAAATTTTTTTTCCCTGCCCTCGAACCTGTCTCTGATACCACTTGTTGAGAAAATAAAGGCGAAGAAAACAGTAATCGACACAAATCCAGAAGAACACAGAGATTTAACGAGGTTCGGCAAAGATGCCTACGTCCTCGGGAGCAGAGCGGCGAGTTTCTTTCACTATTCAGAAAAGGGTTACAAAATAGAGGGATTACCTCCTGGGGTTATTAACATGCCTATTTATAACCCCAGGAGTAAACCTAGGCACAATATGTAATTACAACATTACCCCTGTACCAAACTGCGGGGCTTTGCCCCCGCACCCCAACCCACGTAACTTCCCAATTTGGACAGATTCTTCTGCTCCGCTCCGCTCCGCTTCGATCCAGCGTCTGTCCCGATATGGTATATGAGCCATACCATAACACTAACTATAAATTAATACTACCTAATTAAATCGGACATAAACCTTAATTTAAAAAAGAAAACAGAATTTTAAGTTTTTGTGGATTTTTTATTGAACTTAAATGAAGTAAAAGGAGCTGATGTAACCAAATGAATCGATACAAGGGATTGAATTAGCCTTTTATCACATGGAATATAATCAAAAGACCAAATTTCTTATTTTATCGATACAAGGGATTGTTTTATCTTTATTTTGCTTTCTTTAATCACAAACAAATTAATTTATCCCAAATTTAAGGTGATTGCATGTAAATAAAAAAATGTATTTAATGAAAAATAAAAATAATTTGTTACACTACCAAAGATAAGATCGGGAAAGGAGATCGCGAGGGAGAGCGCGAGAGAAAGGAGATCACGAAGGAGAAACCGCAGGGGCACGGGAGGAATTCGAGCGCTAACAAACGCAAAAAGCAAGACCTCCCCCACGTCCGATCCGTAGAACAAAATATAAGACGCGATTACAGGAGTTTTCAAAACGAATGGCCGAACGCATTAAACAAACACCACGGCGACGTTTTCAAAACGCCGCCGCAGCAAAATAAGCTGCCCCAAACGGGCAGTACATTATTTTCTTTGATATGCTCAAAATTAATTTTGAGTTTCATATTTTAAAACAAAAATCAAATATAATACTTTTTATGCAAAAAAAAAAATAACAATAATGTTCTTAAAAATACGTTCATTGTGTCTTTCTATCATTACAAAACTCCAATCAAATATTTCTGAATACGACAACACATTCCAAACAACTCTCCCGCACATTGGCATCAATCCCCATTCTCTTTGAGTGGATCAATCAAAATTAAAAAGGAAATTATCTTTAATTTTACTTAATTAAATGAGTCCAATGCCGCGCATTAATTTATGGAGTAAAGCTTTGTCGGCATGTTTTTTTTCCAATAAAAAAAACAAAGAGAGACATAACAAGATTTAAGGGATATTTATTTGGATGAACACAATCCAAAGTATGATTTTTTATTTTATCTTATTTATGGTACACTACAAACATAGTGTAAGACCTAGTAATAGCCGAAGGTGGTAGGCGATGACACTGATAATGACTGACAGGAGGTGATTGTGGCAAGTGATCTACAGTTCAGGATAGCAATGGGCAGGAGCATAGACCGACGGTGGCTGACAGGCAGTGGTTGTGGCAAGTGGTCAACACCTCAAGGTAGCAATGGACGGCAGCGAAGACCGGGGGTGACTGACAGGCAGTGGCTGTGGCAGGTGGTCAACAGCTCGAGGTAGCAATGGGCGGCAAAGATGGGCAGAGCAAACAGAAAACATATCTTAGTCAAACATATCAAATATATTTTATTTTAAATAAAAATATAAATAAATAAAGTTGATCTCAAATGGCGGATAAGGTTTTCAAAATTATTGCATTCATTTTACTATATACCATGAGTCACTTGAAAGAAAGCATGAATATGTTCATGTTTGTGGGATTCCATTAGAAATGGACTCATTAGCGAGCGAGGGAATGGATGTGAGATTTGGTCCTATCCACAGCGTTTAGCTGTCGTGATGTAGACATAAAAAATAAAATAATAATAAAATTTGGGTTTTATAGAATCGATAATGTCTGGATAGGTGATTTGAAATTAAATTAATTTATGTGTGGTACGCCAACAAGAATCTCAATTTCTCGAGATAGTTTTTTGAACAAGAAATATTTAAACTTTGATTAAGAGTCATTCGGAGCTCCAATTTCAGCAAACTTATAGTCAAACTAACTGACACGACAAGACGAAACTAATGATACGAAATGATATAAAAGCGACCTAATGGTATAAAAGCTAGTCCAATCCGAGTCAAATCAGGCTCGGATCAAGTCATTAAACCACTATTACAGGATTTTCGGATGCATTTTAAAGGTCAAACGGATGTCAAATTTAGCAAGTTTATAGTCAAATCGAGCGTCTCAAAAAGACGAATCCAACGAGCCCAAGGTTGCTTAATTCCGACATCGTTAAGGCACTCAAATGTCCATCAAACGTCATCTATCAAGGGAAGCTCTCCGGGCCGTCCGATCAAAATAAAGTCTCATCTCTCACATGAAAAGGAGGAAGACTTAAGAGAGAACTTGAGGTTTTGAGAAGGAGCTCAAGTCCAAGATCATCCTCGTCACCGTCGATCGCCGTCGACCACCACTGACCGCTAACCTCTGTCGACCACCGCCGGCCACCGTTGAACGCTGCCGATCACCGCTGGCCTCTGTCAACTACCGCCAACCGTTATCGACTGTTGTTAGCCACCGCTTACTAGACGTCATCAGTCGACGTTGTAACATGGAAAGCTAGTAACCATTTCCCGTCTGTGGGACAAGGGGCATCTGTAATCATCAACTTATAGTGGATTTTTACAACTAGGCCAGACCCTGTTGTTTTTCCTTTTTTACGGGTTTTTCACGTAAAAACTTATGGTGTTATTACAGCTTGATTCATTTTCATCTGAGTGTATGCTGAATTTTTGTGCAACATTAAGACGATAATCCATTACTCTACCGCCGCGAATTTTCTAGCACGCATCAATGTGGAAAAATGTTGAAGGAACACATTAGACGCATGGCCAATGATGTATTGCATATCATTTCATTTTCATTTTAAGGTATGTATACTTTATTAACATAATTTATTGTCTGAGTCCTTTTGAGAAAAAAGACATTGCATGGCAGGGATAATGATAGGGAGAGAGAGAAGAATGAGTGTATTTTGAGGTAATCTTAGGAAATATATTAAATTTCAATATTTAGTAAGTCAGAGGGAGACGGCTCCTCGAAGGTTCCCTAAGTTACCCGAGTAAGAAGATAAAAGAGGGAAATGAAGATGGAAAGTGATATTCTGAAAAGGGAGCGAGACATAAGGAGATTCTAGAGAGTCGGGAAGCTCAACTCTATCATTCTTTCTTTTTTCCTTCGATTCATAAGGAATGAAATCAATAAAATAATTAAAATAATACATCTTGTAGTGTATAAAGTGTCTTGGAAAGACTGTAGTACGAATGACAGGTATTGTAAGAAATGAGCAGTTTTTTTAATAGGAAATTAACAAATGTTCATATTAATCATAATAACTTATTTGTAATCATGATAATTTCTTGTAATAATTACCTTTGCGTAAATAAGTTAGGTTGTCTTTTCAAAATTAAGGTCAGATAACTTATACAAAATTGGCTCCATACATCAACTTTGCCTAATTTTGGCCTAATTTTTCTGTGCGGATTCTTAACATAGTTCTATGTGCGACGCAGGTTATTCTTGAGTTATTTTCAGGTTATCCCACAGTCTTTATTTTTTAGTTATTTCAGGATTATTAAAAATAACTCAGAAATAAGCTACAAATAACTCAAAAATAAACTCTGTCAGACATCGAGCTACGTCAGAAATCCGCACAGAAAATACGCTCCTAAATTTAACCTGATCAAATCAATTTTTTTGTTTATCTAAATAATCTTTAGATAAAATTTAGACGAAAAATTCTAACATGTTTAATCTTTTGTTAAATTCAAATTAGCCAATCAATCTAAAATTCATCCCAAATCAACCAATTAATTCGAAATTGATTTGAAGCAAAATCATTCATGAGGCGTGGATTTAAATATTTAACATTAATAACATAAATCAAAATAAAATTCAGACCTTAAATTTCTTGTAAATTTAAAAACACGCATGCGGTGAGCGTGGATCGAACACGCGACCTCCAGATCTTCAGTCTGGCGCTCTCCCAACTGAGCTATCCCCGCAATTTGTTTGCCAATATCTTATTAATATTTAATTACTTTTACTCATATCGTACCCAAAGATTTAAAAGTTGAATTAATACTAATCATAACTTTCATCACATAAATAATATGATAATAGACGGGTCTATTAAACTAGTCTTTCAGTTAATTACATGACACCTTAAAATTAGTGCTTGTTTAATGATTTAGTGAAGTTTCATGATAAAATGACATGTTACTGCTAAAAGTATATTATTACATAAGTTTTGATTAATTAAAAATTATCTGAATAATATATTATAACAATGTAGAATATTTAACAAATTAATTGTTGAATAACAAACATTTTCGTTCATGAACATTGAGCAAACGAGTTCGACTATGCCCAAACTTAATTTCTTTGAGATCTGAGTTTTAAGAAAATACTCAAATTTATTTATTTACATATTTGAACAAATATGATTGAGAATTGCACGACTCGAGTTTGAGTTATTCATCAAGTGCCCTCGATTCATTTATAACATATAGTCAATACTTTATGCAAACCGTGTAGCATAGATATGCACAAAGTAAATGGATTCTAAAGATAACAGTGCAATTCGTAGTCCAAGACCGAGCGACGAATAAAACTACGGCCGACCCGGGTGGTCAAAGGTCTGTCTCCAATTGGGATGATGAGAGTTCAGATCTCACCCTAAACACACAACTAAACTTAGGGTCCGTTTGGGACCGCGGTCCCCCCTGCGTCGCGACGATGAGACGCAAAGTTTGACTGTTTTTTCCTGCGTCCTGCTCGCAGCAGGATGCCAAATCTGGCCAAAAGCTCGCTGCGGGTTGAAGCCTGCGGCCCGCGTTTGTGGGGGAGCTGTTTGAAGCGTTTAACTATAATACCCTCTCGACGCTGAAGCTCTCACGAGGGCGAGAGCGTGAAAGATTGGAGAAGATAAACAGAGCAATGGTGAAGGGTGTGGCGGAGGTTGGATCGGAGGGAAAATTTCTGCCCAAATCCTGCACGCCGCTGCTCCAGTTAAGCTCCTGCCGCTCCTCCACCCGCTCCACCCGTGAAGCTCCCGCCGCTCCTCCCGTGAAGCTCCCGCCGCTCCTCCACCCGCTCCACTAGTGAATCCCCTACATCAGCTCCTCCCATTAAGCTCTCGCCGTTCCTGCACCCAAATAACATTGGAAGGATTCCTTTCAGTGTAAAATCCTGCTAACTTAATTTTAATCCGTTGTCATACAACATTGAAATGATTTAGACAACATTGAAATGATTTAAGGAATTTATTCACTTTTTTTTCGTAGAGGGTCTCGGGAATTTGGTGGACTAGAATTTGGTGAAATGTGAATGTTTAGGTTCGTATTCTAACCTTGCATGCATGAAGGAAAAAATTGGAATATTTATATATATATATATGGCTCAATTCCTCTATATTTACCTATATAACACCTAAACTTCAATTTATACATACATCCCACCTTTCCCAGGCAAAGGAAGCTTTATTTCAATTTTTTATAAAGTCAAAATAGTTATCTTTTTTAGCCTAAATGATAATTCAAGATCAAGTTATTTCTCTTTTGGGGGCATTTTTTGTTCTATCTAGTGTGTTTAGCAGGTTAAAAGATGCACCATCCCATAGGTGCATTCTGGTTGCAATTTTAGGGTTTAGGGTGAGTTCTCAAAAAAATAAAGATGTATGGAGTTAGTAAAAAATGTACATTCGATATTTTGTAGTTTTATGTTTGCAAATGCCTCAAGAAAAATAAAGACGTATGGAGTTTATAAATGCGATGGCCTATATGACGGTTTGGCCCGGTTAGTAAGAACTCTCATAATTACTTGTAATTTTATTATTATTTTTTTCTTTTTCTTAGCATTTTTGGTACTCACTACTAAGTGAGTAGTGTATTCGTACTTTTGTTATGTTTTGAAATGAAATTATGCTTTGAAAGTATCAAAATTATTGTTATTATAGTTCTATTTTAAACAGTTTTATCAAATAAGGGCGGCAAAATCATTTTTTCAAAAACAACTGCCCCAAAACTGTTTTCACACAGCTGCACCAAATAAATAGCTAGCTTTCTCGCAGCAACTTCCTGGAGCAGCACAGCTGCAGCTGAAAAGCTGAGAAGCTGTAGCCGCGCCAAATAGAGCCTAAAATCAAGTATTGACATGAATCTTAAGCCTGACAGGGACTACCTCATTGAAAATTGTATTAGAAGTTATTGAATATGCATGATATTCTTGATCAATTAACTCATAAAAATGAGAGAATTCATTATAAAAATCAATAAAAAACAACTTGAATTCCACTGTAATAAAATCTATGAGACTAACATTTGTCGGAGTTGAAACTTCTAATATCTATGATGACGAATAAGTTGATTTATATCCCTCAATATATGTATATATATATATACCGCCACTCAATTGTCTTCACCTAACTACCGTTTTCTTAATGTATTGCCTGGTAATGATGTTTTACTTGTTGTCGTTTAACCACTATCATGATCCTCCAATGCTTTTCTAATATTTTCTACCATCGCTATATGAGGTCGAGCAAATGATGCACCCGGTGTTCCCTTCTATAATAAAACTGGACTAAATGGTTGCGAGCGGTGTTTACAGTTGCGCTTCATTATTATAAGTTTTGATTCTATGATGCTTACTTCATGTAATGATATGTAATTGGAGCATTCACATACCATCAAAATCCTATGTGTTTGCATATCTAAAATCAAAACAACACTTTTTTGCATTTCTACAACCCAAATCTTTTATATCACATAAAAAAATTCACTATTACAACTTCTATGTGGAATAAATCTTTTCAAGCATAAATAGTAATAAATAGTAATGTAATGTGTGTGTGTGTGTGTGTGTGTGTGTAGCCTCAAGCCATTTTTAATATGTTTAACAATTCGAGTACCATCTTCTTAAGGCCAACTGTGTCAGAAGAGATTCAAATATATATATATGCTGCCCTTCTAATGTTGATTCTTAGTTTTCATTAACGATAATTCATTGATTTCTTCATTTGGTTTGTGTTCTAATGGTATAAACAGTGCTTTGATTAATGTCACAAGTGCACAAGTAGTACATTGCTTGCATTAATTATTAGAACCAAAAAAAAATTAAGCATAAAAAAGGCATATGTAATGAAAGATGCTCCTTGCAACTTGCAACTTGCAACTTGCGGTCCCATCCTTCCTAAAATATGTTTTTTTCATGATTTTAGCCTTTCATTGTAAATCATAATTTAAGCAACCAAAGTCTAATATTAGAGTACCAGAGTCAAAAACAAAACGGGGCATTCACATACATACCACACAATTCTTATCTATTTACATAACTAACCCCAAAACTTTGATATTTACATACATACCCCTCAAAACTTTAACATTGCATCAAAAATATCACTATTATAAACTTGTTAAAACTAAAATACACCTTCCACGCATAAGTTTATAATACCAAAGTGTTGTTATAAATGTAAATATAAAACTTTAGCTGTTAGATATGCAAATACAGAAGAATTGAGTGGTATTTATGTAAATTTCCAATAAAACAATTGGGTAATTCCAACAGAAAGATATCTGAACAGTGAGATCAGCCAGCTGAAGGCAAAAACAATTTGACTGATTTTGGAAGCATCTTAAAAATTAGTAACAAGTTGGATATATAAAAACACAAGAAATAACAGAAAAAAAACCTAACTAATTCAGAGAAAGAAATTAAATAATAAAAATATAATAATTAAACAATAATAATAAGAAGAAAAAGAGATATTTACACACATAGCACCCAATTCCTACGTATTTACATATCTACCACCAAAACTTTAATTTTTCAATTTATGTCACCTTAATCTCTCATATCAGATAAACAATACCACCATTTTAACCATTAAAAAGTAAAATACACCTTTTCATGCATACGTACAGTGGCAAGTGTGTAAAGATTAAAGTTTAGGTGTCGGATATGTAAATAAAAAGAAATCGAGTGGTATTTATGTAAATCCTCCAAATACTAATAAGAATTATAATAAAAGATGAACGCATTCTGAAGTCAAAAGAAAAAGTAGCAAACAGGAGATGAGCAAAAGTAAACAAGAATCTAATCATGAATTAAAGAGACTTCTACCAACTAAAATCATTGAAATATTAAATGAAAGGTAAAGAGATTACTACTAGTTGCCAATCGACTATTAAAAATCTCAAAACAAAAGCATCTATCATCACAAAATATGTAATAATTGAACAGGACAAAGCAGAGGAAAACTATCTCATACAGTCAATATGCAATTTTAGTCAGAAACATCACAAAGTCACCAAAAAAAAGAAAAACAAGGAAATAAGAAATATTTCTGTTTTGTATATATTATATCATATGGAATGATTATGACAGGGATGATTAAATTAAAACGTCATTTGAATTTCATAGTAATTTGCCGGTGTTATTTGTAAAGAATTATTGTTTGTTTAGGTGGTTCTACCTAGAAGTTGCTCCAATTAAGCTAACTTTTGAATGTTTGTTTTCTAAGACGTCACCAAACCAAACAAAATTAAACAAGTTAAATTGTCATTAAGATTGCATGGCAGCCAAGTTGCTTGAAAAAACCACATCACCCTAAAAGGAGGAAAAGTGAGTGCTTTATGGTGACAATCAGCATATTATAAGTATGATTACCATCGAGATCATGACTAAGGGATTCTTTGGTTGCAAGAATTAAAATTTTGAAGTAAATAAAATGCAGAAATTTAATTTTTGTAGTATTTGATATGATGTAAATCAAGTACAAAATATTTATGCGAGGGATTTTGGAATGCTCCAATGTGTTCATTTTTTATCAATTCAGAATTTGGCCTAAATTTAATGAATTTCAAATGTAGGGAAAACTTGCTACGAATGACCTCGCCTTCCGTGCCCGTGACAAACGTACCGCCCGCCAGCCCTCCCTCGTTGCCGTCGTCCGCCCGTCACTACTGCCCACCAATCCATTGCCACCACTAACTACTCATCTCCCCCATCCAACTAAATAACTATCGTCGCTATCTACCACTGCCAACCGCGTGTCCCTTTTGCTAACCATCCTCTGTTGTTATTGTCCACCACATTTAAATGCATTTGAAATTTATATAACAAACACAAATATAAACTTCAATGTGTTTGATTTGCATCCAACCAAATAACTCGCAAATTTCTAAATGCATGTATTACAATTACGCAATACTTATAAAATGTCTGTATTTTAAAAACATATAACCAAATAGCTCCCAAGTGCCCATCATCCTTATCAAAAGAATTGTTGATACAGATTTTTCGTGAATACTAATATATTTGGCATTAAAAATTTAAACAATTTACAGCCAATCCATCGATATAAGAATAGCTCTTAACCTCATAATGGTCAGGTTGAAATTCACTAAAATCATAACTAAAATGATATTATTTGAAATGTATCATTTATTGTGCTATTAATTGACTTTAATATTATTATCCTATATTTAGAGAACATATGCAGTAAAACCTTAAACTCAAATACCAAATCCAATACAGGACATCTTAGAATGTTAAAGTTTCCATAGCACATCAACTATGAGATAAGCAACACAAAAACTTCATGGGTCACAAACTCTTAATTTTAATAATTATTCATTACATGTAATAAAAATTGAAAATATGAAAAACTTCAATGCAAATCCTAAATTCAATCACCATAAACAAGGCATATAATAAAATTAGAACCACAAAAACAAGCTACAAATTGAAAACTACACATTCATAAAAACACAATTGTATTAAACATTTAGACAAATAAAATCAATCAATCACTACCAACTACTTAATTATGTGGTATTGCTTTTGATCTTAAAAGTGGAGGTTCAATTTTAGAATCCTTGCGAAAAAAGTGGAATAAAATCAATCGTACATATAACCAATGAAACAATTTAGATAAAAGAAACAAAATATAAGAAAAGAAATCACCAAATCAGAAAAGTTAAGTGTCGCACTTGAACAAAGAATCAACATTCAAAAGTACAAAAACCAACACATCTAACCAAAAACTTTATTCATAAATAACTTGCATCTTTTTATATGTCAAATTCTCCTATTTATAACAAAAAAAAATTATTAAATTCCCCATTTAATTAGGAGGCGAATAGAAGAGTAAGACACTAAAAAGAGAAAATATCTTAACAGAAAGCCAAAAAAACCTAAAATCAGCAGCAAGCTCGGCAACCTCAAATTGTAGAATTTTAGGGCTAATGACAACATCTCGGTAGTTAAGTTCCTAAAAGCCAGGTGGTTAAGCAGTGGTTTCCCATACAAGTAGTAAGAAACTAGAAAGTAGCAATGAGGAAGGATGACGCTCAATTATACACTTTACAGACATACCACAATTCTTATGTATTTACATATCTAATTGTTATGGAAAGTATTAAATATAATGATTGTAAATTAGAAAGTGTGCATATTCAGAAGATTGATATTAAATAGCATAAATTGAGGAGATTCAATTACAAGAACTTTCCATATATTTCCTAATTAGTAAAGATTATAGAGGATTTGGGGTGCGTGTTGAATTATAACCGGGTGTGTTGAATTGTAAACCTAATTTGGCCAATTTTTTTTCCTTTCTCCTCACCTGTTCATAGTAGAATAACCTCTTCCCGTGGATGTTGCGCTAAACCGCATAAATTGCACCGCGTTTAATTGTTTCTTTGTTGTGTGATTCTATTTTTTGCATTGTTTTGCACAGCAATTGGTATCAAAATCGGATCAGTGATTCCAACGACGAGAGGCTGCAATTTCGGCGAAATCACAAATGCAAGACAAAAAAGATTGGAGCAAAAGTCATGGGTAATAGCATGTTGTCAGGTACTTCAACACCCACCATGACAGTGGAAAAAATGTTGATTCATCAGATGGTTATGCATCCCATCAAGATCGATATGATAAAATTTGACAGTAATGGAAACTTCATAATGTGGAGATGGATGTGTTGTGCTCTTTAAATTTGGATGAAGTTCTTGATAGTGATAAACATCTTGGGGAGATATCAGAAAGACATTGGTTGAGGATGAACCGAACTGTTTGTGGCTTGATCTGAAATTGTTTATCTCAGGAGATCAAATATGGGGTGTTGATCAAAACTTTTGCAGAAAAATTGTGGAGAATGTTGGAAAACAAATATCTCACGAAGAGCGTGAAGAATCGATTTCATATTAAGTGTCAATTATACATGTTTCAGATGAGACATGGGGTTACTATTGATGAGCACTTGAATGATTTTACAAAGTTTTTAGCATATATATTAAATCTAAATGAAAATGTTAGAGATAAGGCCAATGCATTTCTATTGAATTAGCTCCCATATGAGTACGAAAACATCACGATGACCCTCATTCATAAGAATGAGGTCTTGAATTATGATGATGTGACTATGATGTTGATGAACCATGGGTTTCATTGAAGGAACAAAGAGTCCGCAAAGATGGAGCCATCTGAGACACTTAAACTTCAACGTGATAGATCTGAGAATAAAAACAATTAGGTCAGGAATTGTAGCGTCGGCTATACTTCTCAAAAGAGATATAAATCTCGTAGGCACAGTCTTGAAAAAAATCTATGTTTTCTGGTTAGAGACTGATCATTTGAAGAAATATTGTCCTAAGTTGAAGGAGAAGGGAACTAGAGTTTACTCATAAGGAGAAAGTCAATTTATTGTGAAGATGAGTAAAGAGACGGATTTAAATGTATCATTATCTGTAGTTTCTCACAATTTATATACAGATGATTCGTGTTGGATTATGAAAACAGATGTTACATATCATATTTGACTCCACCGACGGCAGTTTTATACGTACAAAAATTGGATAATGGTGGAGTGAATATAATAACAATCAAGCTTATCATACTATTGATGTAGACAACGATTTTGATTAGAATGCATTATGGTGTTGTGAGGGAGCTGACTGATGTTAGACATGTTATGAATATCAAAAAAAAGTTGAGGCCTTGGAGACTTATTGAGACAAATGTTTTGAGGATATGTTGTAAAGCACTGATTATTATGAAGGGAGTTTGACATCATAATATTTATTATCTTCAGAGTAATATAATAACTAAACGATTGCTATTACTGATGATTCTTTTGACGTCACTACAATGTGGCATACGCAACTAGCTCACACTGGAAAGGCTTCACTTCAAACATTGGTGAAGTAATGATTGATGAAAGGAGCAAGCACATGCAAGTTTGTTTTATGTGAACATTGAAACTTGTATGATAGTACAAGGGGTTATTTATAATATGTTCACATAGATATTTGGGGCTGAATAAAGACTGCATCATTTGAGGAATGGAGGTTTTTAACTCTTTTATCGATAATTACTCAATATATTTTTGGGTGTACACCATGAAGCGTATAACTTGGAAGAAATAGATTGAGACTTAAACTGATAAAAAATGTGCTATATCAAATCAAATAATTGAAGTGATTACACATCGAATACATTCTTGCAAGAGTGTCGTAGAGTTAGGATAGAGCACCACTTTACTATTCGATAGACACCACAGTAGAACGTGATGGTAGAGAGGATAAATCAGATTTTGGTGAACAAAGTTCACTGTATTTTGTCAAATGTTGGGTTAAATAGAGTCTATTAGACTGAGATCATAGATTATGTTTGTCACTTAGTGAATCGTTAGTCTTTTGCAGCTATTAGAAAGAATAACTCAAAGGAAATGTGGTTGGGGCGTCCTGTTGAAAGTTATAAGCATATGAAAGTATTTGGGTGTCCAACTTATTATCACATGCAAAATGATAAACTGGAACTACGAACAAGGAAGGCAGTCTTCAATGAGTTTCAATGTGAAGTCGAGGGTTTCAAACTTTATGATTAGGCAAAGAAGAAGATTGTATCAGCAGAAATGTTGCATTTGATAAGGTGAGCTTGTTGAAACCTCAGGACTCGAAGTAGATGGTGAGTTTTATTGGGATCACAGATATGCAATAGAATTTAGAGTTTAATTCAACTTCATTAGTTTCACAGAATTCGTCCACTCCTACTTAGGTACCTAGCTCAGTTGCAGCTCAGGAGGTACTTATTGTTAGTGCTCAAAGGGAGTTAGAAAATGATGTGGGGATGAAGTCTGCATAAAAAGCTATTGCTAGGAGCACGACCAGGCACTAGAAATCTCAAAGATCACATTTCATTCACACTTTTATCCACGGAGGTTAAAATTTCTCGTCACTACAAAGAAGCGATAGAGAGCCCAGATAGTGATATTTGGAAAAGGGAAATGGGTGAAAAGATGGAATCACTTTGGAAGAATTTTATAGGAAGTCTGGTGAAACTTCCTTTAGGAAGAAGTTACTGGGTGTAAATAGGTGCATGTAAAGAAGGATATCATGAAGCTAATGTGTGGTACAAGGCAAGCATAGTGGTAAAAGGATTTGCGCAACGAGAATGATTGACTATGATAAGGTTTTCTCCCTTGTGGTTAACCATCTCTCGATCTATATTCTCTTAGACTTACAGCACAGTACAATCTTATTTTAGAGCAATTTGATGTTAAGACTGGGTTCCTACATGAGCAATAGTAAGAGGAGATTTATATGTTCCAGTTGTCTGGATATAAAGCCTCAAAAGACTTGATTTGCGGATAGAATGAGAATTTTAAATGGATTGAAGCAGTAACCACTTCAGTGGTATAAAAAATTTGATCAATTCATTATGGGATAGGAGTACACGAGGAGCCAATAAGATTATTGTGCATATTTTAAAAGGTTGGTTAGTTGTGAGTTCAACTATTTGTTTTATATGTTGATGATACCTTAATTGTTTATATTAGTCAGATTGAGATTGATAAGATTAAGCAACAATCTATACATTTCGAGATGGAGTTAGGTGAAGCTAACAAAATTCTTGGCATGAAAATTCATGAGTGCAAGGCAGCTGGAAAGATTTGGCCTTCGCAAGAAGCATATATTTGGAAGTTGAAGAAGTTTGAAGTTGATGACTCGAGTAAGACGATGAGTACCATTGCATCTCATTTTCAGTTGAGTTCAAATTAGTGTCCTAAAGATAATCAGAAAAGGAAAAATATTTGACATGTTCCTTATGTTAGTGTAATGGGCAGTCAAATGTATGTCATGATTTGTACTAGATCAAACATTGCACAAAAAATTGTTGTTGTGAGCAGGTTCATGCATGATCCAAAGAGTCGTTGACAGACTGTGAAAAGCTAAGATATCTAAAGGGAATAGTTGATATAGGCTTAGTGCTTGAAATGCATTCATCTATTAATGATCTATGTATAGGCTACACTGATTCAGACTACGCGAGTGATGTGGATAGACACAGGTTTACAACTGGTTATTTATTCACATTTGTAGAATGTCTAGTTAGCTCGAAATCGATTCTTCAGTTTATTATGATTTTTTTCTACTACGAAGGTTGAGTGTATGGCAGTCACAAAGTCAATGAAGGAATCGATAAAGATGGAAGGCCTACTGGATGGCTTGGGAGTTGATCAGGAGTCTCTAATAGAGTTTTGTGATAATCAGTGTAATATTTTTTGCGATGAATCTAGTTCATCATACCCATACCAAGCACATTAATGTGAGATGTCACTTTGTTCGAGACTTGATTGATGACGACAATATTTCTAATGAAAAATTATATATATAAGAGAATTCAGTGGACATACTCACAAAGGTACTATCAATCCAAAAGTTCATTGTAGAATTCTGGTGAACATCCAAGCTTATGAATGATTGCCCGTTTAGCATTTTGAAGAACTACGCGAGGCTTAATCTCTTCGGGAGAGGGGGATGGTACGTATGCAACCATTTTTGTGCAGTCGTTGCAGTGTTGGAGCTAATTTTTATAATCTGCTACTTATATGGAAGTGAGAGATAAGACGAAGATTGTTATGAAAAATATTAAATCTAACAATTATAAATAAAAAAGTTTGTATATTATGAAGATTGTTATTAGGTAACGGGTACGATCCGATCTCAAAATAGGCACGCTTTTCCAGAAAAATTGGGATAAACAGATTTCTTATTTTAATAATTTAAACAACTCAATGAGAATACAAAGATAAACACCTACGACTCAAGAGGTAGGCGATCTGTCTTAATTCCTACAATTCTAGAGGTAGAAAATCTCTACCAAAACCTAAACCTAAGACGCACAACTCAATCTCATGCATAAACCTAACCCTAGACATAACAATAATATTTATACCCAACAAATAATAATAATAATAATAAGAATAAATTGCACTTAAGCATGCAAAAGACAAATTTACCCTAAGGCTAGACACCCTCGTAACAATACTTGCCCTTAAGATATCTTTTGTGGGAAAAAATGAGAGTTTCT
This sequence comes from Phalaenopsis equestris, assembly GCF_001263595.1. Lineage (NCBI taxonomy): Eukaryota > Viridiplantae > Streptophyta > Magnoliopsida > Asparagales > Orchidaceae > Phalaenopsis > Phalaenopsis equestris. The sequence goes on along the minus strand of NW_018164444.1, from coordinate 70,417,219 downwards.
CCTCCTTCACAGTTGTCTCTATTTCTTCATTCTATGCTTCCTCATCCTGCATTATGAGACCTTGTAATCTTTGATCCTAACAACGTTGTCCTGGGATAAACTTCTCATCACACCGAAAACATAACTCATTTGGTTCGCTTCTCCTGAATCTTTGTCTCTATAAGGAGCTCATGTGTTGCTCCCGGACGTGGTCCATTGTTCATGTCTTGTGCAACCTCCCTCTGGACTTCCATTGTTTGAACTTTTGGCATCGTCATGGTTGCGGCAGTTCTGTACGACGCTCCATCTGTGTTGCTCCGGTTAGCTTTCTTGGTCTGGTTCTTATCTTCCACCATCTGAGCTAGCTTCAGCATCTCCCTCAATCCCCGCGGTCTTAATAGTCAGAGTGTTGCCCGTATGTCAGGCTTTAAGTCTTTCATGAAATTTTCCTCCAATCCTGCTTCAGAAATCTCCCACAGTCATCCTGACAATAGTTCAAATCACTCTTTATATTTCATGATCGTCACCTCCTTAGTCAAAGCATAGAATTACTCGTGTAGATCTCCTTCCCGAATGGATCGGAAATGTTCCAACAAATAATCCTTAAATTCATCCCACGAACGAATCAGGTATGGGTATCTAGCCTCCCTTCACTTAAACCAGGCTAAAGCTATCCTCTTTAAACACAATTGTGTCGCCACGAGTTTCTTCTCCCCATCTAACTCATTCACTGCGAAGTATTGCTCTGTCTGATAAACCTACCCATGTTGGTCTTCCCTCCGAAGATCGGCATCTTCAACTTCCATACTCTAATTTCTCCACCCCAACATTCTATACCTCTGTTATTTCCCCCCGTATATCAAGAGTAAAACACCTTCCTCGATCATAGTCATATCCCCTCCTTGCTTCTCTCTCTTCTTCTTCGTGCTCCTCCAAACCTCTGACATAATCCCTTCTCCATGTTCCGGCCGAACCACTTTCATCAGAAATCTCTAATCCACCCCTAATTGAAGCCCTGAGAGGGGGTTCATGATGGTGTATGTTTTCCTTCTCGTGTTCCTAAGATCTTTTTTCCTTTTGATCTTGCCCCAGATTCGACAGTCAACATTTGATTAGAGTTTGTAAATTAAGTTGTCGGCGGGTTCTTGGATTGCATCTCAATGAGTCTCTTTAGCATCTTTCGAATTTTTCATATGACCTCAAATAGGTCCTCCATTTGGTTTTCCATGGAAGAAAATCTACCATTTATGGTGGTGAACATTTCTTCCATCACAGATATGAATTGTCTGATCTTTACCTTCAAGTTTTTCTCAAATCATCCACCTTTTTTGTTGTCATCACTCCCAAAAAAAACTTTATCACAAAGCACAAAAACACCTGCACATAGAAATCCCATCGATTGATTTGCGGGTTTGTACCACAAGAACGTATGCCCGTCATTGATTATTCAGTGAAACAAAGCACAGATTCGCACAAGGTCGATAGCTAGAATCATGTCACTGACCGGTACTTTCTCAACGGTTTACCTAGTGATTTAGGGTTTAGATATTATAATTTTAAAATATATTTTATAAATTTATCACCAGAGATTTATCACAGCTAATCACAACATACTATGTAATAACACAAATGCACGTATCGTTCAAGTAATATAGAATTTTCTTAAGTCTCAGATGTCAATCCCACGGGAAAGTTTGTCAATTGTAACGACTTAAGAAAGACTCTAACTGAATTTCAAGATTGTTAGCTAGGAAATAGGTTCGAGTTCTAGTTAGCTAGGGAATTCTACTAAACTATTTCTACTGTTGTAAGTTTACTAACAAACTAATACAATAGACTAAATGAAGTAGGTCCAAGCTAATTAAAGGTTTCCTCCCCTTGTAATGAAACTAGTATCTAGTGTAGGTGTAAATCAACTAGAATCCCTAATTAAAATTTGTGATAGATAGGAGCATGCATTTTCATTACCCTTTTTCAAGTGCATAAAGAAACTAGGTTAACTTAGGAATTGTTTTCACCTGTCACCCTAGAAATCTCCTAGTTATCCCCGTTAAAATAATCTCTCTATCTATTTGCACTAACATACGGACTATTTTTCTTCGTCTTATAGATTAGTATGGTTTTCACAAATTGACTAAAGTCATAGCTCTCTCGGATCTTATTAGTTTACAACTAATTTTAACACTGCAACTGACCAAATTGAAATGTAAATCAAGTTCAAATGAAAAACCATCACAATTACTAAATTAACATGATTCAATTAAATTTACTCCCTGCGCATGCTGCAATTTCATCACAAAAAGAATGAAGCAAAAAATTTATTCAGATTTCATGAAGAAAACCACAAAGCACGACATCTTATATTAAAGCAAAGTCAGGTACTATGAATTACCTCAATACAAGACAATGAAAATACAAGAAACTTATGTTTTTCCCTAAGAAATGAAAAAAACTCTACCCCAAAGTGCTCTCCTTGCAATCTTACAGCAATTCATTACACCTCTCACAAAATCCAAAGTAAATACAGCAAAGAAAAGAAAAAAATCTCACTTCTCCTTCAATTCCCTGCAACTTTTCTCTTCTTTCCTCCTTCCTAAATGCCTTCTCCCCTCGTATGAACTGCTCCCTCGTAAAGAAAAGCCTCCATTCATGTGAAAAACCAGTGGAAAATTGTCTCAAACAGTTCTGGCACCTATGCGCCACTTTCTTTAGAATTTCTACGGGGTCTAGCGCCTATGCGCAGGAAGCTGGTGCCATTTCAAGTTCAAGTCTCATCTGCTCTATGTGCTCTGTTTCGCTCTAGTTCGCTTCAATAGCTTAACTTGTTATACTGCATCCAAAAACATGAAAATACATTACATTAAAGTGCAATATCGTCAAAAATAAGCCTAGTATGCGGAAGAAAAATTAACCTGTTAAAGGACATGTCAGTCACTGTAGACCTAGTCCCGCCGTAAGGCTTGGACGCCTCGAGAACTTGAGAAAAAACCATAGTTTTTGGCTCTTACACTGCTTCCCTTATCGTTGCCTTCCCGCTAGCTTTGATCGCGAAGGAGGAGGAGAATGGGAGTTATGGGTTCTCTGTACGCCGCTCACCCTACAGATGCCTTCCCCGCTAGCTTTGATCATGACGGGATCACGTAGACAGTGGGAGAGGAGGAAAAGAATGGGAGTTTCGGATATTTATATGCCTTTCACCCTGTCGTTGCCTTCCTCGCTAGCTTCGATCAGGACCGTAACGCATAGACAGCATGAGAGGAAGAGAAGAATGTGAGTTTCAGGTCTCTATATGGGGAAAATTTTATGTCTGAACCTTGGACGTAGCTTTACGTGCGGACTCTTAGTAATATATTGTATGTGTGTTATATCGGGCCTACCTAAAAAAATATTAAAGTGGAACTGCGGAATCCGCAATAACCCCAAAATAATCTTGGAATAACATTCACAGTGTTATTTCGAGGTTATTGAAGTGGAATATATGAGTTTTTTTTCAATAATTCTGAAATAACCTCTGCGGTGTTATTTCGGGTTTATTGAAACGGAACCGCGAAGGTTATTTCGATGTTATTTTGGGATTATTTCTAGATTATTGAAGTAAAATATATGGGTTTCTCTTCAAAAATCCCGAAATAACCCTAAAATAACTTTCGTGGTTCCACTTCAATAACTTCAAAATAGTGTCTGCGATGTAGCACATGTGGGGGCATACTATTGGAGCCTGCACATAGAGCTACGTCCGGAGTTCAGAAAAAAATTTCCCTCTATATGCTACTAACCCTGCGGCTGCCTTCCCTGCTAGCTTTGATCGTGACTATAATGCATAATCAATGTGACTGTTTCGCGTAGACGGCCACAATCCCACGAATCACTGTAAGTCATGATTTTGTGGTTTGCCTTCTCCGCGATCCTACACTCACGTCCTGTAGCAGCCCGATCCAACTTTCTATGCGGGGATCCTTCCTCCAAGAACCACAATGAGCAGATAACCTAATTTTTTTTCCAAGCTCCCATAACGATGTTCTAATACCAAATTGGTACAATCCGATCTCAAAATCAGCATGTTTTTTCCAGAAAAATTAGGGCAAACATATTCCTTATTGCAATAATTCAAATAACTCAATGAGAATATAAAAATAAGCACAAACGATTCGAGAGGTAGGGGATCTCTCCCAATTCATACAATTCGAGAGATAGGAAATCTCTCTCAAAAACTAAACCTAAGACTCACAACTCAATCTCATGCATAAACCTAACCCTAGACATACTAATCATATTTATGCTCAACAACAATAATAATAACAATAAGACAAAAATTGCCCTTAGGCATACAAAAGACATTTTTGCGCTTAAGCTAGACACCCTCGTAACAGTAACAAAATTTAAGGAGATATAATTATAGGATATTCTATATATTATGAAACAAAATTAGTAGAGATCTAATTACAAGATTTTTCTTATATTTAAAATATACATAATTTGTATGTCTTAATCTTTTCTTACTTATAGAAGCAACTATGGAGAATTTGAGGAGTCTGTTGAGTTGTAACCATAATTCGGTCGATTTTGTTTTCTCCCCACCTATTTATAGTCAAATAACCCCCCCGGCCCTCCCTTGAGGATGAAGGCGAATTCACGCAAAACCACATAAATCACGTGTTTGATTGTATTTTGTTACGTGATTTTGTATTTTGAATTGTTTTGCACAACACTAATGCCTAAATTTTCATATTTACATGCATAGCAATCAAATCTTTAATATCACGAAAAAAAAAGTTAAATAAGCACTTTCATGCATAGGTATATGACACCAAAGTGTTATAAATATAACAGTTTTTTAAGTGTTAGATATGTAAATACATAAGAATTGTGTGGTTTGTATGTAAATTACCCTAAAATTAACTAGCAATTCATAACTTCATATTTCTTTGATTTGTACCTTAATAATAACTTTTATTCTCTTGATGTACCAATTTGCTTTCACAGTGTAGGGTGTTTAATCATTTTGCATTTGGGCCTTATTCACACAAATGGTGTGTAAACGATCACAAATTATTTTCTACTCAGCAAAAATTGATGAGCTTGTACTACGACTTAAGTCAACCATCCTCAACATTATTTTGAAATAAAAAACAAAACATTCAAGTTTGTTGGTACTTTTCAGAATGTGGCCAACAGCAAAGAAATAGAGAATTCACCCCCACCCCACCACCTTGTGGTCGTCAAGCATCTCTCAATCTAAGTTCTCTTAGACTTTAGCACAATACAATATGATTTTAGAACATTTTGATATTAAGATTGTGTTTCTATATAGACAATTGTATGAGTAGATCTATATGTTGCAGCAACCTTGATATGAAACCTAAAAAGACTTAATATGTTGATTGGATAAGATTTTGTATGGGTTGAAGCAGTCGCCGCGTCAGTGGTATAAAAAATTTAATCAATTCATGATCGGGTGGGAGTACACAAGGAATCAATACGATTATTATGCATATATTAAAAGATTGGTTAGTTGTGAGTTCACCTACTTTTTATATGTTGACAACATGTTTATTACATCTGCTAGTCAGATCGAGATTGATAAGATAAAGAAACAATCTAAACATTTTGAGATGTAATTGGGTAAGCTCACAAAATTTTTAGCATGAAAATTCTCAAGGAAAATGCAGTTGGAAAGGTTTGGCGCTCGCAGGGAACATAAGTTCGAAATGTGTTGAAGAAGTTTGGGGTTGATGACTCAAGCAAGGCGGTGAGTCCATACATTGAATCTCATTTTCAATTGAGTTAAGATCAGTGTTCTAAAGATGATTAGAAGAGGAAAAATATGTGATCGGTTTCTATGTTTGTTTAGTGGACAGTTTGATGTATGTCATGTTTTATGTTAGATCAAACATTACACAAACAGTTGGTGTTGTGAGCAGATTCATGCATGATCCAGGGATGAATCATTGACATGATGTGAAAAGTATTCTGAGGTATATTAAGAGATCTTAAGGGTATAGTTGATACCAACTTGGTGTTTAAAAGGCAGTCATTTATTACTTATTTGTGAGTAGGCTACACTGATTCAGATTATGCAAGTGATGTGGATAGATGCAAATCTAAAACTGGTTATTTATCCACGTTTGTAGGAGGTTCAGTAAGTTGAAGGTCAATTCTTCAGTCTAGTGTTAATTTTGTTTACTACGGAGGTTGAATGCATGATAGTTACGGAGGCGATGAAGGAAACGATATAAATGTAGGGCCTACTGAATGACATGAAAGTTGATACGAAGTCTAAAAGCATTTTATAATAGTCATAGTGTGATATTCTTAGTCATAAATACAGTTCATCATGTCTGTACCAAGCACATTGATGTGAAGTATCACTTTGTTCGAGACTTGATTGATGACGATAATGTTATGTTAAAGAAAATAGGTACGAAGAAGAATCCGGCGGACATGCTCATAAATGTATTACCAACCTAGAAGTTCACATACTGTGGATGCTTAGTGAACATTCGAGCTCAAGATTGATTGATTGTCTATTCTGACATTTTGAAAAATTACGCCATCATTGATTCTTTTGGGAGGGGAGAGTATATAGACAAACATTTTGGTGCAGTCGTTGTGATGTTGGAGCACTTGTTTGTCATCTCTCAATTATCTAGAAATAAGAGATGGGGTGGAGAATATTATAGAAAATATTAAATCTAATGATTGTACATTAAAAATTGTTTATATTTGAAAGATTGATGTTATGTAACATAATTTGAGGAGAACTGATCATATGATCTTTTCTATATTATGAAAATGTAGATCTAATTACATGATTTTGTTTATATTTGAAATATTCTTGATTTGTGTCCCCTAATCCCCTCTTATTTATATAAAAATTATGGAAGATTTAAGGTGTGTTGAGTTGTAACTCAAATTCAACCGATTTTTCCTTTCTCTCCACTTGTTCATAGTGGAATAAACCCTCCTCATGGACGTAGTTAGATTTGCATCAAACAACGCAAATCGCACCGTGTTTGATTATTTTTTTGTTGTGTGATTTTGTTTTCCACATTCTTTTGCATAACACCAATGCCTAAATTTTAATATTTATATGCATGGCACTCAAATCTTTATTATCACATAAAAAAATCCCTTTTACCTTTTAAAAGTTAAATATACATTTTCAAGCATAGGTGTTGGATATAAGAATTGTGTGGTGTGTATGTAAATTTCCCTAAAATTAATCAGCAATTACTAACTTCAATTTTCCTTGATTTGCACCTTAATAATACCTTTTGTTCCCGTGAATTGCCACTTAGCTTTCACAGTGTAGGGTGTTTAATCATTGTGGATTTGGATCTTATTCACGGAAAAGGTGTGTAAACGACCACAAAATTAATTTCTACTCGGTAATAACTACTGAGCTTTTAATTATGATTTAAGTTGATCATCTTCAACATTGTTTTTGCATAAACAGCAAAACCTTCAAGTCTGCTTGGTACTTTTCAGAATGCAGCCAGTGAAAAGAAACAGAACGCACGCACACACACAAATAAAAAGGTTTGAGCATAAAAACCTTGGAAATAGTTAAGTAATTGCAAAAGCAAATTCAGAACAAATTCAAGGAAATATGCCTTTTATTTAAAGCAATAAAGTAAACAAAAATACGAATCATTCATGTGAAAAGTGAAACATAACCACGAAGAAGGAAAATAGGAGACAAAATTCTACTAAATAATCCTTTTCATACGCATTAGAAGTCTATCACATATAAGGCTCCGTTTGATTGCTCAAAAAGAGTAAATCACACTTTTGTCCCTTTCGTTTTACTCGACTTGGGTACTTATAATTTCAATTGGAGCAATTAAGTTTTTGATATTTAAAATTGACATCGTCCTCATCATCATAATAATAATCATAATCATCATCGTCATCTTCAAAACCCTCAATTTAAAATTATTATTCAAGAAATTACTTTTGACTCCTAAAAGAAACATCAAATAAGCCAAATGAATGCATTTTTCACAGTAGTTATGCAGTTAGTTTTTTGTAAGCATGAAAACATAGGAATCATGACCATCCGTCCAGAGTCTCCAAAGAAGCATCTGTATCACCCACTAAATTATAACATTCTAGCAAATTCAGATAAACACCATCAATAATGTTTTGCACAATACAGACCACTTCAAGTCTGCTTGGAACTTTTCACAATGCAGCAAGTAAATAGATAAATGTTTAATCCGCCCACAAAATGTTCTGGACATAAAACTCATAGAAATAATGAAGTACGGGAAAAGTAAATTCCAAAAGAAAATAAGTTTACCTTTCTTATAGAAATAGTAAACCAGCCAAGAATCATTCGTGTTAAAAGTGCACCATTAGCCCGGTCATAATGAAGGAAACATGAAAAACAAAATCCATGGCACGAAGAATTATCACAGCTAGAGTTGTTTCAGTGCAAAAAATTAAAAAAAATCAAAATTAAAATTTAAACTTCAAAAACTATCTATTCAAAATTATTCTAGAAATGAGTGCTGAGCCTTAAGAGAAACCTCAACTAAACAAAATACTTGAAACTTTTCTGAATAACTATGTAGTTAGGTCTTTAGCAAGAAAGGCGAGTTTTTCAAATTCAGAAGCAGCATCTCAAGTTAATAGGAAGTTCGTACGCATAAACATGAATGAATCGAGGTCATAGAGTGGTAATTATTCCTAATTAATTGGCATGGTGCTGATTAAACTCAAAAAAATCCATAGGGCCAGCCCACACCAGAGATGCTCACAGGGACAAAACATGAAAGGAAAAAAAGATCAATTTTCACAGCAATTTAACTTTTATTTCGCTTGCTAAGCACGAACAATCAATGTTCTACATCTGACTAAAAAAAAAATTAAAATACAGATAGGCTTCAATACAGAGAACTTACTGGCTTAAAACAGAGTTTCTTCCGCCATCACCATCACTTAATTTTTAGACAACAATAAAGGTCGGGTAACGATGTCAGTAACCCTCCACCAACTCGGCCTGCAACTTGCAACACTAAATTGCTGAACTCCAATTCATCCACACATCAGCATTATTCCCAATTCCAGATGGCTGATTTCTTGAACTGCAACATTATGAATGAACCAAATATTGTATCATTCATCCAATTTTACTACACTACCACTTTGAAACCTCAAAAATCTCACGCAAAATGAAGCACACGATACGAGGAAGCAGCAAATCCACTAACAACGTCAATCCAGAGCATAAGGCCAAGCTAAACCCTACAAAACCCTACTCCACCAAGTCAAGTACGACAATCAGCGATGTTCATCCTCCCGCCTCCCATTAGAGCCGGCACTCGCCGGAGCCGCCGCCGCCCCTGAAAAGGAGGCAAGCAGATTGAGATGATGTCCCTGCGCAAGCGGAACATAGTTTTCCACTCTAGCCCCCGACAGTTCATCCATCGGCTGCGAAACATACCGCCCCATCGCCGTCGGGAGAACCATCTCCGGCGCCGCGAAGCTCCAAAACTGTCCACCAAAGTCAGCCCGCGTCGGGACCGCCCACAACCCGCTCGGCGGCCCGTTTCCCACGGACTCCTCCTTGGTAGGAGCGTCTTCATCAGCACGCAGGCGTTTTCCGAGAATGAAAGTAGAAGGCGAGGAAGCGTTGGAGATGCTGGAGGAAGAAGAGGTGGAGAAGGAGGCAGGGATGGTGCCGGAGCCAGTAGCGGCGATGATGGAGGGTTCGGCCTGGCGCAGGAGCCATTCGATGGTCTGTCCATCGGATTTGTGACCGAGCTCGCGGGTGAGTTGGAAGACGCGAGCCGCGCAGATGATGGGCATGCGGATTCGACGACCGCGGCCGTCAACCTTGCTGTGGCGATCCTTTGCAGGCTGTTTCTTCGCCGGCGGGTGGGATAGCTGGTTTTGGTTGTTTGGTGATGACGTTTGGGTGATGAGATGGGGAGCGGTGGTGGTGGCGGCGCCGGGGGGATCGGAATTCGCCATGGGAGAAGCAGGAGGGAGGTAAGGGGATTGGAGTTGGGGTTTTGAGTTGGAAGGAGTGAGGGGAGGGGATGGTAGTGAATAATGATTGAGCGGCAGTAGTTGGTGGAGACAGGAGGGAGGCCACATGGGGAAGTGGGACCCGCAGCCACGTCATCTCTGCCTCAAGACTGCAGTCTCATCCGTGCTTATTTCCTGTGACTGTGATAGTAATTAATGAAGGGGTAACGGCTTCAAAGTAAATAACCTTTTGGAGCACATGTACGTAATGCATACATGAAGCATTTCCCAAGACCTTCAGCAAAAAATTATTGATTATTGTTTTAAATTTAAATAACAAATATTTAAATAATGTAAATATAATACTTCAACATAAGTATTATCGAATAATGTTAGAGCCAATTTTTTTAAGTGAGAAAAGTTTAAACTTTGATTAAAATTTATCTAGCACTTCGATTTCAACAAACTAGCAGTTAAACTAATCAGCTCCACGCGATTGTATCAAAATTAGTTCAATTCATGTCAAATCAATCTCATATCAAGTTGTTAAAGCACTTCTTGAAACTTTTAATGCATAATTGGAAGACGGGTGATTTTAAATCTAAAAAATTAATAGTTAAATTGAGTGTTTTGATAAGATAAATTCAACGAGTTTAAGATCGTTCAATTATAATATCATTAAAGCATTAAAATGTTCACAAAATATAGTGTGATCGAGGGAATCTCTCATGCTTGTCCGATGGAGTGGTCTAAAATCTCTCCTTAACTTTGTAAGTAGTGCCCTACCCCCTCTTGAGGTAGAGGGGGAGGCCTTTAGCCAAAAGAAGAATGAAACTTTAAAGATGAGTTGAAGTTCAACATCACTTCTGTACCGTAGAACCGTCGAATACATCACACTCCTGCAACCGCCAACCACTATCCACCATTGCTCGTCGGACAAAGTCGACCAACGTTGATCGCCTCTGACTTATTGCAATGAAACATCTTATGGAATCATAACATGAGCAAAGAAATCCTGACATACATTGCAGAGTAACGAAACATCCTGCAGAATTACGCTCCCCACATACGATGCAACGACACATCCCGAAGACGGTGTAACATGCACTCAAAATATAATGACTTTCTCTAGACTCTTAAAGTTCTCTTTGTAACCCACCAATATGCCTGAAGTGACCAACTACGACTTATGTGGTCCACAGCCCGTACTGCTCTCAATTTCGACATCAGCAGCTTGCCACTACGAGAATTTGATGGATTAGCATTTAAATTTTCCAACACTAATCATGGGTATTTCCGATGCAAATCGTCATTAGCATATGATTTGCGTCGAAAAAAAATTGGATGTCGAAATGGGCGTAGGTAAATGAAGTAGTGACCAAAGGAAAATATGTTGAGATTTTCATACCTATTTTACACTGATTTTGATGATATTGCACTTTTAAAAAAGGTATTTTTGATGTTTTGTTGCAGGTATGTTGAATTATGGTCATTAGAGCTAAAAGAAGCAAAAAGTAGCGAATTTGGAGCGAAAATGACCAAAATATGAAGATTTGAACTAGGGCGCCGACGACGAGACCAGCGGCGCCGACGACGAGACCAGCGGCGCCGACGGCGAGATTTTCCCGAGAGTCCAGATCAAATATTTTA
>NW_018164444.1:70382600-70405605 GCF_001263595.1 Phalaenopsis equestris | reverse complement strand
TTATTAAGCCCGTTGCCGGCGCCTTCGAGGCCGCCGACGGCGAGATCGGCAGTTATCTCAATAGGTGCATTAAATGTGAACGATTTTTTAAGGGATGCTTAGGCGACTCTTGAGAAAACTCTTCTACAACTTTAAGAGAAGATTTTGGCCAAAAATTGGGAGAGGTTCAGCAAATTGTAGAGAGCCCAGAAGAGTGTAGAGAGTTTACTTTAGGGGAATTCTTTGAGAGATTGTAAGAGTGGAGGGAAAGTGAGAGATTTTTTCCTCCTTGCCGCTTCGAAGAAGAATTTTGTGTGTTGTAAAGAAAGGAAGAGATTCAGAGTAACTTCGAGGAGTTTGCTTGGGGAGGAATTAGAGATAAGTGGTATTTACTTATTGTAGTTTATATGACTTTGCTTTTATATATAAATTCCGAGTTTTATCGTATTTTCCCCATCAGTTCTAAGTAGTTTTCTTTGTATTTCTTCTTGTCTTGAAATTTTGTGAAATGGTGATTTGAATTGGTTGAGCCTTAAAAATGTTAAAGAAGTTGTGATGATCTTTTCACTTCGATCTTAGTTTACTTTCAATCTGATCAATTGATTTGTTAAAATATGTTGAGTTTTACAACTAAAGTGAAGATGACATCCAAGATTCAGGGAGGTCAAAGTCCTTGGAAGTTGTGTGCAAATAAATAGGAAAATAATATTATCGGATGTAGAATTGAAGATTTTAGAGTGACAGACTAAAATCCTCAATTCGGTCCTATCATTTGGGTGTTGAAATTTAGATGTTAGCCCTCAGGCAAGAGGAACGTGAGAGCTCTGAAGTGAGAGTCGATATCCTCCCAGCCTAGCCACAGATTCAGTAACCAATAGGATTAATCAATTTTCTTTATGTCTGGACCAAAGGGTAAAAAATATGTGGGTAAAAGGTAAAAAATATGTATGCTCCTATTTGACACAATCCAATTTGAACTGATTCACTTTATCCATTCACTTTAATTTCTTGACAAGGAGAAACATGTTTTCTGATATATTGAATTTCACATTAGAAACTTTATTAGTATAATTAGTTATTTTAAGAGTTATTAAAATTACATATTTATTTCAATTGCCTATAGTGACAGATAAGCAATTTGAACTATATTGTTGTGATTAAGTATTGATTTTTTAAAATCTTAGTTCGTAGCCTCTAATATTACTCCCTGTGGGATTGATATCCAGAACTTCATTAGAGTCATATATTACTTGAGCGATACGTATACTTGCGTTGATAAGTGTGACTTTGCAATTATTGAATATTTTATATATACATATTTATCGAATTTATAACCGCTGTCAAGTTTTTGTTGCGGTTGTTGAGGAATTAAATCTTCTTGCAACATTATTAAACTCTTGCATTTTTAAGCATATATAAAGTCGATGTCAAGTAGCATTGACATTTGCGTCTAACTTTTTTTATGATTGATTTAGCGACTATAATCTTTGTAGTTATAAATTTTCGTCAAAAAACTGACCAACAGAAACTTAGCAGTGTATTTTGCATTTGCTAAAGGTCGATGTAAATTTGTGTTGACATATGTCTGCCGTAAATATTGCGACGCCATATATCGAGCTGGTGATTGTGAAGTTTGCATCCGATTTCTGATACTATTCTGATGCAAACATGTGAAAAGCAAAAAAAAATACAAAACAGCGATTAGATTTTCACATACCTGCACATAATAAATACATGCATCATGATAACTTATATATCATCATAATTGAAAAATACAAATCCAACATATATAAAAAATGATACCAAATTTAATTAAAGCAATACATATCTATAAGTTTGAAATTCACAATTACAAAAAAATAAATGTTCATATAACTATAAAGGAGAAAAAAACAGCATTTATGAGAGGGAACATCATCAAACACATTATGAGAATTCTAATCATGTTCCTCACTTACCTCCTTGTCATCCACATCCTTGTTGACAACACTCATATGTTGTTTTCCCCCATGATTAAACTTCTCTACTAGACATGCTTATCTTCACACATCTGTTGAAGTTCTTTATTCATCATGTTGACCCGTCTGACAAGCTCGTCATATTGAGCCTGTAATTAGCCAAGGCCACCCACATTAGCACGAAAGCGTTCAGCCTCAACTGCAATGCCCTTTGCTTCTGGGGCATACACCCTTCCCTTAATCTTCCTCGTCGCTTGTGTTTATAGCTCAAAATCATACTGGGTAGTGTTAGATTGGCTACCACTATTGTTGGTAAACGATGAGGTATGGCTCATCATCTCCATCTCACTTTGCTGAAGCTGCTCATATCAAAGATTAATTGTCATTTTAAATATTAATAGCCACGAAAATGTTGAAAATCATTTTTTACTTGCAGTGACATGCTAAGAGTGGTTGGAGATCCACTGTTGCTTGCCCGAGTGTTGATGCATCATAACATGTGACTTTGCAGTGGACAAATTTTGATCAAGCTATTTGGTTTGTTTACATGAGATAAAGATATGTATCACATAATTACATAAATATTCAAGTTTATGAATTTTGAGATAATCTTATCAGTCTCCGATAGTGTTATAGGCAAGATATCGAACCTCCAATGTGAAGTGCGGCCCCACTGGCACTCTCCGTCATTTCTGGTTTGTCTATTTTTTCCTCTGGTATTCCGAAGAAGCCTAGGCTCTGTTCAAGTCAGCCCATAAAACCTCACTCACCCACATAGGCCTCTCCCTCTTCTTTCATGTTGTGGTGAACATGTCGCCACGCTGATGCCTACCACGAACCTAAAAAATCTATCAGATTTTCTAGTGAAGCTCTAACAACCAGTAGAATGACATTTGCAAATTAAAAATTATTTAAGTTTAATTAGTATAAAATAGTAGAAATTAACATTCTATTTCAAATTAAATGATCAAACTTTGAACTCTTGGAAGCACATGTCCCGAGTCACAATTGAGATCTGTTTCGAGGAGAGAAACACCTAATCATACTTACTCCTAATGATCTCTGTGATGCTTGCCACAGATTGCTTGGAAGGAAAGAACATAAAATTAAAATATTAGTTAAAACAAAAATCAAGATGAAAATTGAACTAATTTTGACGTTAAAAAAAGACAATTTACAGGCCTCCCTCTTGCATAATACACTATGTCCGAGGTGTTCTCCATCTAAGTTGTGGGAGTTGTTTTCGTTCATTTTTTCTCTCTTTTATATTATAAAGAGTCGCCAACTTGTCGATCGTCGTAAACTTCCCTTATTCAAATAAATCTCCATTCCGAATCAGATCAATGATTCGAAGAGGATAGGAACCGAATAAAAATGGACATACGACAAAGCGACAAACAGGAGAAAACACAAATCGTTGAGAGCCTACGTGTGATAAACCTTGCAATGATAGGTTAAGAGTGTTTGCCTAAACAAGATCGAGTGAAAAGAACCTTAAAGCGATATCCGCAAAAGAATATCTACATAGACTACCCATAACCAGAGAATCAGGTGTAGGTGTCTGTTCTAGGGTCAAAAGCACTCTCAAGAGGATGTATTCCACTTGGTTAATTACATCTTGGGGGGTACCCAAGAATACTCTCGATAAAAGGAGTTTTGTTTGGATTATCGTGAACCTGGGGCAATAGGTACTCAAATGAAGGCTATTACGTGTGAGAACAGTCCCGATGCTTCAAAGCTCGTGCTAAGCCAATAGGCAGAGAGCGAGTCTCTCACATCCCAAATGGGTAACGGCTAATCGACACACAAGGCCCACGAAGTACTAAATCATATTGACAGGGATATCCCAACACGTCAAAGCACATCCGGGCCAAAGGGCAGAAGACAAATCATCTACAGCTACTAGTACCCTAAGTCTACCTGTCGTGAAGGTAGAGTGATCCTAAAAGATAATCGACCCAACACGTGCTTTGACGTCAAAGGAGCGACAGGGCTCAAAGAGGCTCAACAAAAGGAAGGTATAGTGATCCTAAAAGGTAGAGGTAACTGAGTCGGGGTACCACAGACCCGTCATCTACAGCTACTAGTACCCTAAGTCTACCTGGTCGTAAAGGTAGTCGACCCAACACGTCCTGAAATTCCCGGTCAGCAATCAATGAATTGCGTCATCCACAGGGGATCTCGGTAGCCCTAAGGTCAAAGGAAGGAAACTATATCCTATGACTAAAAGCTGGAGCTCCAGGAGGTGAGACATATACATGCCGAAATCACAAGGACGCCTCAGGAAAGAAAAGAAAGTGGAGGTTTAGCTATAAAGTTGAACGCTCCAAACAAAAGGACTTACACCCCGTCTGGGTCAGGGAGCCTTCTAACATCCTCAGCGCACTAGACAACCACCTATAAAATGTATGATGGGTTAGTCAGATTGAAGAATCATGGGGGAGGCTCCTCATCGAGACATGCAAATATGATGCAGTTATTTAGAGTGGTCCTTAAGTATTGTGGAGTCCCTATTAATATATGCAGGAAAGTAAATGTTGTAATTTTTAAATCCTGAATATTTTAATCCTAAATTTTAATTATCTTGAATATTTTATTTAGGATCTTGAGAAAATTACATTTTTTGGGTCCTTAATGAGCTTATATTATATCGTGAAATCCCAAATAAACCACAGAAAGAAACAAGGAAAATACATGCAAGTGCAGACATGCAATATGATGCAAAATGCAAAACAAGCCAAATCAAAATAATAAAAGGCCGGTGTCGTTGGGTTGACAGCATATCCTAGAAAAGAAAAAGAGCGGTCGGACTCCGCATATACACGCCCGGTCCTAATTCTATACATAAATATAAAATGCAGAATTAAGATACGGGGCACGACCATCTTCTCCTGATCCCCTACATGTGGTTCCCACGCCAAACGCCTCGAAACCCATGCCCGTATTTTATTTCTGCTACAGGACTCTCATAAACTCTAAAAAGTACATAGGAAAAGAAAAGATTCAATCCTGCATGAAAACGAGTGTTAGCGAGAAAGCTCACTTGCAAATAATGTATCATGAGTCATGCCTTAAAAGTGGGGGAGCTAATAACACCTACAAGCAAAAGAAACAGAAATCATTACTTGCTCCCCTCATAGCGGTACCTGTGTATGTGCATATAAATAGGCATGACTCCCTGCATAAGAACGCCCTAACACACTACCATACTTATGCAACATGCAACAAATCACAAGCACAATGCAAAAGAAAATGTCTGGCTAGGGCAACCAATCCAACAGAAAATAATAGTCAGACATCAAAAAGACTACCTAGCACCTTAAATCCTAGCCTAGCACACAATCTAACGAAAAGTGCGTTAACCTAGTATCTAAATGCGGGATAATTCTGGGTATAGTATGACTTTGATGAGGTCGTCATACCGGCCCCATCCTAAAGATTCGAAGGATCTAAAGGGTGTCACGAAGAGGGGTGGCACGAGTTACATCTATTAGATCTTTAGCACAGTCATACTCGCGTTAATCCCGATGACTTAACTCACATTGCTCGTCGGGATCAACACAACAAGCAATGCTCGTTAAGGCATCGCGACCAACATAGGGTCACTCTTCTAAAGAGCATGGCTCGCTACCCATGCAAACTTGCAAATGCAAATGCAGACAGTCATGTGATAGAAGTGATGAGTGTACCGTGAGGCAGTGACTCAGGAAAAGATGGACATACCTTGAAAACAACGGCTCAAAAAAATGGGTGTGACGTAGTGGCAGTGATCCGAAGGGTGGGCGTGTCGTTGAGGCAGCGGCCCGAAGAAAGTGTACCGAGGCAGCAGTGACCGTAAGGCATGGGTGTGTCGTGGCGGTAGCAGCCCGAGGAAGGTGTGCCGAGGCGGCAGTGACCGAAAGAGATGTGTGTGTCGTGCGACAGCGGCTCGAGGAAAGTGAGTCGAGGCAGCAGTAACCGAAAGAGATGGGTGTGCCGTGGTGGCAGCGGCCCGAAGAAGTGCAACACAAGAGCAAATGATAATGATCATGGAAGCTAACACATACAAGATGCAACATACAAGCAGACAAACATATGATATAATGCAAAAGCAAATAAACATGCAAGTAATCGGTCAACAAGTCTGTGTTTGCCGGTAGAACCAAACTGATCAGTCTACCGAGAAAGAGTGGCTGGTCGAACCAAAGTGAGACGCTCATCGAACCGGGGTGGTCGATTGAAGCGAAGTGAAAAGCTTGTCGGGCCTGGGTGGCTGGTCGGAGCGAAGTAAGATACTCGTCAGGCCGGGGCGGCCGATCAGAGTGAAGTGAGAGGCTCATCGGGTTGGGGCGACCGATTGGAGCTAAGTGAAATGCTCACCGGGCCAGGGCGATGCGATCGATCGAAGCAAAGTAAGCTAAGTGAAATGCTCACCGGGCCAGGGCGATCGATCGAAGCAAAGTAAGATGCTCACCGGGTCGGGGCGGCCGATTGGAGCTAAGTGAAATGCTCACCGGGCTAGGGCGACCGATCGAAGCAGAGTAAGATGCTCACCGGGTCGGGGCGGCCTATTGGAGCGAAATGAAATGCTCACCTAGCTAGGGCGGCTGGTGGGAGCGAAGTGAAATGCAACATGCACCAAGCAAAAATGCAATACACAGTAAACCAATATGCAGGTAATAAATTGGGCTAGTGCTAACGACTTCACTTCGGAAACCTAAGGTTTAGACCATTGGATATGCGGCATCACCACCTCTTACTCTGGTGAGGAAATGTGGGGAGTTTCTCCCCTGATCTTGGAGTTGGAAACTCTCCACAATGTCGCGAAATGGGATAGCTACAAAGCTTTTCCTACCTTGCAAACTCCTCAAGACTTTGCAAAGCGAGTCAGCTACAAAGCTTATCTCACTTTGTCAAGTCTGACCTCCCAACTTCTTCAAGTAAAGTTGGAGAATCCAAAGCAAGGGGCGTGATGGACTCCGACCCATCGGGACTTATGCTAAGCTAACAACAAGAGGGAGACACTTGACTCTACGGGGGGTGTTTGGCTACGCACATGAAGTCCTAACCTAAAGACTGTCTCTAGAAAAACCAACGATCCATCACGCAGGCACGTCGTGGCGCCGACCCACGCACCTCATGTGAGTGTGGGCGATCTAACCCACACACCTAGACTTCACTATTCTTAAGGTTGGCTAGGAGGTAGGAAATCTCACCACCGTGACGGTTGAGAACATGTTTTTTTTACTTGCTCCAAACTCGCCGACGTCTGATCCATGCTCCAATGTGTCTCGTAGAACGTGCACACGAACACAAAAAGACCCAAGGAGGGCAAGAATTAGTGAGGGATGCGAGGCACTCAAAAAAATAATAATTTTTGGCATATAAAAATATAACCAAAAGATACATTCGAGAAAGGTCGCTCGACGGCTGTGAAAGAGGGAAAGTTTTCGTCGCAAAAGAAAAAACGCTTGCACCTCATCGAACAACAACGAGGTTCGTTGTCCAGCAATGTCGAGCTGCTCCAGCGAGGCGTTTGGTCGCTTAAAAAGCGAGACGACGAGGTGGCAGTGGTGGAACACCGGTAGCACGCAACCGGGACGAGATAAACAAGAAGAAATGCACAAAATATGGAGCTGTGTGCTGAAGCGGGGCTGCTTTGCCACGCAATCGACGCCGGCGAGGAGATAGTCCGGCGAGGAGGAGGAACCAAAAGGGAACCGGCCGGAAGAAAAAAAATTTCCAAAAATGGACCAGCTATAAACGGAAAAGCTCAGCGACGGAGGAAAACCCCGGCGAGGTCAGCTGTTCCGGCGGACGAGAATCACGCCGGCGAGGTGGCCGACGTGAAGGGAGGGCTTCGGCAAGCGGCTGGCCAAGGAGGAGGAGTTCCGGTGCGTCTGGCCGGCGAGATCCGCCGCGGAAAAGGCTCTCCGGCGACTGTGCGCCGGCGGCTTTGTTCGCCGGCGAGGGAGGTCGGCGACGAGGCTGGGTCTCGCGATCCCGGTGGCTGCGTGCGTTAGCAAAGTATGGAGAGGAGAGGTTATGCGTGGTTTTTATATCCTTTTATACATATAATATATATACATATATATATATATATATATACATATATATATATATATATATATATATATATCAAGCGTGCAGGAAAATTTGCTACAGTAGAGTATTATATATATTATAATTATGGTTGGCATATTCATCACTCCTACACGTCCTCGCAGCGAGGTAGGTGTCCTTTCTAACTAAAGCAGACGTTCTGAACTCATCCACGCAGTACTTTTCGCCGTTCGGGGTCGTCCGGACCACTTGTTTGGACCATTGGGCAAAAAATGATATTTTTCATATTTTTTAATTCGTCTGCGAAATCGTGGCGTGCCAAACGTCCTACTTAGGTGGAATCGACAATTCAGACACACTAACGCAGTACTTTTTGTCATTCAGGGTCTTTTGAGGCCGCTCGAACTACCTTTCCAGCGATCGGGCTAACAAACAATAAATCACATATTTTAGGCTCGCTTGCAAAGTTGTAGCGAACTGAACGTTCTTTCTAAATAAAATCAATATTCTAGACGTGACCGCGCAGTCTGTTTCTTCGTCTGGGCCCATCTGAATGGGCTCACTAGAGATCGTGCCAATTCGAGCCAATTTCGCGCGCGACGCAATAAATAATATTTTTTTCCCCGATCGAAGCCCTTTGACGTGCCAGACGCCGACCAACCTTCGCCTAAGCGAAAGCCAAAACTTGCAAAATGCCCTAGCAACGTGCCCCTCAACACACGCTGAAAGGTCTCAGGTGGGGTGTCTAAACTACCAGATGACTACGAACATGTCGTAAGCTATTCCGAGGCATGCAGGTGGACACCCTACATTCATGACATCAAAAATTGATGCCAACAGGAGTCGACGGACCCGACTCATCAGAGGAGGAATCTAGACGAAAACCCATTGAGGATTTGGGAGCCGATGCCTACGCATGTGTGGGAGGTGCAACAAAATGAGTGATCAAAATGGTTATAAGAGTGTGGTTCGTCTCTTAGCGAGTAACAACTTTCTTCAACCTCCTGTATGTGTTCCCCAAAGTTCTTTGAGCACGCAGTCTATTTGAGGGCTAAGCACCTCCAACTATAAAAGTAAAAAAAATTAATAAGATTAATAAGCAGGAGAAATATGTACTATAAGCCACAAAAATAAAAGCATAACAATGTAAAATGACAACACATGTCATGACTATGTATAAAACCAGCAAAAGTAAGGTGGGCAACTACAATGTGAGAAGTAAAAGTAAAAGCAGTACAGAAACTAATCGTCTAAATATATGTATCTTTTTTAGTATGTTTTATTAGATGAGTCAATCAATGATAAACTTAACATTGATTAGTCAATCTCATCATCATTTTCATCCATATTTAGAGGGGCTTATTCATGAAGCCTAGTTGTATCCTCTATATGAAATACTTATTTGATTGAACTAAGCTGACTGCAAAAATTAGACATGCATGACTCTTGGTGAATGGGTTTGACATTGTTTTGTATCTCAATAGTTTTTCTTGATTATTAATAATAATGGCCTTATCAACTTTATGCCTTGCTCGACTAAGGCATCAAAGATAGTACACTTCACTTGCCTGACGTGCTAGAAAAAATGGATCAAACTTTGTATATCTTCTATTAATTTATACTTCAATAATATCATAAGGGTTCGGTGTCCATGTTCCTCGATTATGAACATGACCAAACTACTCACATTGCACTCAACATAACTCGAATATTGTAACTGAACTACTTCATCGAGTGTGTCGTAATAATTGATCCCATTATTTTTATGTGTGTTCCTCAAACACTAACACCATAATTATAAGTTTGTTTCCCTTTACACCAGAAACTTGTGCAAAATTTGAATTATTCACATCAAATATTTATCATGTAAAGACACTACAATGACCCTCTAAGCAATATCTAATAAGTTTTGGTCCGTGACTTCGTTGCTTATATTATGAACCTAGAAGTTCCAAAGTATAATTACTTACTTCGAATCTTACAATCATATATCGTACCAATGAATTGAAGAGTTACTTCAACGTAATTATAATGTGAACCATTTTGGAAATTCTTCTTTGATTTTTTTGCTTACTTGAGAGTCATCCCCTATATTCAAGTTGACAGTAAATAACATGCTCACATCATTGTTATTTGTATGTTTGAGTCAATTGGTATATCATTCTGGATGATAATTGCGACGTTTTTTATTAAATTTAAACCTAATGTGTGAATTATTGTATTTCATCGCAGTTCAGTAGAATATACAATGAAGCTGCTCAAATTTCTCTATCATCGAGGTAAAGTGTAGAATGACTGCCTAATGGTTCATCAGATAACTGGAATACATATAATTTTGTTTGCGAATACATGTCACCAACAGTTTCATGTATTTATTTCCCTTGATCGATGTAAAGTCATTGTCTTCTGTAATATGTACGTCTCACATATTTTTCCATCTCGATTTGATATATTTTTCACAGAATTTTTAATTTTATTTAGAAACCAATGTTATTGAGTCATTTTGAAATAAATAAGAAACTCTAAAATAAAAGACATACCCCTCAGGGATACATAGGAACATAAAGTCATTGTCTTTTGCAATATATACGCCTCACATATTGTTCCATCTCGATTTGATTTATTCTCCGCAGCCTTTTTAATTTTATTTAGAAACCAACATTATTGAGTCATTTTGAAATAAATAAGAAACACTAAAATAAAAGGCATACCCCTCAGGGATACATAGATCTGTATTGCATTGAACCCCACTCCCTCCAAAATAATATCACAGCACAGATGTATGAGCAGACACACAATTAAGTAAGAAAAAAAGACAGAAGAAAATATAAGCTCGAGCTTGTATAGTAATAAATGAATACTCATATCAATACTCATAAAAAAAATCAACATTCAAAATTCCTGCGCACAATTCCTGAATAATGCACTAATTTCGATCAATATATCAAGTCCAGCTTTGACATGACATTGAATGCAAAATGTAATAAGCACTGCATAAAAATACGAAAATCTTGACTCTTCATGCCAAATATTATTTCTATTCCAGAGTCAACACATTGGCCTATGTTAAAAGCACAACTTGAAATATTGATAATTAAAAATTAAGCACCTAGGTGTTTTTTTTTTGAAGTACCGGACCGATGCATTTCGTATGCCATGATCAAAACATTGAAATTTTGATAAAAAAGAAGAATATGTGTTGTGGTTTAATTATGAGTTTGGATATTTAATTTAGAAATTAGAAATTGGATGAAAGATAGTGGCTGCTTTATAAGTAATAAATTTTGGGTGTTCTACATGTAATTGCCCCTATACACACCACATTTTTTATGCATAAAAGTTAAAAAAATGATATTTGGGTGATATAAATGTAAGAAAATAAAATTTAGAAATTAGATGTGCAAGTGCATAAAAATTGAGAGGTATGCATGTAAATACTCCTAAAATTAATTTACTGGATCATCCATCCATTCATCCATCCCCCAATTTCAACTCGCGAAACGAATGGACTCCGAAAAAGGCGAAGTAAATCCTCTGAGAGCTCCCCTAATCAATGGCGACGAGCCTCTGCCATTCCATCACAGCACCCTCGCGCCTCTCCTGCTCTCTTCACGGCTCGATTCTCGCACGCCCTTCCTCTTTCGGCGGCGGGTGCCTCCCACAGAGCCGCTCAGTTCTTTCGTCCCCTCTTCCCCGAGCAAGACGAAAGGCTTTTCAGGCTCTCCCTCTTCTCAGCTCGTCGGACGCAGCAGAAAAGCGTTCGGTGCGCTGCGGTTCTGTCAGAACAATCGTTCAGAGCGAGTTCGCCGGCGAGGTGTTGGGGTCGGACATTCCTGTGCTTGTGGACTTCGTCGCGGATTGGTGCGGGCCTTGCCGTTTAATCTCGCCTATAATCGAATGGGCTTCCCAGGTATTCGATTTAGTTTGGATTAGGTCCTTTTTAAGTTGGTTTAGGTCAACAAGAATTTAGGATTGCTGGCTTGAAGGGATTGCAAGATAAGAAATGTTAACGAAATAACAGAATTAGATTGAATATTGTTTTGCCAATTTTTTTTTCTTTGGCTAAGAAGATATTTGCCGAGTTTTTTTTTTTTTGTTTTTATATTTTGTGGAAATTTTGAATTATAATTTTTATGAGGAGGAGAGTGCAGTCAATTTAAAAAAAAAATTATATTTGCTAATTTTTTTTGGTAAATTCAATCTTCTCTTAATTATATTGTAGCCAAACAACTAATATGAATTTGTGAAGCAATTTGCATTTGTATTTAACAACGGATTCAACAACCGACTACAGAATAGGCGACATGGAGCAAGCACTAGCACTGCAAATCAATTACTGCCACTTAATGTAACAGCTATTCTAATTCTGACCGTTAAAGGATAATAAGCCTATTCCTTCTTTGTGGTTTTGCAGCACTGCTTTATTAGACGGGAAAAAATTTGCGTCTACGCAACGCTGCGAACGATTTCTCGGTACAGCGAGGGTATGTATAACCCCTTATAACCTCCATACAATATTCTGTAACTTACTTGTAACCTACTAATAAATTCTTAATATATGATAACAGAAGCGCGGAACTTATTTGTAGGTTACAAGTAGGTTGCACTAGGTTACATAGAGATTACAAGGGGTTATAACACGGATATAACCCCCTTATACCCTCCCTATTACCTCAAAATCGTACGCAGCGTTGCGTACATTTATCGTACGCAAATTTTTTCCCTGCTTTAGCCTGTATTACGTAGCATTGTGCTTTTACACAGTTGATTAATGAAGAAAAAGAATTATTTTCTTCGCTTTCTTCTTTCATTAGCGATGTATCTCTATTTTAAGCATCTATCCTCGAGTTCATCAGTACTTTCCTCAATTCATTCAAACAAATAGCTGCTTAGTCTCACAAATATTTAGTGAAAAATTATTTAAATGGATTAGAAGATCAATATGTGGTGCAACTTCTATACAGAATTACATTGAGATCCTGTTTATACTGTTTGCATTAACTCTATTACTCATTTATGATGCACTTTAATTCTTTTTTTTTGAAAAATCAGACATATGATAATAAGATTGTGCGTGCAACATAAAAAAAATGACAGATGACAAGCTACCTTCTTTATGGTTTCACAATCACAGGCAAACTTTTGCATGGGATTTTACTCATTTTTGTGGAGAAGTGTTGTTTTTATTCTATAACAGGCAATAAACACAATAAAACATTACATCATCAACTAAGCCTTAACTCGGAGAGGGTTATTTATGCTTGTCATCTGTCGAGTATAGCACATAGACATAATTTCTAGTAAAAAGTCTAGTAAGAGCCTTGGAAGAGAAAGAAATGTATCCTCCCCTCAGGTGGCCTCCTTATTTATAGATTTGGGTTAATCCTAAGGATGCTTACAAATTTGGCTATAAAAAAAAGAGAAAATATATGAAAATAATGTGGCTAAATGTGTACCACATTGTGCAATATGGCGCCATCAGACTATGGGATGAGTTGATGAAATCACCCTCGCTTTCCGACTTAAGCCCGCCAAACTAATTTGCCAAATTGATCGGGTAAACTGTTTAGTTGAGCATGTTAGTTGATTTGATTTGATGTATTATCTGACCGAGTCGGTCGAAGTTAGTTGAGCTCGTTTCAAATTGACTTGCAAAATTGATTGAATTCGGTTGCTGCCTTATGCATCATCTGAATGTACTTAGAATATTATGATCATATCACATGCTTGGTGTTGGCCTATATTTTGAACTTGATAAAAAGGTATTTGGTTATATATTATTTAGTTTTAAGATAACTTCATAGTTTAATTTATCTGTTTTGCTTATTATGTCTTTTGATAAAGATTATCTAAGCTATCTGTTTTGTGCGACCGCTTCTCACCATCTCTTAGCATATAAATTTCTCTCTTTTGATTTTTTTTAAATAATATTATTTTCATATTATCTATCAAATGGATAAAACTAACATTATTGAATTGGGTTATCGACTATTTCTTTTTAAAGAAAGTGCACAAGTGGTTCATCAAGTGAATAAAATTTGTTGAATGTCCAATCTTATTAATAAAAAGAAGTCCTACAAATATATAGAGCACATATCCTTAAAGAATTGCCCTTATTCAGTTAAAATATTGTGAATAATTTTTTATAAGGAAATGAAAGCAACTAGAATCATGGTTTTAAATTGCGCAATATAGTCCTCCATAACATTTTTGTTTTGGAAAAAATGAAGCTTACTCTTCATTGTAAGGTGTCTGCAGTTAAATTTAAATTTTTTAAAAAATAAATATAAGTAAAATATGCAAATAAATATTCCTTACAATCATAATATATATTTGAGGATTTAATTGAATTTATTACTATCAATATTGTCATTGTTTTAAAATTTAATAGATTTTTTATTAATTAACATTGATTAAATAAAAGGAATATGATTGAGATTTGAGATGAGGAGGAAAAATGGGAGAATATGGATATAATTGAAGATAATGTGAGAGAGAAATGAAATTCTTATGTTAATTATTTCAGTGAATGCTCATTAAGTGATATTAGTGATAGGAATATTTTAATTTAGAAATTATAATTTTATTGTCTTACTTTGATGGAGAACAATAGGAGTGAGAGAGAGATTAAGTGTACCAAGCTTATTTTAAATTATTATATTATTTTATCTTACTTTGATAGTTATATAACTATTCTTATTTTTTGATACTTGAATGTTAACCTATTATTTTTTACCTCGAACAATTTATTACTTTTATTATATTAGAATATCAATATTTTTTTTCTTATTATACATGTTGAACCTAATACAATACTTCTTACTTTGCTCATTTTATTAATTGTGAAGCTTACCATATGCTCAATATGCAATTGCACAAATGTAAAGCTTGGTTGGAAGCAAATACTTTATGAATAAAAAGCTTACAATTTTTCATCCCAAATAATTTTTTAGATCTCAAATTTTCGCATCTAATTTGCTTTTAAAGTATATTCATCTGACATATTTTAGTATTGACCTTGTTTACACATTGCACTTTGTTTTCTCTAAGATTAGTATATTTGGGCTTGGATCTTAAACTTTTTAATTTTATCATTCTTTGAGATGTAAATCCCTTTATTTACAGCACCTTTTTTCATCTTTGTTTTAAATTACTCTTGATTTTCCTTTTGATATCATCACAATATTAATTATATTATCATTTTTTTTTAATATTCATCATATTTATGCTATGTTGGGTTAAATTAATTCTTTTGTATGATAATATTGCGCTTTGTCCTATCATGACTAATACCGTGATTTGAATGCTTGGATTCAATTAATATAGGCGGCTAAATAATTTTTGGTATTCTTCAAACCTTTTTCCATACTTGAACTCCATTCAAACTTGACGAGGACATAGATTTATCGACTCTATTTTTGTAGAAAATTTTTTTTTTTCCCTAAATGCATGATCTATCTGCAAGAACATTCAATGACAATCTATTTAATACTTTTTGCTACTGTAAATGCCTTTAACGACTCACTGTAATATAAGCAAAGCTACTTTCCTTGTAATACTCCTTAATAATATACCTTATGATGGTAAATCACCAATTTTTCACACGGGTATTGCTTTCATCTAAAAATTTTATTTTTGTGAGATGTCATATGCAAGAATAAATTTTCATAACATTTTCAGCTCATTTGCCAAACGTTGAAGGTAAACATCTACTTTGCCATTTGATTTGTAATCATTACAAAACATATTTATGAAGTTATCACAATGCATATTTTAAGAGATAAATTGTATGGCTTAAACATGACTGACCTACATGAGTATGGTGAAGCAGATGAGCTATGTTGAGTAAAATTATTAACATGTAAACCAATTCTAATATTTCATTTCTTTAATACAAATTCTAGATGTATGAGATTAAAGTGCTTTCTTGTTTTAGCTCTGATAAATGGTAAAACCGTTAGCTCTCATCTTATATC
Source organism: Phalaenopsis equestris (assembly GCF_001263595.1). Taxonomy (NCBI): domain Eukaryota; kingdom Viridiplantae; phylum Streptophyta; class Magnoliopsida; order Asparagales; family Orchidaceae; genus Phalaenopsis; species Phalaenopsis equestris. The sequence continues at coordinate 70,389,650 of NW_018164444.1, read as the reverse complement.
TCAACATAGATCATAGATGTATACAATCTTTTTAATTATGGGTTAAGAGTTAGATGATGTAACCTTTTAAATCGAACCCCCAATTTGCTGTTTCTATCTTGGTAATCCGTAATGTATGCATTCATTTTTGGCGATATTATCTTTATCATACAACATATAATTATTAGTATAAACTTTTATGTTCTTTGCATTTAGAGTTAATTTACACACAAATTTGTTGGTTTTATGGAAGTTGGTTGATACAAAATTATCTATTGATTGATGACCTTTAATAACCCGATAAATTTATTGAAATATTCTTGAGACACATTACATTGTGTTCTATTTCTTCATTTTCTAATTGCAAGGTGTCTGTCGTAGTAGTTGTTGAACATCTTTCTACTTGTCATAATATTATTATGCCTTACAGTTAGGAGGCTTTGCAATATCTTGTACCACCCAAATTGTATCAATCTGGGAGTCAATGGATCCTAATATAGTATCTTTGTATGTATGGATTTCTTCATAATTTAACTATATATGTATGATTTGGTTGAGTCACTACAATGAATGTCAATATGTGATTCAAACTTTTTGTATGATATTTAAAACCAATAATCTGATTGAACTTCTCTCTAATATAAATCTATTATGATTTCTTCAGACATTTGACATATTTGGTTCTTGTGTTTAGAATAAGAACATCGACGTTTTTTCTTTGTAATTAATACCTAATGTTTACATATCAATGAAAGAAAGAGAGAATTAAACTCACTATGAAATTCAACTTTTAATTATTTCCATCCAAGAAGAAATACACTATACATCCAAGATTGTTAATTCTCTTTATTCATAGTTTGTGATTAATTGTCATTAAAATTCATTTGCTATAGCTAAAAGTCCAACAATCTCACTAACCGTACCACTCATTGCACACTTATCAACTATGATTTAATGATATTTAATAACTCGGTCATCTACTAGGGACTGCAAGGGCTTTGAAAACGATTATTCTATCTTTCAAATACTTCTTTGTCATGCAGAGTGACAGTTGATTTAAGAAATAAAAAGTAGCAACCCCATTATTTCATCATATGATATACAATACCTTAAATAACTCAACTTTATATCCATTGAAATTAAAAAATATTCCTAGTTTGCAAAATTAAATAGCCTTACTTTAATATACCTATCCAACCTAAATAGCCTATTATGAATAAAGAAGTAATTAGTAGATCTATGGGGGTGAGTAAAGTGATACCTGTGTTAACTCAACCTAATGAAAGACATATTATTAAGCAAATAGCGAAGGATTCAATCAAGATTTGAAATAACAAAGAAAATAAGACCATAACGACACAACGACAAGACTAACAAGATCTAACTATGACCTAGGGAAGTATCCACGGACGTCGACAATGAGGTAAGTGTGGCTGGTGAAGGTAAGCGTAGGGAGCAGCGGGTGAGGGTGACTTCTGGAAGGTAGAGGGGCAACAACATGTGCAGGTGGTTGCTGGAAGGTGGAGGGCAACAGCAGGTACAGGTGGCTGCTGGAATGTGGGGGACAACTGGGGCTGCAACGTGGCGGACGACAGGTGCAGAGAAGCACAAGGCGAAGTCGACAGTATAGTGCGAGGGCTGAAGAGTGGTGGCGGCATGCTGGAGTAGCAGGAGGGAATCAACGGTTTGGTGGAAGCCCGACGAGGGACTCTGCGTCTGCCTGGTAACACGAAATGGGGGTGGAGACACTCTGGGATCGCAGGAAGGGGAACTTGCGATAGTCTGGAAGCAAGTGAAGGAGTTGGCGACACCCTAGGATTGCAGGAAAGGGGTCTGCGACAATCTGGAAGCAGGTGAAGGAGTTTGAGGCACTCTAAATCACAAAAAAAGGGCTTTGCGACAATCTAGAAGCAAGTGAAGGAGTCAGTGATACTCTTGGATCGTAGGAAAGGAATTTGTGACAATTTGGAAGCCCGAACGGGCGACTACAACAAATTGGAAGGTGTAGGGGAAGGACATGGGTCTGTTTGTGCAGTAGGAGGAGATCAATGGCAACCTGCAGATGCTGGATAGAATCAGCGGTAGTAAGGAGCAGCGAAACTACGAAGACAGTCACTGTCTCAAACGAGTTACAGCCTGACCACCTCCTCGTTGTCGGATACATCCCTAGGAAGGAGAAAATGCCGGTGGTGAACTCTGAATTCAGAAAATAAATCAACAACTTCTAACCTAAGCAAACACTACCTACATATAATAGAAATTAGCAAGTATAAATATGTAATAATTAGAATAAGAAGAAAATAGAAAAGGAATGAATAGAACATGCAAGAAATAGAAAAGGAGAGTAATGGAAAAGAAAGGGGAATATGGGGGAAACTGGAAATGAAAGAGGAAATATTTCAGCGGCAAATCCTGCCTCTTCTGGGGGTCGGCCGGTTCCGTGGATCGGGCAGCAGCCAATTCAGTTGGCCCCGCTTCCCAGCCCCATGTCATAAAGAACTATACCTTCATGAATGAATTATGATCAATTCACATTCAAAATTAGGGGCTTACAACATGCAGTGATTGGCAAGGATGATGACTTGATAATAACATGCATGTGAGGAGAGGTGTATCAACCATATATAGTAGGGAAATGCAGTCAACCTCAACTAGCTTTATGGTTGTGTGACTAGAGGGGCATAGATCATACCTTGGGGGAGAGGGAGGTGGCGACAATTGCTCGACAAGGGGACCAGGCTCAAGGTTGTCCGAGGAAAGAACATGCACATAGAGTGGTTGCTAGGGTTGGGGCTAAAAAAATGCTAAACAAAGAGGAAATATATGATTTTTTGCTAGTAATTTATCCAAGAAAGTGGCATATTTTTGAGGGAATTCCACCTCTGATAAGCACTTCTGGAATTTATACGGCATAAAAAACTAGTCAAAAGTTTGTTGATATTTTTTTTGGTAAATAGTTGTTTTTCTATTGTGTTGTGCCCTCATTCTTTAGCTTACCCACTACGCCCTTTCTCTGACAACCACATGCTATCAGCACTTTTACTGTTTTCCAACCACTTTCCACATCAACCAATCTTCATTTTCTATAATTTGAGTTAACTCATATTTTTCATCTCGCTCCCTCCCATGATTTTGTCTTCTCAGTCACCTCTCAATGGCATAAAATGTCCTCCATTATTGACACCACCATCAAATTTAATGGTCCAACTTATCTTATATTGTCAAAGGCCTTTCACTTTATTGTTAATTGTCACAATTGTCATGACTCTAAGTTTACAAACTGGCAACTATCTGCCTATATTATCTTATTGTGCTACTCAATAGTTTTGAACTCTTCATTGCCCCTAAGATCATGGTTCAAGACTTTATTAAGAGGCTTTTTATTTTTTAAAACAAGGAATGTATAATAGGATAAAAGCAATGTTTTTCAAATATTTTGTATTTGGAATGTGTTAAAGCTAATTATTTGCGCATAAAACAAATGTAGGAGACTATATTTTCTTATTTGATTTGAAGTAAAATCAAATCAACGTAAAGCTCAACAACATAAGTCAATTAACAACGACAACATCAATTAACAGCGGCTTCATGTGGCAAAATATTCACGTGTGGCGACCTATGTGTTATATTTGAAAATTGGTCAAATGAGTCGAGTTTTGAACTCATTCAAATGTTATTTGCTTCACCGCATTTCTTTGTAAATTAAATCAAATGCAGGGTCTTAAAATTTTGTTGTTTGATTGAATAAAACAGAAATGCAGTGTAAAATTGTGGTAAATCTGGAATTCATCATGCAGTTCAAAATTGGTGTATTCCAAATTCGTTAAAATTGACCAAATTTTTAGTACACTGAAAACTAAAGACTGTCCTCTCCATCAAATCCATTAATGTCACTGGACTCAACCACCTGTCATCACTTTTCTACTTCTCCGCCATCGCCAAACATGCTTTACATTGATTTCAATTTCTCCAAACCGAACACAAAAAGTAATCCTCTGTAGTTATTTTACACCAAACCAAGCAATTTCAAAATATTTTAAATACACTATATTTCAACTACAGTGCATTATTTTTACACTGCATTCCTTTTTTTAGCAAACCGTATAGCCCTGGAAATTACATTGAAGGGTGAGTTATGAATGCTCTAAAATTTTATGTTGCATTTCTTTTTCTTCAACGAACCATTAAAATTTTTAAAACCCTTGGCATTCCTTTTGCAGTACTGCAGTGATGTAAACAACCAAATAACCCCTAAAATAATACGAGATTCTATATTCCACCTATTTAGGAAAACCTCTTCTCTCATGTACACTATCTATTTTGAGATTTTTTTTTTTTCAAACAAATTGATATGCAGATTTACGAATGCTATAACATACTTAGAAATGATTTTTATGTTTATTTTTTGTTAAGCCGCTTCACTATTGATCTGATTATTTGACAAAAAAAAAAAAAGAATTATTTCTTGTTGCCAAATTCGTCTCCGCTCTGCATCTCTCATTGTTAGTTGTGCAATCTCAATTAGTGACAAGTTCTATGGTTCTTAGCGTAGTGACTACTCCCTCTTAACCTGTTTGCACCATTTAGCTATCAATTTTTTAACCTCTGGCTCTTCATCAATCAATAATGGCCAAAATTAAGGGTGGAAGTTGGAGTCTTGGATGCATTGTCCGGACTGGTGGTATTTGTGGCCATAACATAATGTATTTTTTCCATGGCCTCATTGCAGCTAAACAAATCATCCGTTTGAACGATGTGGCAAATGCTCAACTAGTCCTCCGTTACCCAACATGTTTCCATTACTGGTCTAGTTCCATCTACTCCTGTCCACTCATTATGGTCCTTCCTTTTTCAAATTTGTTAATTATTTTTCCTAGGACGACTATGATCAACTGCTTCAAAAATCTCTTACATCTCTCACTATAGTTCGTGTTGCTTTTTCCTCTGGGTTCATTGTAGTTGTATCTTCTGTTATATCATGGGTTTTAGATTTAAGTGCTGTTCCCATATGACAAGTAATTGCTAATTATTGGATCTCTCCTTATATTATATCTCCTCCAAATTATTACTATTTGTCCCCTCTTTAATTTCTTATTTCCAAAGAGGGCATTATTGTTCCTACCAAATCTTTAACTTTTTTGGATGTTTTGTTTGTACTGCATTTTTTGTAAATTTATTGCTTATTAATTGAATAACTAAAAAATTATACTTGTTCTTATGTTTTTTAGAATCTTGGATTAAGAAAGTTGAATAGTAGAGAAGTTGAAACTTGCATAATCTGCTACTTGATGAACAGTGAACCTTTTACTCTTTCTTTCACTATTAATCCATTTCAATAGCATTCATTGTCAGTTAGGTTATCTTGCTTCCAATACTCTTGATTATTTTGTCTCTCCATCTCTCTTCAAAGTTGGATGACTTGCATGAGTTGAATAAACACTATTGTGTTTATTTTCTTCTTCTACCAATAACAATCATACTCTTTCTTTTGAGTTGGTTCACTCGGACATTTGGGGTGCTTGTTCAATTCTATCCTTAAGATATCATTATTTTATCACTTTTTATTGATGATTGTTGAGGGGCTATTGGATCTATTTGCTCAAATTGGAGTTAGAAGTTTGTAATAATTTTAGATTTTTATAGAAATAATAACAATATATTTCTCCATTTTAAATTGGGGTATCAATAGTTGACCCAACACAACAACTCAATAAAGAATCTATCCAATGAATCTAGATTTGGGTTGTCTCGATTAAGTACCAAGCTGGGTTCGGGTTGACTCGCAAACTCCAAATTAACCCAAAATTTCCCCTCATATGTAAAAGACATTTGAGGCCACATATCATTCCATCTTTATGAGGCATGCACAATCAAACTCTATCGTGTTGATTGATTATGTTGATGATATCTTATTAGAATTGCTCAAAAAGATATATTTGAGATGAAATTATGTTTGGAAGTGTTTTTTTCACTAAAGATCATGTATGTCAAAAATATTTTTTTGGAGTTGAATTTGCTTATAACAAAATTATGATACATTATCTTAAGAGGAAATTTGATATAAATCTTGTAGAAATGTGTTTTCTAGGCTTCAATTCTTTTGATACCCTTAGGTTTATAGCCTACTTGTGACGATGAGCTTACTGATCTATCTCAATATCCAAGGTTGGCCAAAATTGATTTGTTTGTCAGTAGGCCTGATATTGCATTTACTACATGAATTCTGAGTTAGCACTTGCAAACCGCAAAACAAAAGTACTTTGAATTCTATTTTACGCATTATCAGATATATAAAAAATTCTCTTAAAAAGGACTATATATTAAGACTAAGCACTTGGATATTGAAGTATTCTCATTTGTTAATTATTCTAGCTCAATTAGAGGTAAGAAATTCAACTTTTAAATATTGTAAATTTGGAGGTTACTGTCGGCCGTTTTATGTTCAACTTGACTTTCGTAGTTTGAAAACGGTGATGATTTTGTGATTTTGAAAATAATTTAAATATAAATATAACCTTTTTAAAGAAGTAACGTTTTTTTTAATTTTTAAAATAAGTGAGACCAAACGAGTCTCACATTTTAAATAGCTTAGATGATTTAACACAATACTACAAGCAATACACTTATCCCGAAGAATAAATATATTACTTTGTAATAGGGATTCAATCATCTAGACTAAACAATTTGTGACATCCGTTTCGTCTGCGAAATATTTTTATAAAAAGGCCAACAAGTTCCCCTATCTAACATAAAGATTAGATAGGGTTTATTTTATCTGGGTTCCTGGTTCCCTATAGAGGCAAACCCCTATAGTTAATTATATCTTAAATGATCGAAATCACTTAAGAAAACTCTCGATTAAGATCAGGTGGTTTTGCTTTCAAGATTTCAAAGTTTAGGTTTTCACGATTGGACATGAGAAAATTAAATGGGAATGACTCAAAATAGGAACAATTATTTTAGGAATTCAAATAAAAGAAAAGTAGGGGATATCACAGATCTAGGAAAAACCCCGGTGACCTCCCAACTATCCTATTGTTCGGCTTTATGTCTTTGAAATGATGATTATTT
>NW_018164444.1:70378961-70379916 GCF_001263595.1 Phalaenopsis equestris | reverse complement strand
TCTTTTTTTTTTTTAGGAAGAAAAAGAAATCTCGAAAGCTGCATATTTCGCAAAGCTAACCATATCCATCACATGTGAGCATGAGAAAGAGATTAGAGAGCCATATAAATCCTAATGTTGATGTATAAGCAGCATTTCAAAAATTGAGCACATGTATTGAAGCTTAAATGTAGAAAGAGAGCTTCAAATTCTAAATTATATATCATGTGAAAGAGAGTTATATGCCAAACTCTAGCATCCGAGGAGTGCTTCAAAATTGAATGAATATTCCAAAGTTTGCCCTCAAATAGGCAAATCAAGTATGTCACTAGAGCTTTGCCATAAACATGAAGAAATCAAACCAACCTAGGCTTTCTTTTTTTTTTCAACTTAAAGTAAAGCAAACAGTACATGTGGAGTGATAACACCAACAAAACACAATTCATATGATTCAATCAAACGCTTCTATGACTTTAGCATGATGAAAATCCGGCCATCTTAAATATTCCAAATAAAAGGATGTATTCCATGAAATCCTCAAGAAACAAAACTTATCTTTTCTCTCCCTCTTTTTTTATAAGCCACCGATTTTTTTTTATAAAATCAAACTGAAGAAGCATCATGAGAATTAAAAATGAGAAAAGAGAGAGGAATAAGTTACCTCTCGGTGCAAATCCAAAGTAAATGCAAGAATAGACCCAGAAAAACTTCTACAACACCTTCTATCAAAGCTTCAACCTAAAATACCAATGGCCAAGCAAGCAACCAGGCAACCAGCAACCAAGCAAAGGTATCGAGTGAACCAGCAAGAAACCGAACAAGCCACAAAAATCCAGCAGCACTTCCAAAAAGGCTCAAGCACACGAGATGAACAAATCAAAGAAGATTTTAAGAGAAGAAATTTTGGCAGCACTTCCCCTTTTTTCTCAATTTTCGGCCAGCCCCCAGATCCTCCTGAAATGGGGTTTTTATAGCA
>NW_018164444.1:70365454-70378432 GCF_001263595.1 Phalaenopsis equestris | reverse complement strand
TATGTATATATATATATATATCAAATTTCATGCGATTTATCCATGTGCGGCGCCCAAGCAAAATAGGTGTCCTCCCTAGGTAATTTCGACATTCTGGACGTGCCGGTGCAGTCTGTTTTGCCGTCAGAGGTCATTTCGACGAATTCACCGATTTGCGTGTCAATTTGCTGATGTCGAAAGTATGGCAATATGGGTGTCTTTTCCTACCAAAATGGGTATTCCGGACGCGTTGGTGCAGTCCATTTTATCGTCGGAGGTCATCCGGAAAATTTCGCATTTTCACCCGTCCTTTGGGCTTAATTGAAGTCTGATTTCGTGCAGTTTCGTGAATTTCGTGTATTTGATGTGTGTATGTGACGAAAAAGGTCGTGACGATGTTTTCCTAAGGCTTGAAGTCCTATTTGGAACATTTTCCTTGAATCTAGCCCATAACCGCTCGTTCATAAGACGATGGTCTTGTGCCAAAGATGCTAGACATCAAAGGAAAATAAGAATTGGCTGGAATTTCTAGAAGGGTGAGTCTCAATTCTAGTTTTCTAAGATGGTCCATAGGAATTTCTAGAGCTAGAACCTAGGCTCTAAGGAGGAGAAGAAAAGACCTCACAAAAATGAGGTCAACAGTTACTTAACTTGAAAAGGTAAGAAATGAATTATTGTGATAAAATCTAGCATTCATCCTAAATGTATAGTTGCTCATTTTGCATGTGAAATGATGTTGGTAAAGAGTTTTAGTGAAGTTTGATTTTCTACTTATTCTATGTTTTCGCATGGTGTTAAATGTGTCGTCATCGACATTGCAAGCAATCACATGTTCTGTGAAAGAATCAAACATATTGAGTTCATTATTTTATTCACAATGTTGTGTGTTTCCTAGAAAGATTGTCACCCCTCATGTTTAAATGAATAATTGATGTTTACCAAATGCTTTGTTCTCTAATTTTCTCTTAATTGTAATAAATTGGAGCTATAAATGATATATATGCTCCAGCCTAAGAGAGAGTGCTTGCATAGAAAAATATCAATTATTAAAGTATTTTTCTATATTTTATGATTATATGTGTATTTGATTGCACATTTGTTCTTCTGATTTGAGAGGTTCACTTGTGAATAAGAAGCACAAAAAGATTTTACCCCTCTATCACAAAGATTGGCAAACGAAAATTTTCAGATGAATTTAAGGAGCATTTTATTTAAGGAGTTTTACATACATACCACACAATTCTTATTTATTGACTTTTTTAACCCTTAAAGTTTAATATTTACATTTATAGCACTATAATGTTTAAATCTATGCAAGAACATGTGTATTTCACTTTTAAAAATTTAGCAATAATGATATTTTTGATATGATGTTAAAATTTGAGTTGTATGCATGTAAATATGAAACTTGAGGTGTTAGATATGTAAATTTATAAGAATTGTGTGGTATGTATGTTAAAACCCCTTTTTTTTTGTAAGTAATAGCAAGTTGTTTGAGTTGTACCATCCATCAGAACTCGGGAAAATAAAGTTAAGCCTTTGATGATACCTTATTTACATAGAATCAAACCGTTCAAAGTGGCATCTTGTTGAGTGAATTTCTTCATCTCTATCAAATAGTTTACATGTGGGGAGTTATAATTTATAAATTACTTGTTTATAAGAAATGTATTTTTGCAATCAAGCGCCTCTCAAGTTTCTTTTGGCCTTTCATTGAACTTCTAAGCCATGCTTCCTTCATTATTAATTCAAGGCCAAAACATTGCCATCAGTAGGCGGTATTTGACAAATCTCAAACTATTCTACTGGCTTTTCTTTTATCAGCTAGAAGTTCCCTCAAGGCGCCCTTCCCTGGGCTTAGGAGCTGTTTAACATCTAAATAAAGTCTAATATTTTCTTCCGAAGTATTTCCAAGTGTGTGTTCATGAACCACTTTATCGTTGCTGAGATAGTTCCGAGCCTCAAAAATGGCTTGTTTTGCTACAACTCTGGCTTGTAGTTTACTTTTCATCTTTATTCAATTTAAATGCTAAATCATAGTTTAGCCTTATTTCTCCTTTTAGCTTACGTTTTTTATACTTAGGAGTGTAAACATGTCAAGCCGAGCTTAAGCTTCCCCAGTTTGAGCTTGAACCTGCTTATTAATTGAATTTTAACTATATTTTATGATTTTTTTGTCAGCTTATAAGTTAAATCATTTCTTATAAAGGGGAGGAAAATATTCCAATTCTATTGTAATAAAATGATGGAAAGAATGAGAAATTATGGAAAATATATTAAGAAATTAATCATCACAAGGAAGAGAGATTTTTTTAATTAATTTTAAAATCTCTCTACCTTATATTTGAGTTCTAATATTTTTTTAGTTTATTCTATTCGAGTCGAGGGATATGTTGTTCTCGAACATGAATTCTACTTGAAAATCATATGTGAATTATACAATATATGTTACCAAGTATATGTACATGTATTCATGCAAATATGAATTTATGAATATGAGTATACACAATCTCTATATGTATATGTACACATATATACCTAAATATATACAAGTACACATTCACACTATATATATATAGGGCTATAAACGATCCAAGCTTGAGCGAGCTCAAACTTTGCTCATGATCGGCTCGTTCAAAATTGACTCATTCAAATTAATTAGAAAAAATAGATGTATGATGTTGGACTCGAGCCTACACCAATTTTGTGTAATAGAAAACGCATAACTACATGACAACACAAATTGCTATGATTTAAACTTGGATATAAATCTATATAATTTATTATTATATAAATAATATATATTATTTTTTTTTATTTCGAGCTAAAACGAGTTGAACACGATCGAACAAAACATTGTTCGTGTTTGGCATTATAATTCAAGCTTAAAATATTTGTTTGTTTTTGGCTGTTTTACTTAACGAACGATTCGAACATGAGCTACTTAATGTGTGCATACACATTTTTTACATATTTATAAACATAGTGAAGATAATATTACGCCAAACACAATTAAAACAGCCTTGCTCATGTTTGACTCACTAAATATACAAGCTTATAAAAAATAGTCAAACATCAACTAATTATCAAGCCAAACATGACTGAACATGAACAACAAACATTTTTAACATCGGTTGTTACAGCCTTAGTTGAATCACACTGCTAACAGTATTTTTACTGAATATTTGTTTTTATAGGAATACAATGGCAGATTAAAGGTTTTCAAGATTGATCATGATGCAAATCCCAAGTTAATTGAAGAGTACAAAGTCTATGGCCTTCCAACCTTGATTCTCTTTAAGAATGGCGAAGAGGTTCCAGAAAGCCGAAGAGAGGGCGCAATTACAAAGATTAAGCTAAAAGAGTATTTGGATTCTTTGTTGAGTTCAACAAAGGTTGTTTGAAGTTACTTAAAAACCAATTCTTTCAGGAATCTTGGATTCCACATACTGTAGCTTCAGATTTTGCTAAGAAATATTGGTATGCCATGTTTTAGAGCTTGCCTTTGCCTGAAGCCTTTTCAGTGTAATATTTCTTCACAGTAACTTGTGAAATTTGTTCTTGGCAATTTATGAAATGAGTCAAGTGCAATAAAAATCGGGTTTCCTTTTTTTTTTTTGTTAAATTTGATTTTATATGTTTTATGATAGCAAAAATAAATCAAATATGTCCACTGTTTGTTTGTTTTTCTGAAAAATATGCCTGAAAATTCTGTGTAAGATCAAAATGCCTTTTTTATTCTTGTATCTCTATTGTTTAGGAAGAAGAGCATCCTGCCTTTTCACACTTCTGCTTTCTACATTGTTGCTATTATCATACATTCATTTGATATTTTTTCTTCCTCATGAGGGTAAGATGATCGTGACTGTGAAGTTCAAAATGTCTTCATTCGTGGATATTGATATGGTTTTTTCTATTATTTTTATCATGTATCATATGTCATATTACTTTGATGGAACTCTATTGTGATGCTAAAAAGAATATCACTAGAATGTGTTCAAACATTGTTCGAATTATGATCGAACATGGTTTGAAATCTTATTCGAATCATATCAATCGTTCATGCTGCGAGCTATATTCAAACATTTTGAACAAAATATTGAATATGATTTGAAGATCATTTAAACTATATTTGAATATGGTTTAAGTATTGTTCGAATCATGCTTAAAAATGATCAAATCTTGTTCAATCATGATTCGAGAAATATTTGAACACATATTTTACAACCATGGAGTTATATATATTAATTATTTGCTAAAGGCAAACTAATAGTCAATTGTCTTTTACTTTATGGAAGAGAATGAAAAGAAGATAGTAAAATAGGCTAGATATTTATTTGAGAAATGAAACCAATGATTGCAAGTACATAGAGGTATTTCCCTTGAATATCTTATAATTCTTATGTTACAAAGTAATAGGCGACGACGACGATGACAACAAGCCTTTATATCATAAAGTAACAGAGATTGATTAAAATGAATTTAGCATGAAATTAGAGATAACATACCACATTGGCAGAATAACATATACAGTTTCAATTCCTTTGACAAAATTGCTTAATTATTTGTTATAGGCAAATCATGTTTTTACATTGTTATATTTTATGAAGTGGGTGGGCTGTTTATTTGAAGAACGAAACAAATGATTGCTCGAACAAAGTCATATTTACCTTCAATATCTCATAAATCTTGCATACAAAATAATTGAGATTGATTAAAATGAATCCATTCAATTCTAATCTTTATTATGAGTGCCTATCGCTCTCTAGAAAATTTCAACTCTGAAGTTTTATGCACAAGAGGGTTATATGAGATCTGTCAATTCCTAATGATGTGAGCATCCATCATGCAATGGTAGGTGTTGAAATGAACATATCACATGTGGAAGTAAATAATATTCTCGACATGTAGGCCACATATGATAGTGGTTTTATGGATGTTTTTCCAATTTAAGAATTACTTGACATTGGTATATAAGTTAGATCCTTGAATTCTATCTTTGAATTCTTCATGTTTCTTCGAACTGAAACCAACAACTAAACATATGGATAATACATGATAACTCTTTTTCTATATGGGTCAATGCTTGAAATTAATTTTAATTCAAGGGTTGATATAACAGTCTTGTGCTCAAGTTTGCCTTCAAGTCATTTAAAAATTAGTTAAATTTAATGGTAGGGCGTGTGGAGCTTGGGCGAGCAACTCTAAAACTACTTTCCAGAGCAAGCAACTCTAAGACTCTCCTTTGGGGAGAGCATGGGCGAGCATCCCCAAGACTCCCCCTTATTGGGGGAACATCTCTGAGACTCCCCTCCAGGGCAAGCAAATCCAAGGCTCCCCTGTCAGAGCGAGCAACTCCAAGACTCCCATTCAGGGCGAGCATCCTTAACACTTCCCTTTGGGGCGAGCAACTCTAAGAGTCCAATCCGGGGCGAGCAACTCTAAGACTCCCCTCTGGGTGGAGCATCAATAAGCCTCCCTCCAGGGCGAGCATCTCCAAGATTCCCTTCCGATACGAGCAACTCTAAGACTTTTTTTCTCTGGTGGTCAACTTTCCTCTGATGACCGATTTTTTCTCTGGTCATCGGAACCCGACAATCTCCCTGGATAGGAAAAGCTCTGAAATGAAAGCCTCGGCAAATGACGATAAAAATACTAGAACCTAGCGCAACGGCTAACAAAGGATATCGTTAGTAAATTATGTGTTCATGATTTATTTGATTTATAAATTTCATTGTTCTTATTGTAGCTGTCATTATCAAGGAGAAAGAAAATTATAGTACTTATTATGTATACTAAAAAATGATTTGCACGGATCTTGAGGCAATTTAACGTTCCAGGATAAAATGGATTATAATACCCTTTGCTCTTTTCTTTAAGACAAGATTGAATATGTAATCTTATACATTTTTTTATCCTTCCTATCTTCTATAAATAGAAGGACTTCATGATGTAAACGAGATCTTTGGGCCCCCATCGCTTGTAACCTCATTTTTTCAATGAATAGAATGGGTCGGAGAGTCTGGGAACACCCCGATTTTTCCCACTTGAAGAAGTCATCCTTCTCCTCTTCTCTCTCTCTCTCTCTCACACACACACACACACACACACATTCTTCTTTTCTCAGTCATGCTCTATTCTTTGGGTACGGTCTATCAGACAAATCTGGATCCAACAATTGCTATCCTTCTTTCAATTATAACCTATTATTTTTTATAATGACTGATTTAAAACCAAAATATTTTTAAAATTTGAACAAAACATGTTTGAAATATAGAGCTGTTGCTGCCAAGCGTTATTAAAGATCAATCAAGCTCGCATTAAGGTTGCCCAAAAAAAGGAAAAAAATCTAAAAACGATGGATGTTCGAATAACTTCTTTATTTGAAAAATTGTCTTCATTTGAGATTTATGACTTAAATTTTAATATTATTATATAATCTCAATCAAAATAAAATTTTAGATATTTTTAGTAAATAAATAAACTCTAAAAATATTTGATTAATTATATGTATTATATGACATATTGAAAAGTTGAATTCAAAAGTGTCTGGGATGCATGCCCAAAATATTGAACGTCACACTATAAAGAGAATACAATAGAGAACAATAGAGAATGTTTCCCCTTATTTATAGGAAATGATCCTTATTTTAAATTACATATTACTCCCTCATCATTAGCCTTTTAAAGGAGTCTTTCAGTTATTACAAGAATATTTGAATGCAATATGACGGTTAAAATATCGTCGATCGTTTGTCACGCCTTTACTTCGCTGATACTCAATTCGGGGTTGAATCATCTGAGGACCGTTTTGAAGAAAGTCGATCGTCGTTTTGAGGGACAAAATCATTCGGTAGGCCCTTACAATTGTTTGTTAATAGTTACGATCGACCGGTTATGCGATCGGTCGCTTTTTTTTTTCTCGAGCCTCACATTTGCTTTAAGATTCGCGTTGGAGCATTTTTTTATACAATAATCATACTCTTTAAATAAAATTGATGAACTTTTTTTATAATGAATTATATAGCAATTATGTGATATCTATCTAATTTATTTTATTAGAATATTTTTGGTATGTTCAAGACTGCTTTAGATCTCTTTTGCTTTTTTCAAACCGTCTTCATAGTTCTGTTTGAGATATCTGCTATCTTGTTGCTTTTAGAAATTTATGTGGTAGAAATCATTTTTTCTTAGCCGAACTGTTGAAATCTAGTATGTCAAAAAGTGCAGACAATATTTTTGCAAATAAAATAAATTTATAATAAGTTTTTTGAAAAATAGTTCATTCTAAAATAACACAGCTGTCAAACAACTATGACTGCCCTAAACATACCCGTATACAAGTATCACTCAATTTATGGGTATATACATACTTAACTTCTAAATTTTGTTTAATATATTTATATCACCCAAAATTTCTATATCACACAAAAAAATCACTTTCTTAACTTGAACTAAAAATTTTCAATCCGAGTTTGAGTGCTCATCGGTGAAAATTTATTTGATTTGTGTCAAATGACAAAAAATTGCTTATGACACATCCTTACAAATTTTGCTCGAACAAAGTTTTAAATTTGAGTATAGTTTGAAAGGGTTTCGAGCAAATTATAAACAAAGATTGAACATGCTTTGAACATTATTTGAAAAAAATTTACAACATGATTTGTTTATGGCTCAAATGACTCCTCAACTAATTGGAGCAAATTTTAAATATGATTTTAATCAAAATTTGAATAAATTTGAGTATGATTTGAATATGGCTTAAACTTGATTTGAAGAATATATATATATATATATATATATATATATACACACACACATATGAGAATTGACTGGTATTGTTGTAAATCATCCATTTATTTATTAATACTTTTGTAAATTTTCTCTTGGGGATTAACCTTCTCCTCCAGCGTTTCACTTCTTCGCATGGAGGAATCGATTCCCTGCTTTTGCTTCCCAATTTCTTCACGTGCTCGAGATATCCGATGACTGCGAGAGTAGAGTAAAGAGCGGACGCCCTAACCCTAGCAACATCTCCATTCGTAATCTTCCTACAGTCTGCTCACTTCACATCCAACCCAGTCGTTGTTTTCCATCGAAATGAAGAAGATCTGGCTGACTGCGTGCCTACCAGCTGACTAGTTTGTGTTTCTGGTGATGGCATTGGTTCACTTGGTGCTCAGTTTGACTCCTTACTCTCGCTGCTCTGTGAATGGGGCTGTTGAAGAGAGAGGAAGGGTTATTCCCCCGTCCGAGTTTTCAGGTGGCCGAAATTTTTCAGGACGCATAGCTGCAACCGGGTTAACGAAGAGGTTATCTCTGGAGGCGAGAGCTAGCCTGAGTCGGAGGGACTTCGGAGGAGGGTCTACATTGAAGGTTACGGAGGTGGAGAATGGGCAGATCGTAGGGCTGGTTGAGATTCCAGTCACATGTTATCAGGTTGTGGATTTTCGTACATATATTTTTTTTATTTGGCAAGTTGCATGGTCTGTTTTAACTTAGAATTTGTTCATTTGCTCGAACCATGAACTCAAATGAGTTTGAGCTTTCAGATTATATCCTAATGCTGTGGGTTGGAAGTTCGGATGAACGTCATAAATGGATGCGTGTTGCTTTCACTATTCCGCGACACTTTTATGTGGATTTCTTCTTAATTTTGGTGCAACCTTTGGATATGTTTGCAGCTTTTAGGTCTTTCTCTGAAAGCTGAGAAGGACGAGGTTGTGAAAGCTGTGATGGATTTAAAAAGCTCGGAGATTGAGGCTGGTTACTCAGGAGATGCCATTACTTCACGGCAGGTATGACAGACAATCTAGTGTATTTTTATGTTGATCAAACACATGAGAACATTTTAAACAAAATGGTATGTTGACATTCTCCTAACTTGTGTTTCCAGCATCTTTTAATGGATATCAGAGACAAGCTCCTTTTTGAACCAGAATATGCTGGCAATTTAAAGGAAAACATTCTACCAAAATCTTCTTTACGCATTCCTTGGATTTGGTTGTCTGGTGCTTTGTGCCTTCTTCAAGAGGTAAATATGGTATTTTTATCTGTTTGAAATTGTGATGTAGAAGAACTTTCATGATTAACTTTGGAATTCTTACGGCTTAAAACATTAAGAAACTAGACATACCAGATGTTGTAAGCATTGTAGGATGCTTATGGAGAGCTGATTTGAGATTTGTTGTGATAAAAGAGTATAGGTTATTTAGTGTATTCACAATGATTGATCATATCACATATTCACAATTAGGATTTGAGGCATAATTAGGATTATTAACTTTTTGCTATATGGAGCAATCAGTGTTCAATATAACAACAAGCAACTTCTAAATTCTGCTTTCAAGATTTCTAATGTTTTTAATCTGTGATGTGATTTAGGTTGTGATATCCTTCTCGTGGATAAGACGAGAGAAAAAGCCAGGAAAAACTTGAATTATGGAGGTCTACATTGGAGTCTAAAGGTCTACATTTACAGGGGGATGTACCTTGATGTATGTTTTTTGCTGATGATATCCTTCTCGTGGATAAGACGAGAGAAAAAGCCCAAGAAAAACTTGTATTATGGAGGTCTACATTGGAGTCTAAAGGCCTTCATTTGAGTAGAACTAATACTGAATATATGGAATGTAATTTTAGTAGTCATAGCTCTAGTGACAGAAGTGTAACTTTGGGTGATCAAATTATTAAAAAGGTGTGAACGATTTAGATATCTCGGGTCTGTTGTTCAATGCGATGATGATATAGATGAGGATATTAATAGTAGAATTCAAGTTTGTTGGTTGAAATGGAGGAATGCTTCTGGCCTTTAGTGTGATAGAAAAGTACCGCATAGACTAAAAGGAAAATTTTATAAGAGGGTGGTGAGACCTGTAATGCTTTATCGCGCTGAATGTTGGCCTTTAAAACAGAAGCATAATACTAAGTTAAGTGTTGCCGAGATGAGAATGTTTAGATGGATGAGTGGCTTTTCACTTAAAGACAAAATGCTAAATGAATATATCCGTGATAGGGTTGGTGTAGCTCCAGTGACAGACAAAATTAGAGAGTTGTCTTAGATGGTTTGGTCACATTACACGTCTACCATCTGATGATCCGATCAGGAGAGTAGATGTTTTAGATTCGACTTATGTTAAGAAAGGCATAGGTAGACCTATGAAGACTTGAGCTTATTGTATAAAAAATGATCTTAATTTATTAGAACTAAATGAAAATATGGCACTAAATAGGACTCAGTGGAGAAAAAGGATTCATGTAGCCGACCCCACGTAGTGCGATTAAGGCATTGTTGTTGTTGTTGTTGATGTGATTTAGGTTCTGCAACGGTTGGTTGTTTACTTGGGGTGTGGAATTTGGCATTATGCATGCCAGAATTCATTGCGTGTGGTGGAATCAATAGATATTGTTTTTTATATGGCATCGGTGTTTGTTTGAATTTATTCTTTGGCTGGTGGCTTGGACTTGTCTTATTGTGGGTTCACTGTAGAGGTGGAATTTGTATTGTTTCCTTTGAACTCATGCGTCACTTTTTTATTTTTTTCTCTACTATTTTACATGGTTAATGTGTCTGCAAGCTATGCTTAGCCTGTATTGTTGTGATTTGATATCTGAGCATGGGCATTAGTATGTATATATGTGTTAGGGATTATGATTTTGTGGAATCTGGCTAGGGGTGTAAAAAATTGACACGACACTCCAACTTTACTCGAAGCCGAGTCGAAAAATTCATTTTCAGATTGACCACAATAATTTTTTGGGTCAGGTTCATGTTAGGATTCCTAACATGTTTAATTTTTTTGATCAGATTTGAGTTGATTCGCGAACCAATAATTGAACCGAAACTATCTCGCTAACTCGAATTCGACAACTGATGTGAACTTGATCGGATTTTAACCTCTAATATGCCTTGCATTAAAAGGGTTATACGGGGGTTTGGGTTAGCACGTTAATGGTGGGTCAAGTACGGGTTGAACTTTCTAACCCGGTCAATTTACATTGGGTTCAGGTCAATTAGTTTCGGGTTAGCTCAATTTTGGGGTCTGGCCTGAATCCGGGCCGCGAATCTGACTTGACATGCCTAAATATCGCTAACAAGAGTAAGGTTTACGGGTGTTTGGTTGTGGATGGATTTTTGTGGGGTAACAATTTGCGGCTTGAATAAAATTGGAATTAATACAAATTTGAATTGAGTTAATTCTAATGGCTAGCCTATGGGATGAGGTTCTATACGTATGGTTGTGTATTTGATTTGTGCTAACATATTAGCTAAAATAACACGTTTTTTGTTTTAAAATTTTGAACGAATCGAACTTTTTTTCCCAACTGAAAGGAATTGAATAAAACTCTAATTTTTTTTTTCAGCTCATTTCTGAATGAATTGAAGTATAATTAATTTTTAAATTGAATCTAATTATTAGCTTAATTGTTATGTATTTAGAGAGTACGAGGTAATTGTTGTTTAAATTCATAATTTTTGTATGTGGAATGAATAATATACATTGATTTTTTTCACCTATTTATTGGTTGATCACGTGCTTTGTTGTGATAATTCAATTTGCTGGATTGGTCTAAAAAATTTTAAAAGCTGAACCAAAATTCAAATTCCAAAGAAAGTTAAATTACAGTCATTAACTGACTCAGACAATTAATAATTGAACCAAATTAACCAAATAAGATTAATTTGATTCAACTTTTATATTTTATTTAAACAATGCACACCCAATCTTTAAGATCAATGTAGTTTGTAACTTTGAACTTGAATGAAATTCCACTTTCTAGCTTCAACCTCTTAAGTGCAAGTTAGATATGTGATTTTTTTTAGTATTGTACAAATGCAACTACTTGATTTTGAAAGAAGCCATCTCTTTGTACCTATATAAGGCGTAAATTTTCTCGCTTTGATATTTTCATTCCTTATTCTATTTTATCTACAAAATTTAATATTTACTGGTTTTGTGCTTTTAACTTTAATAAAAAGATGACATATCAGAAATTTGATTAGTGAGGATTGAAATTAATTGTTTTTTGATTCTTTGTACTCATTTCGATCATTTTATTACAAGTTGTATTATAATTATAATATTACATGATTACATTTAATGAAAGTAAGTATTTGAATTAGTTAGTAACTGAGGATACGTGAATCATGAATTTCCTTTGCTTGATATCATATTGCGCATAATCTTAGTTCTTCAAATTATGAGAAATCCATTATATTTTGTAACTATTGAGAGTCAAAACAAAGTTGTCAAACTAATTTGCCATCTTAAAAGATGGTGTATCTGATTCCGTGGGAGTGATTTGAATCGTTTAATTCACTATTTTTGAGCTTCCATAGTCTATTATCTGCTAGAATAAGACCAATAGCGAGGACCACTGTTGACCTCATTTTTGTGAGGTCTTTTCCTCTCCTCCTTAGAGCCTAGGTTCTAGCTCTAGAAATTCCTATGGACCATCTTAGAAAACTAGAGTTGAGACTCACCCTTCTAGAAGCTCCAGCCGATTCCTATTTTCCTTTGATGTCTAGCATCTTTGGCACAAGACCATCGTTTTATGAACGAGCGGTTATGGGCTATTTTGCAAAGATTCAAGGAAGATGTTCCAAATAGGACTTCAAGCCTCAGGAAAAACATCGTCACGACCTTTTTCGTCACATACACACATCAAATACACGAAATTCACGAAATTGCGCGAAATCGGACTTCAATTAAGCCCAAAGAACGGGTGAAAATGCGAACTTCTCCGGATGACCTCCGACGACAAATTGGACTGCGCCAACGCGACCGGGATTCCAATTTTGGTAGGAAAGGACACCCATATTGCCATACTTTCGACACGAGAAAATTGGCACGCAAATCGGTGAATTCGTCAAAGCATCCTCCGACGGCGAAATAAACTGTACCGGAGCGTTCGGAATGTCGAAATTACCTAGGGAGGACACCTATTTTGCTTGGGCGCCGCACATGGATAAATCGCATGAAATTTGATATATATATA
>NW_018164444.1:70361939-70363532 GCF_001263595.1 Phalaenopsis equestris | reverse complement strand
TGTCTACACTTATCTCTCGGGAAGGTGTAGTATTCGCGGTATCAGACACAATTATACAAACTATCAGACTAATGAGATCCATTTGGTCTCATTTTTCAAAAATTAAAACATACTACTTTTAAAACTCAAACTATATATCTTTTATACTTAAATTAAATCTCAAAAATTATTTCATATACCATATTTTCATAATTAATCAATCGAAAAAAAGTTGACCGACAAGTATGAATGGCGGAAATTTGCTAATGAGAAGGCCGCTGCTGCCACCATGGACTGCTCGTCACCACCGGCAACTGATCTTTGTCGGCCACCCATTTTTGCTAGCCTACGCCGCCACTCATTGGTGTACATTACATTGATTTTGTTTTCTTAAAATCAAACAAGAAAATATAAAGTCATGCATTTATTTTACACTAAACCAAATAACTACAAAGTATGCCAAATACAAGACATTATTTTTTTATTGCATTTTCTCTACACTATGTTCATTTTTAACCAACCAAATAGCCCTTAAAATAACAATAGTGTTAACAAAAGATCAAATAAAAAATTTCATGTAACTGTGAAGGCATCTATAATAAAACATTACCTCACCATTCTCTGGCTGTAGCTCAGCAGTAATGGACTTGACCAAATCCTCTCGAGCTCCAAGAACCCACTCACTACAAAATTCAGTATATCTAAATCATGGCAAAACAATAAAGACGTCATAAAAGTATTTAATATGCATATGACCACCACGTTATCCACTAAACTCTGGTACTTGGAGCTTACACAAATCACACCAACCCATGTAAAATCAGCTAGTGACTGAATGTTTTGGAATGCATCCACTATTTGCAGATAGTTCATCAGAATTAATTGTTCAATTAAACTTGATTAAAAATTGTACAACGACTTCGGCCATGAGCAATTTAGGATGTTTTACAAGCATTTATCTCATAGAACAATGGAAACCAATAAATTTTTGCAAAAGATCCATAATACCCAAAAACGTAAAAAGGTAAAACTAAAAATGTCCCAAAAATAACATCCTATTTTTCAAAATGGAAGAGCTGAAATTTGGATTTTTTTTTTTTAAATTATTTTTATTTTTTTTAATTTGAAAGCTCTATTTGTCAACTTGCAAAGGTTGGAAGTCTAAATGCTTATGTTTTACAAAATCTGAAACTTTCGATGGATAATTTGCAAAATTTTGAGACCGTTAGTATTCAATTTGCAAAAATCTGAAATATTTGGGTGTTCTTTCTGCAAAATATGAAACTCTTGGGTGGCTCATTTGTGAAATCTGAAATATTTGGGTGTTCTTTTTGCAAAATATGAAACTCTTGGATGGCCTATTTTATGAATTTTAGAAGGCTTGCCTTGCTTATAAAAAAAATTTGAAAAGTTACTTTTCCCCTTTATTATGTTGATTCATTCTCATATGTGCTGAAAGTAAAAGAGAGGTTCTCCCGTTTTTGCATCTCTAGCTACTCTCTTGCTCGAATTGCATGTGGAATGCCATGTTTATTTCTCCCTGTGAAAGCTAAATATATATGCATATATATGTGTGCATGTGTGTGAAAAAGTGACATTTGGAGGCTTGGTTTT
>NW_018164444.1:70344346-70359849 GCF_001263595.1 Phalaenopsis equestris | reverse complement strand
ATAAAGCCGAACAATATGATAGTTGGGACATCTCTGGGGTTTCTCCTGGATCTGTGATGTCCCCTACTTTTCTTCCCTTTGGATTCCTTAAATAATTGTTCCTATTTTGAGTCATTCCCATTTGACTTTCTTATGTCCAATCGTGAAAACCTAAATTTTGAAATCTTGAAAGCAAAACCACCTGATCTTAATCGAGAGTTATCTTAAGTGATTTCGATCATTTAAGATGTAATTAACTATAGGGGCTTGCCTCTATAGGGAACCAGGAACCCAGATAAAATAAACCCTATCTAATTTTTATGTTAGATAGGGGAACTTGTTGGCCTTTTTATAAAATATTTCGCAGATCAAAACGGATGTCACAAATTGTTTAGTCTAGATGATTAAATCCCTATTACAAGTAATATATTTATTCTTCGGGATAAGTGTATTGCTTGTAGTATTGTGTTAAATCATCTAAACTATTTGAAAATGTGAGACTCGTTTGGTCTCACTTATTTTAAAAATTAAAAAACGTTACTTCTTTAAAAAAAATTATATTTATATTTAAATTATTTTCAAAATCACAAAATCATCGCCTTTTCAAACTACGAAAGTGAAGGTTGGACAATAAAACGGCCGACAACCACATACTGCAGACAAGTAACAGGCTCATAACTACACACTCACATGGAACTTTGCATGGGTTAAGTATAATTAATCATGGTTTATGGTTCTTTCTGTGTTAGTCGCGTAACTAGAGACTCATTATGAACTTTTTGTTGCTCACTAACTCTTCCAAGTGGAATTTAATCCCATTTTACCTAAATGCTTCTTTATACTAACACCTCCAATGAAATCTTGTGGATCTTGTAGAAAGAAGAAACTAAAGCACTGTTAAAGGGAAGCTGTGGTGACAGAACTCTTATTATGGTTTAAGTACAGGTCCAATACAATAGGCTCCATGCTTACTTGTTTCGTCATCATTGACACGATGTCACTGACTGTTGGTTTGAAGGGATCCTTTTTTTTTTTTAATCTTATTGTTGGCCGAATTTCTAGATCGCTTGAGGATTTTAGCTAAGCATTGATCTCATTGTGGATACCTTTGTGTCATGCGAATTTATTACTGAAATATCTATTTAACTAGCTAGTAGTTTGGCTTAAAGCGAACTAAGTACAAGATCCAACTCTAAAGGATAGATCTGTAAAATCTAAGTCAATTTGTTGTCATCAAAATGTAGTTAGGGAATTAAATAAACTTGTTTAAATTGAATTGGAGAATGAACAAGATTTCTGAGCTCTTCCTGGGCTTAAAAGGGATGAAAAAAAAAATGAAATTGCTATATAAACAAACAATGAAATGCCCAAAAAACATTTTGCATGTAATTATGCTTGACATACACGCAATTTTACATTCCATTAAATACACAGCATAATATCCTATAGAGGTCGCACCCTTAAGACAAAAATCACTTATAGTACATGTGTAATTACATGTACTAAATGCATAATTATGTATGATTTCAAATTATCACCCTTCAATGACTGTCAAACTTATAGGCCATATGAACATGCAAGCATGTCTGTGAATGTATTGGCAATCAAAATAGTTGATTGGGCCATGATTGATTAAGGCAATAAATTCAACTTATTAAAAGATATATTCCTGTAGGAGTGACTCAGAGCTTTTCACGGAATTGCTACCGTGAACCCTGTGATTGTGGGATTCCTCAAGCGGAATCAAACCCATGTGATTCTGTTTGTTGTGTAATCGTCAGTTTATCGTCTTGTCACCAGCATTTGCCTAGATTTTTGTTTTTTTTAAGTTTGTTTCCTATTTCTTTTCTTCTAATTGACGTTTCTTTCTAGCAGGAACTATTTATATATTTTTCTTTTTCTAATTTAGGAGACTTTTGATTATTGTCATTGTGTTTGGAGATTTTGTTCTCTATTTTATGCTCTTTGGAGTGTATATCCTTTTATTTTTGCAACTGGTGTGTTTGTAGCTTGCCTTGGAACAAATAATGAGCCTCCTCAGCAATCACATTACTCCATTTTATGACTCTCTTCGCTGTTTTTCAGTCAGGACAGCTGCCAATTGACGCTGATCCTCAACTAAATGTCGTCAAATTCGCGTGTTTTCGTTCCTCACCATTCCATGACCACATTCATGCTAAATCCCCTTCCTAAATACCTTCTAGGGGCCCCAAAACGATACCTAGGAGTCAATTCAAAAGTCCCTAATTAAGTCTACCTTATTTGCAAAATGAGCAAAACTCTTAAAGTCTAAATGGTTTGAGCTTTAGTTAAGTTTAAGCATCTAACCCTAACCTAATATCCCATTTTATTATCTCTCATAGCGGGACTATTTTAAGCCAGACTTATCTTTGGACGAGCGGTTGGATGATGAAGTGAAGCTTTAGTTTTGGAGCTTATCTCACAATAATTAGGTAACTTCAAATCAAAATAAATTGAAAGTTAATTAAACTAAATTAGAAGGTTTGATGGAGAATTATTTATACGAGAGAGATGATAGGAATAGGACCTATTAAGATAAAATAGTGAAAAATAGTTAAGTTAGTTTAGGCATGTACAATAGTGGGTAAAAAGATGCTTCCCTAATATGCAGGAGCAACAATGACAAGATGCATTTATCCCACTAAATAGTGTCGGCCACTTGAATCCTTTTCGCTATTGTGTCATATTTTCATTTAATTCTAATAAATTAAGTTAATTTTTCATACGACATGCCGAGTCTTTTTAGGTCTACATCTACATTTCTTAACATAAGTCAAATTTAAAACATCTACTCTCCTAACCCGGTCATTAGATGGCCGACATTTCCGTGACCAAAACATTAAAAGACGGCTCTCTTTAAGACGAGTTTATAAAAATTGTTATGAAAGATAAGGAAAAAGAGATAAATCAAAGATAAGTTGTTAAGAAGTTATTTTGAAAAACTTTTTCATGCTGTTCTCGATAAGAATGAGTGAACAATATTCATAATGTTGATCCAGACTATTCGGATAATACATGATGATGACGATGAATTATGACTTAACATAAGAGGTTTGGCCTATAGGCAATGTTTAGGTGACTTCCATTTTGACTGATTTAAAGTTTTGAATCACAAAAAACCATATTTACAATTTGGAATTAAAAATGCATGCATCCATTCCTCCCTAGATATCCTAGATAGGTTCGTGGCTTATGCACTTACGTACACCTCATTCCTGAAGTAGCAAAGTATTCTTATTGCTGTAACTATTTGAATATCTGTATCTCATTTCTTTACAGGTAGGAGAAGAAAAAATGGTACTAGGAATTGGCAGGGAGGCTTTAGAACATTCTGATGTTAAGCCATATGTTCACGATGTGCTTCTCTCCATGGCTCTAGCTGAAGTAAGATATGGCTGTGAAAGGATCTTTATTTTGCTTTTATATGTTCATATTTGTCCAAATTGTTTCAAAGCGTCGTCTGTTAGTGATATTTTCATTCTTTTAGTGTGCAATTGCGAAGGCTGCTTTTGAGAAAAACAAAGTGTATGAAGGATTTGAAGCTCTGGCTCGTGCTCAGTATCTTCTAAAGAGTAAAGCTTCTCTTGGAAGTATGCCTTTGCTATCCCAGGCAAGTATGTTGATGCATCTATGCGAGCATATACCAACATATTCTTCAAAATGGCTTGATTTATTGGGCTTGCTCCCAGATAGAAGAATCCTTAGAAGGGCTTGCTCCAGCTTGTACTTTGGAGCTGTTAGACTTGCCTCAGATCTCTGATAATGCTGATCGGAGAAGAGGTGCTATTGCAGCCTTGCGTGAGTTACTCAAACAAGGTCTTGATGTTGACACTTCTTGTAGTGTTCAAGACTGGCATGGCTTCTTAAGCCAAGCCTTGAATAAGTTAATGGCCGCTGAAATAGTTGATCTTCTTTCGTGGGAAAACTTGGCTTCTTCTCGGAAGAATAAGAAATTACTGGAATCTCAAAACCAGAGAGTTGTTATTGATTTTGATTGCTTTTATTTGGCGATGATTGCTCATTTAGCTCTTGGTTTTTCAACAAGGCAGATGGATTTGGTATATTTTACCCGAATTACTATCCTATATTTAGCCTTACTGGCTAGTTGTGGTTTTGTAAATCTTTTTTTCCCCGGTATTCTGTAGATTGACAAAGCTAAAATCATTTGCGAGTGTTTGATTTCATCAGAAGGTGTAGACTTGAAGCTGGAGGAAGCAACTATCTCATTTCTTTTGGGGCAGGTACTTTATTTTTAACACTTTTTAGATTTGACTTCTGATGTTTGTAATGCTAATTATAAGTCCTTAGGTTGGTGAAGCAGCAGTCTTTGAGAAGCTTCAGCAGCTTGATAGCAAAGGGAACTCATCCTTGCAAAGTTCTACTGCAGATATTCCGAAAACAGAAGTCAAGGACAAGCAGGCCATGTATCAATCACTAGTATGTCATAGGCTTTGCCTTGTTAATCTTCCAATTTTTTATTGTTTGAATAACTTACTTGAGCTAAACCTGATGATATTCAAGTGCCAGCTGGCTTTTTCAAATAGCTAGAATCCCTTCGTTTTATTCTTTTTGCAAAACCTCAATTTAAGTTATTGAATTATAACTAAGTTGAAGCATGTTTTTATGTTTTCATTTCTATGGATATGCTATGCAGTTTTTAGGTTTGAGCTGATTTCTCCTGGCGCTTTAGTTATACTTTGGAGACCTGTCTTTGGGTTTATTTCTGATATCTTAGTAATGTATTTCTTAAATAACAAATCTTTATAATTAATTGGTTAAGTATACATATGAAAATACAAATATATAAATCTAACATCAAGAAAAGAAATAAAAAAACATTCGATCAAATTATTATAAAGCATGTGTATAAGGGAATGAAAAGGGCAACGGGAGCGAAGCAATTATTGAACGTCGATAAGATTGGTGCAAGGGAAGTCAAGAAGGAGGCTTGTTTGGCGGCATTAACGGTAATCGAATCAAATCATCCATCATAGGTGCATGGAGAGAGAAACTAATGAGGAAGACAAGCTTTGAGTTGACAAAGGTGATGTTCACTTCACTTGGTTGAGGTAAGTGCCCACAAGAGAGGACACTGTCAGAAAAGTGGCGTTACAAGTCATAAAATGGACATTATTCCAAGAGAATCTTTTTAAATTACAAAAGCATATTACTATGAATGTGCATGTGATTGTGGTCATGGGTTTTACTCATTAAGAGATGTTAGATGGCAACTCTTTTTAGGTGGGTTTTAAGTTCATGAGAGTTGGATTGAATGTCACTCCTTGGTGGGAGTGAACTTAGCGAGTCCCGTTTTTTTTTTTAGAGTAGGTTTGAGTCTCTACTTTATCAGTAGAACTCACTTTAGTTTGGGGTCTGAGGTAGTCTCGTTGAACTTGCAACACGACTAACATCTTATGGGTTTTTCTATGGCCAGTTTTGTCAAATATAAGTCCCAATCTTCTAAAAATTGTCTACTCAAAATAAAATTTCAATTTCAATTTCTAAAGTATAAAGTTGAAACATATGATATACTGTATTAATCACCGGGCCTACCGATATGTGGTGCTCCTTGCTCTTTCGTTGTATTTCGAAAGAACTGTTAAAAGCTTAAGCTATTCCATTTTCAAACTCCAAATAACAATTTTGAAATCTATCATTGAGATATGCAAAAATGAATAACATTGTTTTAATCGAGATTTGTCTTCTTTAAGATGTAATTAACTACAAAGGCTTGTCTATTTTGGAATGTTAGACCCTAGGATTAAAATTAATTGCTCTTTCTTTTAGCAATGTTAGATTTGTAGGGATGTCAGCTTCCTACTCGTTCATTGGCTTTCAACAAGAATTGTGTCAAGTTTTAGCCATTCCATTTGCAAACTCCAAATAACAAATTTTAAATCTATCATTGAGATTTGTAGAAATGAATAACTTCTATTTTAATTGAGACTTGTTCTATTTAGGACAAAATTAACTAGAGAAGCTTACATCTTTAGGGATGTCATGTCCCAGGATTAAATTAAATCTACCTTGTTTTTTAAGTCGGGGAAAAAAATATGGTACACAGTTCCACAAAATAGTGAAACAACCACTTTGTAATTGGATCGATCGTAGGGTATTATTTTTATCTATCACGGTGATATATTATTCTCTGATGTCATATTTGATCACAAGTGAGAAATTATGAAACTCATGTGAGTGGTCCCCCAAATGTAGAGAGTTTTTCTGATAACTCCGTTGGAGATTGTTTCTCTCTTCATCTTTATCATCTGACTATTATTTTTGCACATCGGTAGTGTGCTTATATTTCTTATAGGCCAAGAGCACTATTTGTTCGTTGATAGCCCCACCATTTCGATCTTGGGTGTGCGTGGCCAACTTCCCTTTTTTTTGGTCTTAGAACCTATTGTTTGTCTCTAGTTAATGAGTGAGGTTTTAAGGCTGCTCTTCAAAAGTCTGGTCATCAAAACTTCACTCTTAGTTGATTTCCCCCAATTCCCTGGTTGAAAATTCTCGACGGTATTAAACTTGTTAGAGCAGGGATCAATCTGACTTCGATCAAAATCTTATAAAAGTCTTCTAAAATATCCAAAATTTTTGAAATTTCAAAATCAACAATCAAAATTGTCACCCGGCTTGATCCTCTTTAGTTGAGCAAATCTCAATATAGGTTCAAGCCAATCAAAATAAAAACTTCACTCAAAATTTTTTGATTGGGTCCACTGTTGAGCCCAACTTCAACAAATAGTCATGCACTCCCTAAAGGAGATTCTCCCTGGGATATTTTATTGGAATGATTGATCACTCCTTGTGCATTCTCTGCATTGAATAATACCTGTTGGAAGTTGAATTATAGTAGGGGAATTTACATTCACACCACACAATTCTTGTGTATTTACTTATCTACCAAACTTCCATTTTCTTACATTTATTAACACCCAAAAGATTTATATTGCATAAAAAATACCACAATTACCAACTTTTACAAAATTGAAATATACCTTTTAAGTTTAGAACTATAGATGAAGTTTTAAAAGTATAAAGATTAAAATTTTGATGTTAGATATGTAAATACATAGGAATTGTGTGGTATGTATGTAAATATTCCATTATAGCATTCCTTCATACCATTTTTCTTGGCAGGTAATGTAGTTTGAACATGTGGTAACTGCTAGATTTAGTTTTATCTGGTGCATGCCTTTTGGTTCTCAGGGCTTGCATTTAGGTTGTAATTTGTCTTATGCCAGATGACCTACTGAAATTGAGCAGGAAAAATGGCTGAACGATGCTGTCCTTTCTCTGTTTCCTGATACACGAGAATGCCCTTCCTCTTTGGTGAGTCTTAACAATTAATCAGAGACTGGAAAAAAAAAAATATATTCTTGATATATCCTTGATGTTTTGCCATCTTGCAGGCAAACTTTTTTGGTGGGCCAAAAAGGATTCTGAACGCCTGTAATAAAAAATTAGGAACTTCAACTGCCTCCTATTCTAACAAAAGATCGCCTTTGTTTGGCCTTTCAGTTGACAATACCAAATTTGTTGAGCATTCTCCTGTAAAATCAACAAAACATGCGGGAGATGCGGTTAAACAGCTCGCACCTGTGAGCATACAGACCCAATCAAGCGTGAAAAAGGTTACCAGTATGACCACCAATACATCAAATTCTCCATTGAAGAGAAACCTTAGTCTCCAGAATTCTAAATTTTGGGAAAGCTGGAGCCTTACTGGTGATCTTCTCGGAAGGATAGCATGCACCACTTTTGTTGGCTGTGTCATCATCGGTGTACTAAAGATGCTAAGCACTGAGTTGACTCAGCACAGAATCTCACATCCATTGCAGCCTAATCAATCGATGATGAACAGCAATGCCTGCATGTGGACATTTGGCTACACGCCTGGTGTGAATAAGAGTATTTTCAGTCAGTTTAAATATCTGATGGAACTTTTCAAACATTACTATAGAAATCCAGCAGATAGAAGAAAAATACAAAATTCTTTGCTTATTGATAACCTTTCATCTTTAACTATGGCATCAGCTGTTGCTGGAAATGCTGCACACAGAAGGCATATGCCGTCCGAAGAAGCAGAAAGACTGGTGAAACAATGGCAAGATATCAAAGCTAAGGCATTGGGCCCTGATCATCAAATAGATAGCCTGTCTGAGATTCTTTCTGAATCAATGCTGTTGAAGGTAGGTGTTCCACTACGCTTGGTTGATCTGGCATCCTTTGATTTTGCTTTAGGAGAGTTAGTGAGCCAAGCTGACTCAGCTTGTGAGCTGGCTTGAGCTTGGTTCGATAAGTGGCTCTTGTGTTGAGCTCGATGAGTGACAAGCCGAGCTTAATCTCCAATTCAACCTGTTAGCTCATGAGTGGGTTTGTTTTAAAAAAAAAATATTAATATAAAATATACTTAGAATATACTAATTTTCAAGATTTTATCATTTTATTATTTAAAATATTTTTAAAAAGATATTTCATATTTTATATCTTTTATTAAGTGATTTTTTATTATTTATATCCAAATACCCATTAATACTTAGCTTAAATTAAATATTTTTTTCTCTTATAATAAATAAGCCGTCTCGAAGTCCATGAGTTTTAGATCGATCTCAAACTTGATTAATTAATCAAGCTCATGTTGAAGCTGAGGGTGGCTCGAGCTCGATCTCAACTCGACACATTTACACCTCTATTTTTGCTTGCTCCTATTTTCTCTGTAGTTTTTCTTCACCTCTGCTATTTTTCAAGGGCAGTGGCAGGATTTAGCATCTTCAGCCAAAAATGGAGCATGCTTTTGGAGGTTTGTTTTGCTCAAATTGTCTATTCTTAGGGCTGACGTAATACTAGATGAGTTTAGTGATGAGGTTGCTGAAGTTGAGGCATTGGTAGAAGAAGCTGCTGAGCTTGTAAATGATTATCAGCCCAAAAAACCAAGCTATTACAGGTACCTTCTGCAGCCATCTTACTACATTTCCTCCTTTTTTCTGAAATGTCTGATAATTTATACTTGTTGAATACCTTACTGCAGTACATACAAAGTCCAATATATGTTAAAAAAACAGGATGATGGTTCATGGAGGTTCTGTAGTGGCGATATCATTGATACTTCTGCATGAACTTCATATATACAATATTATTGAGAGAGAACTTCGTGTTTGCCGACTTTTTATCTTCTTACAGCTTTGTGCAGAAAAAATGATGACCGTTTGGTAGACTGCACCAACTTGATATATCCAGTGAGTTCTTTCAAGACTATTTACATGAGATCATTTTAGTCCCATTGTCTATTAAGAATTTCAAATTAGTTCCCAAATTCTTTTAATGTGGTTTAAAATAATGCTCGTTATCGAGTATTTTAATCCATATTAAAAGGGTCTCTTTAAATTGAAAATGACTCGCTGCATAAAATCGAATTATTTTGACATTTTTCTCGTTATTTTTAGTAATTGTCTTTGAGTAAGTCTTTATACAAGAGGTATTAGAAAATTAATATTGATTAGTTTATATGTTTTATTCTTTTTTTCTAGGTGAAAAACAGAAGCGGTTCTGCATCATAAAATAAATTACTGTTGCTGACATAGCCGACCCTGTAGTTATTTTTTCCAATATTGTAGTCTAACCTGTCTGTTGAATTTGTAGCTTGTTCCAGGTTTTTATAGTATCAGTGAACTATGCTGCTTGCATTTGGCAATGTGAATTGTTTCCTTTAAACTAACGATAAAATTCATTCCATTTGGTCTTCTGATTATTGTCCCATTTTTCGATGTTGCAGTTAATTGGGATTGAAAATATCATTCTGATTTGCCTCATTCTGATTTGCCTTTTATCTGTCATTCTGATTTGCCTTTTATCTGTTTTTTTTTTTAACTCGAGCTCTTATTTTGCATAGAGTTGATTTTTCTGTTCGTCATCTGATAAATTTTAGCCCACCTGAACTATCATATGAACGTATCTAACACTCAAATCTTTGACATCACCACCAAAAAAAAAAAAAAATTAAAAAAAAAATACAACTACCATTAACTTTTTAAAATGAAATACACACTTTAATGCATATATTTTTTATACCAATGTTATAAATGTTAATGTCAAACTTTAGGTATCTTATGTCAATGCATAAGAATTGCGTGGTATGTTTGTAAATTTCTCTTTAATTTTTTCTCTATTATATGACTGATGTGTGCTAGGAGATTTGTGGCGGTAAAGGAGTATTGTCTTAGCATGGTATGGTAATCCAGCATTCACTTAGATAGAAGTAAACGGTGACAACAACATAAGTTTTTGTGGAAAATCTAAAAAGGGAAAAATCATGTGACTTTGTTCAGTCGAAATTTTATAACGAGTTGGAGGTGCAATCTCTTGATCCACGGGATGGAACGTATCACATAATTTTTCGGATTATAATGTTTGCAACCGGATTAACTTTGGTAGGGAGCGGGCAACAGTGGCGGCCTGAGAAGGCTACGACAACGGTCGGAAGGCGGCAATTGCTTGAGGTGGGAGCGATGACTATAGAAGGATGGCCGCGACGAGGGGACGGAGGCGGTGATAAGAAGGTCACAACGTAAAGAGGGGAAGTGGCCAAAGATGACGACGATCGAATTGCTGCGGAAGAAGGCGGGGATGGCTTGAAGGCGGCAGTGGTTGGAGACCTCGACGTAGGAGGTTGAGCCCCAACACCCTCTTATGCAGGTTGCTCTCTCTGGCTCTGGGTCTCTCTGTCCCCTCTAATGAGGGGCTCGAAGTTAAATTTATAGAGTTTAAATTACAAATAATATATGAATCCAAAACACTCTTGGTCGAACAGTCGAGAGAGTTTCATTTGTTTAGACGACATTTAATGGATGTTTGACTACGTTAATGATGTCAGAATTAAGTGATCTTAGGCTCGTTGGATTCGTCTCGTCGATACGCTTGATTTAATTATAAGCATATCATATTTGACACATGTTTGACCTTCCAATTATGTATGGGATGCTTTCAAAAGTTATTTTTTTGCTTGATATGGGCTCGGTCTATCTCAGATTGGACCAATGTCGATGTCATTAAGATCGTCTCGTCAGGCCAGCCATTTTGACTAAAGTTCGGTGAAGTTTGACTCATTAATGATCTTTTGATTCTTTTATCAAAATTTGAAAGTTTGTTGCTCAAAATTTTATCATGAGATTCGTGTCATTCATGTTTGTGAACCTATATGTGTTTTCCGTTCCCATAGGGTTTGAACTCAGGTTAGAGAGGTCTTACGACTGACAACGTAATTGCATACCAATTTACCACACAAGGGCGCACATTTATAGCAAATCCTTAGAATATCTATTGATAACAAATTTAAAATTATGCTAAATTAATATAAAAAAAAAGAATGGATAATTGTAGTAACATTTTGCCTATTAAGTACTTCCATAAATTGTACATGTAAGAATTTTTTTTTTCATGAACACTTAGATAATAGCACATAATGTGGAGAAGGCTTGCAAGTCCTATGCTTGTAATTTTCATTCACTGACATGTTAATTAAAATAATTAAGAGAAAACTAATTGTAACATGTATACAATTCATAGCTTTAAGAGTGCATAACAATAGTTTCATTTTTAATGGAATCATGATATCTCTATATTAATATTTGTCATATTAATAAGGCATATTAACAAATAATTAGTTATATATTTTCAAATATTATGAAGATAAGCAATAATATTAAAATTCTTATATAAAACATTAAGCATAAATTTCTAACTTATAATTTCTTATATATATGAAATTATATTCTTTAATAATAGTAAAAAAAGAAAATATTAAGAATTTTATCTATTATTTCATATATAAACTAATTATTCCTTGCATATTTAAGTTTTTTAACTACTAAAATATAAATATAGTATATATACAATATTAATGTTAGAGCATATTTTAATTATCAATTTATAAAACTATTGCATTAATATTTATGCAAACTCATTATGATTATTTCATTACTTTTCATTAGGGTTGTCAAAACGGCTCGTTGTTCGCGAACAGCTTGTGTTCGGCTCGTTAATTTCGTTCGATAAGTTAACGAGCCGAACACGAACTAAGATGTGTTCGTTCGTGTTCGGCTCGTTTTGGCTCGAAATACTATATATATATATATAAAGTAGTATTTTAAAAAAATCTAATTGACTACAAGGCTACAAAGATTTATAATCAATTAAAATATTGATTAAGAAAATAGAATAAAATTATTAAATTATATTCAAATGATGTTTTAATATAAATAATAATTTTTAAACCTTGCTCGAACCTTTATTGTCTTATGAACGTGATTAGGGTTGTCAAAATGACCCTTTGTTCGTGAACAGCTCATGTTTGGCTCGTTAAGCAAACGAGCCGAACACGAGCACACTTTTTGAGCTCGAAATATAAACGAGCCGAACACGAGCTGAGCTTGGCTTGTTTACACCCCTACTTTTCATGCCTTTAAGCTATAATACAACACAATCCATTAATGTAAAGATAATTAATTAGCAGGTTATTATACTACTAATAAGCTATTTATTAAGATAATTATTTTATGAAATGCAAATGATAATTTTTTAAAGATTCACCATATGCTTTTTAAATACTTTTGTCAAATCTAATATGCATAATAACATCATTATAAATCTATTATATTATATAGGGATATAAGTGAGTCAACCGACTAGTGAGCCGGCTCGAACTTGACTCGATAAGTGGCCTGTGAATTGAGCTCGATGACCAACTCAACACATTAGCTCGTGAGCCGGTTCGTTTAAGAAAATAATAATATAAAACATATTCAAAATAAATTAAATTTGAAAAATTTATCCTTAAAGTGTTAAAAATGTTTAAAATATATATTTTGTATTTTATATTAATTGTTTTTTTTATTATTTCTATCATAATTGCTCATTATATTTATCATTTTATTATAATATCATCTTAAATTAATATTATTTTCTCTCTTTTATAATAAAAAAAGCGGGGTTGAACTGGCTCGAACTCGTAGACGCGTGCTCGAGCTCGAACATGATAAAATTAATTAAGCTCAAGCTCAAGTCGAGAATGGCTTGAGCTCGACTTGACTTGTTTAAAGTATTGTTGGAATTAAGCCTTTCTGATTATTGATTAGTTGGACCAAAGAGTTCATAGAGTAAATGCTCTATAATAAATCATTAGACTTTCTTAAGATTGGTGTTACATTTATTGGTTTTAGGGCATTGTAGCAAGACAATTATACACCCATACGTACACATACGTACATATATAAAAATATAATTTCTTATGGTTGATGAGACCTTTATGGAACATAAATATTATATGCTTGTAAATGAATATTTATGCATTTAGGTGGAGTGATCATCTATTGGTATTGATTATTCTTAATGAAATAAGTTGTGTGATAAGTGGTTTCAAACTATTTTAATATTTAAAAATTTAATTTTTATGTATTGTAAATACCTTAATTTGAGTGGTATGCATGTAAATATGAAAGTTTGGACATGGGATAATGAAAATACATTAAAATTTTGTGCAATGTATGCAAATGCCTTATTTTTTATATAATTATATATTTTATCTCTCTTAAATTAAGGCCTTATTTAGGGAAGTGTTTCGGCTCCATTGCGGCGTAGATGAAGCTGAGAGAACAAATAACCCTCGTTTGGATGGGAACCTTCACCAAGACGTCTACTTTGGCCAAAATCCAACCATCACTTTTGAAATGATGTTTCACAATATCTTTCTACTCTCTTGTTTGTTTCCACTTCTCTCTTATTTCTATACGACAAAAATTTTGTATTCAAACGGACTACTTGGTACATGGTTTTCAAACGGGCTTTCTCTCAAAAGACCATGCCTCTTCAAGCAAGGGCTACGTTTGAGGGTGCTTCGTTGTTAGGTGAAGCACCTTTAAACACGACATTGCGGACTGGAGGTCGGCATCCGCTTTTTATAACTGTGAAATAATGTTGTTTTAGGGGATAAGCATTGGCTTTCCTTTGATGCGATGGAGTCTTAGTTTGAAGGTAGGACAAAAAGTATTAGAGAGCACGTAATGGAGTTTGAAGCCACTAATGTGGAATCATCTCAACAAGAGCGAGGTCGTCAGGCGCAACAAGATCAAGCTGCATCTAAACCACATGAGGTGTCCAAGGAGAGCGTGCACGGCTTTGTTCTGTGCCTTGCTTGGGTGGAGGAGACAATGAATGCCATGGGCTCAGATAGAGGATCTTGGCCAAAAAGTTGATGCACTCGAGGAGGAGAACATCACCATTCATTTAACGACCAAAGGTATGGTGCTCCAACTAGAGGAGTCACTAATGAATCAAATGGATGCGGGAGGACTTGATGGAGAAGCTCTACGAGGCACGAAGAGCCCATGAAGAAGAGATGAATAGCGTACGTGCTAGTTTGAAGAAAAAACGTGGAGACATCTCGCTATGCAAGAGGGCACTAGTTACACCCACCAACTATCACACATTTGAAGCTAAAAGGATTGAAGTTCCAAAACCAAAGAGTTTTGGAGGAGCTCGCAACGCAAAGGAAGTGGATAACTTCTTATGCGAACTTGAAAAATATTTCGGAGCTATGGGGATTACAGATGAAGATGCGAGAATACAATTAACAGCTTTTAATCTGTCAGACATCGCTATGTTGTGGTGGAGAAGAAGACGTGGAGATATAAAGAAAGACAAGTACATCATATCCACCTTTGATGACTTCAAAAGAGAGTTAAAAAAATAGTTTTACCCCGAGAATGCAGAGGATGAGACTCGAGCCTGATTATGGAGGCTCAAGCAAACGAGATCGATTCGGGAATATATTAAGGAGTTCACTAGCCTGATCCTTGAAATCCCTGACATGTCAAACAATGATGCTCTGTTCAACTTCACCGATGGACTCCAACAATGGGTAAAGACCGAGCTTATGAGACGTGGAACACAAGATTTTGCTACCACCATCGCCGTCGCAGAAAACTTGGTAGACTATACAAAGGAGTGTACAAAGCCAAAGGAAAAGAAGAGTAACTTTTGTTGACCTCACTTTTGGTTGAGGTCTAGAAAACTTCTTTAGTAGCCTAGGTCTAGCCATAGGACTTTCCTATTGACTAGTCTTAGAAAATTAGAAGAGGTACCCCACCATTAGAAATTCAAAACTCTTCTTTTTACTCAACTTGAAATTCCACATATTGATCTTAACCTCTAGCATTTAGTAGGTAAGATCATTATAAGAGAATTCAAGAAGAGTCCCTATAGGATTACTTGGCTTTAGGGTCGACCCTGGGTGTTGACTTGGAACTAGGGTACACCATATCTTCACAATACATTAATCCATGGTTCATCTAGAATGAATATCTATCCAATTCTATGTGAAATGCCTAACTTGGTCTTTTGCCCCTATGCACCTTCAAATTACCTAATTGCCCTTGGGACCCAAATTTGGCCAAAATTCACAAATTTTGCCAAAATACCTAAAATTGATCAAAAATCATTCCAAACAC
>NW_018164444.1:70329350-70338007 GCF_001263595.1 Phalaenopsis equestris | reverse complement strand
GAAGCGGGCAACGGGATTTCAATTCCGTTGACCGACAGCTTCTTACGGGCAAACCCCACACCAAAAATAGTGCCGACAACTTTGTCAAAAGTGGGGGAGACAAGAATCAACATAAGAAAGAGAGCCTCGCAAATCAACACAATCCAAGGCAAAGGACAAGAGGAAGTCTGATAACAAAATCAGACCACATAACAACCGCTTCCTTTGTGAATGATCTTATTGGGCAAGGGATTGCTCTCAGAAAAGGGTTGTGAGCCATCAAGAGGAAGAGTGATGCAATATGGCTACACAGGTGGGAACAATGCAATTGCTTAATGTGGTGCGCTCCTCTCCAAAAACCCGACAGAAGGACCACTCTTCATGGATGTGATCATAGGTGTGAAATATACTAAAACAATGATAAACAATGGAGCTTCTCACAACTCTATCTTTATTGAAGAAGCAAAGATGATGAGTCTACAAATAACTAGAGGAGGATGCTCCATCAAAGCAGTCAACTCAATAGCTAGACTAAACAATGGAGTGACCAAATGAGTGAAGACCTGTGTTAGAAACAGGTTCGGTACGTTGAAATTCTTCATCATTCCCATAAATGATTTCAAGGAAATCCTCATCCAAAGGAGTGATTTCAAGGTAATCGTAGACTTAATTGATCTCTCCTTAAAGAAGTATGCTCAGTGAAAGAAAATATTATAAATGATGACCAACTGTAGGGCGACATCTCGACATGATTAGGTGCCACTTCAGCATGTGTGGGACCTAAATTTTTTATGGGATCCCTCCACATTCTGCACGGGAGAACGGCGGCACTGTTCGTTCTTGCTGGTCTCCGCTCAAGATCTAGTCTCCTCCCTCTAAAACCCTCGTCCGATCAAAATCCTAGGGTTTCATTTCTTCTGCACTCAACAAATGCATCGCACAAAATAGTAATCTCTCTGTCTCAACACGATCCCCTCTTTTCCTCTTCCTCCCCCCAACTTCTAAACTCCCCGCCATGGGAGCCAAGACCGGATCATCCTCGCCAGTGGTGTCTCTCTCCTCGTCCACCACTTTCGCTGCTCCGCTATCCTCCCTCAACACCCTAAAACTAAAGACCAAGCAGCAGGAACTCTTGATCCGAGTCTCCATCCTCGCTCTCGTATATGTACTCGCATTTGCCATCCGCCTTTTCAGCGTTCTCCGCTACGAAAGTATGATCCATGAGTTCGATCCTTACTTTAATTACCGCACCACTCTCTTCCTTACTGAAAAGGGCTTTTACGAGTTCTGGAACTGGTTCGATTCGGAGAGCTGGTACCCTCTTGGTCGCATCATCGGTGGCACCCTCTATCCCGGCCTCATGGTTACCGCTGCCCTCATCTACTGGACCCTTCGTTTCCTGCGCTTTGCTGTCCACATCCGCGAGGTCTGCGTCCTCACCGCTCCCTTTTTCGCCTCTAATACCACCATCGTTGCTTACTTTTTCGGGAAGGAGATCTGGGACTCGGGTGCTGGCTTGGTGGCGGCTGCTCTTATCGCTATATGCCCTGGTTACATATCCAGATCCGTCGCCGGTTCTTATGATAACGAGGGAGTAGCAATATTTGCGCTTCTTCTGACGTTTTACCTGTTCGTCAAGGCAGTCAACACTGGCTCGCTCGCTTGGGCTCTCGCTTCTGCATTTGGGTACTTCTATATGGTATCGGCATGGGGTGGATATGTGTTTATCATCAATTTGGTTCCACTCTATGTGTTGGTTTTACTGGTGACTGGGAGGTACTCGATGAGGCTTTACGTTGCTTACAATTGCATGTATGTGTTAGGGATGCTGCTCGCCATGCAGATTAGATTTGTAGGCTTCCAGCATGTACAGTCCGGGGAGCATATGGCTGCGATGGGGGTGTTTTTCTTGCTTCAGGTTTGTTTATTTTCTTTCATAGCCTCTCAATTGATTAAATATCAGACATGAACTATTAACAAGTCAAATCTTTTTACTTTTATTTCAAATTATTGTCCAAAATCGTGCTAATATTTGTCTGGTTAAACTGTTGCGGATTTTTTATTTTAATGAATGTCGAGTACCCTATTCAGTTCTAGTTTAGTCGGTTTTGTTTTATACTTTCTTTTATGTATAAAATTTATTGTTCCATTGCAGCCTGTCTCTTGCCTTTCTCTTTTTGGCCTCTTTGATGGAGGGCAATATTTTGGTTTAGTTTTTTTCTACCACTTACCTGACCATAAAGATTTTATATTGTGCCAATAATTGTTTTCAGATGAAGACATCCTTTTGTATTATGTAGGACCTTATAACAAAAACAGCTGGTGTAATCAAGCCCCATTTGGTTCTTGATGCTATCTACTGATGTTCGACAAATTTAGTGGCAGTATTAAGTTATCATCATCATTATCCTATGATATTTTCTATGATTGCTATACTCTACTTAATTAGCTATTTTACACTTATGAAAGTGCTCCTTAACTTTTTATTATTAATGTGAAAGATTTAATCTCTTAGTGGATAGACCTTAAGATTATCTTAATCATGAAACAAACCTCCCTGCTGCCTTGTCAACTACTCTTTGGCATTCTAATTTTTGTTTTGCAACAAGTGAGATGCCTGCTGGAGGTAGGACTAGTGTTGATGCTTATGCCAGGTTAGTAATAGGTTTATTTTCCCTTGGTTGCCTATTGAATTTGCTGCCTAGCTCTAATTAACGCATTTATGGTTAAACTTGTGATGAGAATTGAATGATTGATATTTTATTAATACGGTTAAAGTTTATTCAAATTTGTTAAGAGTAAGAGCTCTTGCTTGGATGATTTCTGATGTTATCTGCTAAACAGACGAGTCCCAGTGTCTCTTGGACGACAGGCTAATTTTTTTTATCAATTTTCTTATGTCAGGGGTGATTATGTTGTTTTGTGTTATTTATATTTACTCATAGAAATCTATTATTTGAATTTATCTGCATTGTTTCTATAAAAAGTTTAATATAATAATTTCTATTACAAGTAAGATATGCTTAATTAATCTTGAACTAGCATAATAAATAATATATAATTAATTAATATATAACTTTTAAACTATTTTATGAAAGTAAAAACCAAAAAGGTTTTCCAAAGAGCCCTGAAGTAACTTTTCCTTTGGGCTTTGGGAGCTGAAAATAGTCTAATTTTTTTAATTTTTTCTTGAACTTCTCCCAAGCTGATTTCCTTGAGTTAGATCTTAATCATGCCTTGCTTTTAATTGTTGAGAGGCTAAAGATCTGGTTTATAGCTTGCATGAAGAAAAATTTTGTTTGGGCTCCACTGAAGTGTGAGACATCATGAATGGTTCTATTGTTCCTATTAATTTTTATTTAATCCCACTTCTATACAAATCTGAAAATGTGCTTGTTTCTAAACTTTCTCTTATTAATGAGATAAGTTCAAGTATCCTGACAACATATATTTTGGATGGTACATTAATATGAATCCATTAATTATAATGATTAAAAGAAAAGTGTCTCATTTCGCTCTAAAATGAAATATATGTTCCTTCAATGAAAATGATGAAGCTATTAATCCTATGAAATTGGGTTGTTTCTATTTTAAAATTGATGATTGTGGACATTTTGATGTTGACTTTTTGCAGCTCATATGTCTTTCATATGTCTGATGATTTTTGTATAAAATGAGATCCATACATTTGTTGCTTTTTCTGCCATTTTATGATAACTGCGGTTGTAAAATGTCAGTTTGAAAGAAAATCTAGCTTGCAAGCCTTGGATTAAAACGTTATTCTTTCATTTTCAAATCAGGATCCAGATTACTTTTTCATGTATAGTAGGGTTTTGTAGCAGTAAAAAGATTGTTTATTTGTCAATTTTTTTGGATTAATATGTTAAATGG
Organism: Phalaenopsis equestris; assembly: GCF_001263595.1. NCBI lineage: Eukaryota > Viridiplantae > Streptophyta > Magnoliopsida > Asparagales > Orchidaceae > Phalaenopsis > Phalaenopsis equestris. The sequence goes on along the minus strand of NW_018164444.1, from coordinate 70,334,137 downwards.
TTGCAAAATGTCATCACAGATTTTTTATATTATACATGCCATTGAAATTGTTTATGGCAATTCCTAAGATGCTTTAAAATATAGATGCCCTCTATGATAAAAATCATAGCATGATTGCACTGAAAGCTTATGAGCATATGCTTAATAAGGATCATAATTGTCAAAGATCCTCCTGTGAGACTGGCAATTTGATATTGGTAGGCTAGTTGTTAACTTAAGATGCAAATTGGGGACATGATCCATTGGCAACCTCTCAATGTGTGGCCTATGTTGGCAATCAAGAAGCTAGAATGGAAAGGGAGGCTTGGTTTTTCTGAACTTCTTAATGACTTGAGAGGACCTCATTTTTGTCTACTTGTTGTAGACTATGTTTTCTTCTCACTCTGTTGTGGAAAGCAATAACTCTTTATGTTTCTGCCTATTTTCTTTCCTAGACAACAATCTGTTAATGTATTTTCACCATTATGTTGCTGCAATTAGCAATTTGAAACTTCTTCTCTACTGTAAGACACTCAATCTTAAACCATCTTTTGGTTTTTCTGTAATTTCAGCAGCTGGTGACTGTCTTTGGCAGGTTTCACAACTACATGCACACTGCATCATCAAGCATAGTACAGCAACCCCGATACTTTATTTGTGGCTTTTGCAATTCTATCGGGGGAAGAAGAGATGCAAAAGAAGGGATTTTTGAAAATTTTGATTTTGGTTTGATTTCTTTGCAGAAAATTGACCTATTTATAGATGGAAACAATTGGGACTAGTTTATCTAATTCTAAACAAACTCCGTAGAAAATTACTGAATCTTATATGCAATAATAAACTAAATAATTTCATACTATTAGATATTTCCTTTATAAATTATCTTATTTTGAATTTAAATACATACTAATTCAATTAAGTAGTTTAGTTTTCCTTGAATTATTCGGCTATATTAACAAAACCCATTTATGATTTGATATCATAATCACTGATACACCTTTCAGGAGGATTTCACTCTTGCGAAATCACAACTTTAGTTCTTGAGAGGCTGACCTTTCAAACTCTTAACTAAAGCAGTTTGTTCTGTTAACTAATCTTATAGGGGGCTTCTTGGATATTCTAGAAATCTATTTTGACAATTTTGTCTCATGTAGTTGGAATAGAATTTAATATTTAGGATTCTATTGTGAATGTCCAGAGTCATGTTTTTGGTGCTCTAATTGGTTTGGCTTGTTTGTGTGTGTGTGGAATCATAGCTTTCACTAGGAGTCAATCTTGATTGTCTAGTTTGCTAAGTTTACCTGTTTGACCTGGTTTTATTATGTATGATTTTGATGTTGTATTTTATTTTTTTGTAGAAATATCTTTACTTTGTGAGTTAAGATTGATAAAAGGTCATTGATGTAGTACATATACCTATTACGAAGACATTAAATGTTGAAGACGAGTTGACAGATGTCACCTAGAATCACTTTACAAACCATTCTTTGTTATAATCCTTGGTTATGGAAAACTTCAAGAGGCATTGTTAATCATCTTCGTTTCTTCCTTTAGAAAATAACCTAAAGGGTAAGGATTATGGGCCATATCTAATTGCTAATTTTTCCATTAAATTGATAGAAATAAGATTCTTTTGGTTACTAGTGCTGAAGACGGCATTGTTAATCTCCTACTTGACCTATATCTTTATGGCTAACAACTCTTTTTGTGTGTCCTTGTTGGAGCACAAGGCTCGTTATGTACTCTGTCATAGCTATGAGAGATAGAGATGGATCTGTATCATCTATTATATGCAGCTTGGTGTTGTCCACCACAACAAATTTGTTCTTTTCTATCCTATCTTTCTTCCATTTTGTTGGGATTAATTCATAGTGAAATTTCCGTCAATTTTCTTTCATGTAGTTAGTATCTGACATTTGTTATATTAGTTTATAGAGCTTTTAATTTTGTAAAAGGAAGAGTGATGGAAATTTGAATTTTATTTTCATTAGGAAAGGGATACATGCATGTTGATTAGATTTAAGGCTATATGTTTAAAATAGAGAAGTGTCTTTGGAGTATGATATCTTGCAAAAACTTAAAAAGGTAAATTCTTTAAAATCACTGTTAGGGCAACAATATTGTTTGCATTTGTGTGTTCAATAGTAAAAAAATGTTGATATTTTAGAATGGTAGAATGTTAAGATGGCTGCGTGGCAAAACTAAGAAGAATAAATTTAAGAATTATATTATTAGAGGAACGAGTGGAGAGATTTTTTTTTTGTGGATAAGGCAATTCCAAGCATACTTGGGGGATTTTGTAATGTATATTGTGAGATAGCAAATGTGCCCATTAGACTAGTAGATAAAACTATAGTGAACTATTGGGAAGGCATAGAACTATTGTTTTGTGGATAAAAGTTATTCAATATGATTTGTGAATAATATATTTATTACCACAATTAGAACGCAACAATAATGAAAAAAAAATGATGATTCTTAAAACTATCACAAATAGTTGGGATAAGGATAATGATAATAATGAAAATTATCTAACCATTAGATAGTGAATTTTTTTATTTTTAAAAATAATAAATATTAAAAAGATATATATGGAATGAAACAGATATGCTTAACAAGGTTTGCTATTTTTCATATCTACTCATAAAGAATAGCAACTTAAGCTCCAACATATCAGTCATCATCAATTAGATGCCCATTCGTCATTCGTCCTTTCAAGCTTCATCAATTGCTATACACTTTAAAGTGCAGTCCAAGAACAGTAGCAATAGTGTTAACATGCATTTCGAACTATTAAAGCAGCTGCACAGCCATGTCAATGTGCTAACAACAAGTCCACATGAATTGGCATACACTTCACTTGTCATCAAAATCCAACCAAAGGAAATGCATCTGTTGGGTAGAAAAAAATAATTACATCATAACACGATTCAAACCATTCAATGGCTTACAGAAAACTCACAAGAAAAAATTACTTCAGAATATAGTGTTCATCTTCATCATTGAATCTCCCAAAATAATGTCAATTAGCAAGCAGCTCCATAGCAAGCACCCTAATGGAAGAAAACAGGAAATTTATTTTGAGATCATTGAATGGATGGTTCAAGGGCGAACAAGAAGTTATTCACTGGCAGAGGAAAAGGCAACCATTGTTGAAAAATCATGAATTGTGGAGAAATTATTGCATGTAAAGGACGAGAGAATGTTCTTGCACTATGTATATCTGGTTAGGAGTACATAGATGTGTACTTGTACTACACAAGTATGCTTTTTTTGGGCTGTGTGAGTCACAACTATGAACCCTTGTAAAATATGTGGCATTAGATGTGTTATTCACACGCAATACTTTCTTTGAATTATGGACCCTCAAAGTCCAGGAAGAAATAAAAATCAAGAAGGAGAGTGCAGGCAAGGTAATTAATGGACACTAGAGGTTGCTAAAAAAACAATTTAGTTGGGATTGGTGTTACCGTGCGTAGATAGCTTCCAATACTTATTAATTTCTAATGATACCTGTAAATCCCCTCAATCCTTGATGAAAAAGTATGGAAGGGGAAGAATTGTCAGAGAAGAATAATTAGAGATGGGTTTTAAGACCAAATGCTTCAGAGGCTTTGCAAAATATGAATTGCTTTTCATAGAGTGGTTGATGTGTTCAACTAGCAATCAAATGAAAATATGCGACTTCAGCACTGTGTTGAGCGTTGCGAAGTGCCGCAAAGATCTAGTGCACATGCTTTGCACTGTAGAGTGCTGCACAGTTGTGTGCCATGGGGAGACTCCATGTTAGAGCATTTTGCTAAGGCGTGATTTGATGCATGCTCTTTATAATGCTACTTTTATGTCACATATGATCATTATTTAGTCACATGATTTGTAATCGTAATAATCAAAATAAAAGTTTAATATTTCCTACGATTTCAATCTGTTCTTTTGTTGTTTAGGATTATGTATTCACATTTGTAAATGTTCATGCCCGTCTTTTAAAGATATGCTAATTTGTGGAGGCCATGTTAAATATTTGCTTTCTATTTTTTAAGCATTTTGCCTCCACTTCTAATTTTGTAGTTGCCTGCAGGTATTTTACTTTCTAGACTGGGTGAAGTTCACGTTAAATGATCCCAAATTATTTCGTTCGTTCTTGAGGATAACTTTGACGTGTGCCATAAGTGTCGGTGCTCTTGCTCTTGGAGTCGGCACGGCCACAGGTTATATCTCTCCTTGGACGGGTCGTTTTTATTCTCTGCTTGATCCGACGTATGCAAAGGACCATATACCAATTATTGCATCAGTCTCAGAGCATCAACCAACAGCATGGTCTTCCTTCATGTTTGACTTTCATATTCTTCTTTTCCTGTTTCCTGCTGGCCTGTATTTCTGTTTTAAGCGGCTAATCAGATGCCACTATTTTTATTTATTTTTATTGTTATGTATGGTCTCACAAGCATGTATTTTGCTGGTGTAATGGTTCGTTTGATACTGGTTGCTGCACCCGCTGTATGTCTTATTAGCTCTATTGCGGTTTCCGCTACCTTAAAAAATTTAACAACATTAATTCGTGCGAAAAATAATACTCCTCAAATTGGATCCGGCAAGGGGTCAGCTAGCTTGAAGGCATCAGCTAAGGTAAAGCGATGAAAATCTGCTACATAAATTGCATCCACATTCTGATATTTTTTATTGTTTGTTCTTTTTGATCAATTCTTGATATATATGTACACGGAAGATTAATATGCATGCCACTCCATTCCTATGTATTTACATATCTAACACCTAAACTTCAATTTTTACATATATATATATATATA
>NW_018164444.1:70329057-70329283 GCF_001263595.1 Phalaenopsis equestris | reverse complement strand
TATATATATATATAGGAAATCGGTAGCCAAGTACCGATTTCCTGTGCGTTAGGCCCCATGATGAGAGTACACGTCATGTGCCTAAATATTCGAGAACCCAGTGCCATTGGGGATCGAACCTGTGACCTGAGGAAACTTACAGTGAACTCTGCCAACCCACAGGCCACGGCTTGCGGCACCTACATATATATATATATGTATATACATATATACATATATATATATA
>NW_018164444.1:70240052-70328730 GCF_001263595.1 Phalaenopsis equestris | reverse complement strand
TATATACATACATACATACATACATACATACATACATACATACATACATACATACATACATACATATATACATACATACAATCTTACCCATGCAAGATAAGCTGTATTTCACTTTTTAAAATTTAAAACAGCGGGATTCTGGATGTGATATGAAAGATTTGGGCGGTTTAAATGTAAATGAGCAAAGTTTAGTTCCTAGATTTGTAAATCCATAGGAATTGGGTGGCGAGTATGTAAATTCCCCTATTATAAATTCTGATGATATATATAAATTCTTATTGTCAATATGGCTATTGCTAAATTTGACAGTGACTCGTTTTTGTCATAATTGGCCATAATTGGAGCATAACTTTTTTATCTGTACTGATGTATAATTGTTGTAATCCGTATGCTTACTGAGCAGTCATTTCAAATTGTAAATAAGGGATGTAAAATAGAGTTGAAGTCTTCCTGTGTCAGTGTTTACTAAGTTTAGATTTGTTGCATATTATTATTATCATATTCAGGCAATAGTAACCTCACACTTCACAGTTTCGAAAATGAACTATTATTGAGATAGATCGTCATTGCGTATTTCCAGGCATCATCTTTCGACCAACCTCTCCCTTATCAAAGAAATGTGGCCATCACTTTGCTATTTGGTGCTTTTTATCTGTTAAGTAGATATGCCATTCACTGCACCTGGGTCACATCCGAGGCCTATTCTTCTCCTTCAATTGTTTTGGCTGCAAGGGGTTCACATGGTGGCCGAGTCATTTTTGATGATTACCGTGAGGCCTATTTTTGGCTCAGAAAAAATACACCTCAGGATGCTAAAATTATGTCCTGGTGGGATTATGGATATCAGATTACCGCAATGGGAAATAGAACTGTGATTGTTGATAATAATACTTGGAATAATACGCATATTGCTACGGTCGGTCGTGCTATGTCATCATACGAAGATGAGGCATATGTGATTATGAAATCGTTGGATGTGGATTATGTACTTGTTGTATTTGGAGGTGTTACAGGTTATTCTTCAGACGACATTAACAAGTATGTTTTATAACATAATTTCGATTTAGATAGCATTTTATATGTGTATGTTTTTTTGGTTTTGAAAGCGCTGATAATTCATGTAGGTTTCTCTGGATGGTGCGTATTGGTGGTGGTGTCTTTCCTGTAATAAAAGAACCCGACTACCTAGTGAACGGTGAATACCGAGTTGATAAAGGGGCTGCGCCAAAAATGCTGAATTGTCTCATGTAAGCTCGTAACTATGATTTTTTAAATTTCAATTTAGACATACTGATGACTTCTGTAAACATTAATGTGGCCATTGGAGCGGTGAGCAGTTTTTGGTTGGAATGGAACAGTGGCTTAATAGAATTGAACTTCTGGAAAGTCTAAGAAACTATTTATTTTTTAAGTGTATTTACACACATACCAACTAATTCCCATGTATTTGTACATCTAACACGTAAACTACAGTTTTTTACATTTATTCCCCACCTAAATCTTCCATATATCACATAAAAAATACCACCATTCGAACTTTTAAGAAGTACACCTTTTCATACATAGGTAAGGTGACATGTATGTAAAAATTGATGTTTCGGTACATAAGAATTGAGTGGCATGTATGTAAATCTTCCATTTTTTTTATTAAATCTAGAATACATTTAAACAGCCATGATGAAACAATTGTAATGAAGAAAACGGATGCCAGAAAAAAATATTGTTTACTATGAAGTCTTCCAATTCATTCGCCGAGGTGATAGGCTTGTTGGAGTAGAGGACGGAAGCATTTACAATATTCAACTGTAAAATGATTCCCTCGTGAATGTAAAACCTCATATTTCATTCACAAGTTGTTGAAGCAAGTTGTTAGGTGAATGATTGGGATGCATGCTGTAATTTTTAGCAGTTATCATTATGTGCTGTTCTGAAATGAAAAATATGTTTTTTTATTTGACACTTCATTTGATTCTGGGGCAGGTACAAACTTTCTTACTATAGGTTTGGAGAGGTCACAACAGAGTATGGAAAGCCTCCGGGGTATGGTTTTTTGCTACATTTCATGGCTTGTAATAGCTGCCGTTAAGCATAGGGTTTACCTTGCAAGGATACCTTTTTTTTTTCTTTGATCCTGCTTCTTTATTTATTGGATAAAATTTCAGGCTTGGCTTTTACTTATCAATGACTAATTATATCTTAAACGAAAGAAAAAAAAAAAACCATAAAATTATTTCCTGTAAAACCATTAGTCTACAAACCTTAAGACCGCACTTCTAAGAAGCTACAGAAGCTAATGCAAAACTTCAATCAACTGTAATGGACTCATTTGATGGAAAAAAATATTACATGCGGAGTCCGTATGCATCCGGACTTTGTGTATAGCGAGGTTGTACACATACAATAATCTACACGTGTACAATCATGCTGTATATAAAATCCGGCTAGATTGTGATTCTGCATGTAATATTCTCTCTACCTGCTGACCCCTCTGACAACCTCTTTCCAAAAATTTGCTTAAAGCTGCTAAATTACATTGTTGATAAGAACTTTTTTTTCTTAGTATTTAATTGTTTATAGTTTTTTGAAAGCTACTTGTCAAATAGAGATCCGCCATCATTTTTTTTTTAAATTCATGTTTTGTATTTTTCATCAAGACATGGATTTTTTTATTAGCATTCAGATATTGTGCACATTTCAATGCCACATTCACATACACAAGCACATACTGAATGCCAGTACTTTTGTTAACACAAAGCAAGCTACATACTGAATTATTCGGCCCCAAATTGCAGTTATGATCGTGCGAGGGGTGTGGAAATTGGGAATAAAGACGTGAAGCTGGAGTATCTGGAAGAGGCTTTCACAACTTCAAATTGGATAATTCGCATATACAAAGTGAAGCCCCCCAAAAATAGGTGGTGAGTTCTCCAATTTGCCGAGACGAAATCTGAAAGTGTTACAAGTTCAAGTGGCTGTTTTTACTCCCCCACACAGAGGAAGCAGATTTAATTTTATTAAGGGGGATCAAATTTTCTTCAGAAGAGGGAGATTTTTTTTTTTAATTAAAAAGATGTGGCCTACATTGCCTGCTTTGAGTTTTTGCTTTTTAGAAAACAAAGTTCTCATATTCAAATCAGAAGCTAATTTAACTTTTGCAGATGGAGGACTTTTTAAGGAGAAGCATACATGGATCAGTTTTACACTTTGAACTAGTTTTTCTTTTTTTATTTTTTCTCCAAGTGTTTTCATCCGCTATGGGTTCCATGCATTTTGTTTTGGAAGATTTACATGCATACCACTCATCTCCCATGTAACACGTAAAACTTCAATTTTTACATGCTTACCTTTTCAACCTATGCATGAACTTGTGCATTTCACATTTTTAAAGTTAGTATGATGGTGCTTTTGATGTGAAATAAAAAAAAAAAAAATTTGGTGATATAAATTTAAGTAGTTAAATTTTGGTGCTAGATATGTAAATGCATATAAATTTGGTGATATGCATGTAAATGGCTCTTTTTAGTGTTTTGGATGCAGGTTAATTGTTTTCATATTTTTATTTAACGCAAACATGGGTGAGGCATGGGATGGGTTTGTGAAAGAATCCTAGTTTGATTTTTGCTGAACCCACCCACTTTGCAAGAGCTTTTGCTTTCCTGAAGTTCAACTATTTTGTTTTTATTGCATTTTTATTTTTGCTTCTTGGAACTAATTTTGTGGTGAAATAAGTTTTTATAACTAAGGGTTTTACATGATGCAATTTGCTGATTAATATTTTTAGGAAAGAAAGGCACCATATATATATATATATATATATATTCATATTCATATTCATATTGAGGCAAGCGTCAAAATAATTCAGACTATTTACATGGGAGTTCTTTTAGTTTGTGTTTATAAAAGTGTAAAAATAATCACGTCTCTTCAATATTGGGTAAAATCCTCGTGCAGGATTATTAAAATTTAATTAACAGGGCTGTCAAAACAGCTTGTTGTTTGCGAAGTGTTCGCCTCGATAAGAAGCTCGTGTTCGGCTCGTTAATTTCGTTTGATAAGTTGACGAGCCGAACACGAATTAAGATGTGTTCATTCATGTTCGGCTCATTTTGGCTCGAAATACTACTCATCAAGTTTATATATATATATTAAGTAATATATTAAAAAAATCTAATTGACTAAGGCTACAAAGATTTATAATCAATTAAAATATTAATTAAAAAAATAGAATAAAAAATTATTAAATTAGATTCAAATGATGTTTTAATATAAATAATAATTTTTAAATCTTGCTCAAACTCTTATTGTCTTATGACTACATGATTAGGGTTGTTAAAAGAATTCTTTGTTCGTGAACAATTCATGTTCGGCTCGTTAAGCAAACGAACTGAGCATGAACACACTTTTTGAGCTCGAAATATAAACGAGCCGAACACGAGCTGAGCTTGGCTCGCTCGTGTTTTAAACCCCTAGAGATTAATTTGATATTTTTATAAATTTTTGCATTAAAAGTGTCCTATGTGAAAGGCTCTTTTGACACTTAATTCAAATATGTATGGTAAAATTGAAAAAAAAGTATGGTAAAATTGAAAGAAAAGTAATTAGTGGGGCATAATCGTGTTTTAAATATGCATGGTAAAATTGAAAAAAAAAAAGTTTATACCACTTTTATATAGCGAATAAAAATCCTAACTATCCAATAATATATATTTTTGACATATTTCTGTATAATTCTATAACCCTACACACCTACACAAGCAAAAACCAAATATCATTCATCTTCTGAAGATGTCTTTCTCTCGAAAAAACCCACATACTGTCACAACCATCAACCCAACAAAAAACCAAGTAATACCTGCCAACATAACCCGAAGCTCAAAACTGTTGACAATTGCCAAAGCCAATGACCCCCCAATATGCTGTTCCAAGCCATGGCTGAAGCTCGAATCTCCGCCTTTCGATCCATTAACAATCACTGATACCACCGCCATTGATAATGGAATTCCAAAATCCATAGCTTTTGTTCTGTCTTGGCTGCTTATTTCCTTCTTCTTTTCATTTATATTACTTGTTCGACGGTGTGGTTTGTGAGATTCTGAGGAGTTATTTGAGCTTCTGGTTGGTTGGGTTGGAAGGATAAGCAATGGCGTCCAGTATTCTTCTTCATGTTCATGGCTGGATGTAGCCCAGTTAGAGAACCCTGCAGCTGCTCTGGCTTTCAGTTTGGCTGCAGCTTCTTGCAGTTTTTGGGAGTTCGGAGGTAATGATTTTGTTGAGGAGTCTGTAAGGCTTAATTGAGTTTCTCCAGAGCTGAACTTTTGCCGATGCAACCAGTTTGAAATGGACCTGACTGCATCCATTGCTGAAGCTCTTGATTTTCTCTGGAGATCAGCCTCCTGCGAAGATGTCAGGCCGAATTAATCAGTTCTGTTTTTAGAAGATTTACATGCATAACACTTACATGTGTGTCACCTTATCTATGAAAATGTGTATCACTTTTAAAAATACATGTGTGTCACCTTATCTATGAAAATGTGTATCACTTTTAAAAATTAAAATGGGTACAAAAAATGCCAAAACAGTCCACAACTATTTACATGTGGTTGTTTTAGTCCCAGAATTTACAATAGAAATGTCAAATTGGTCCCTAGACTCTTTAAATTGAGGCTAAAATAGTCCCAATGGAGGACTACTAGAGCCCCGATTTAAAGAAATTGGGGAATAATTTGCGCTTTTATAAAGTTCAGGACTAAAAATGGACCCATATAATTAGTCAAAGAACTATTCTTGACAGTGATTATTTTTTATGTGATGCAAAAGAGCAAGGTAGCGTTTATGCTGGACCATGCAAAAAAAAAAAAAAAAGAGAGATTTACATACGTACCACTTGATTCTTATGTATTTGTATATAACACCTAAACTTCAATTTTTTACATATATGCTACCTTGTCTATGCACGAAAAGGTTCATTTCACTTTTTAAAAGTTAAAAGAGTGGTATATTATATGTTATACGAAAGATTTGGGTGGTATATAACTAAAAAGGCAAAGTTTAGCTGCTACATATGTAAAGACATAAGAATTGGGTGGCATGTATGTAAATGCCCCAACAAGTAAAGTTCCCAAACAATATGTAAATACATAGGAATTGGGCGGTATGTATGTAAATGCCCCATTTTTTATTCAACTACAAAGTAATCAAGCAGAAAGGTTTTAATTCCCTGGTTATGAGACTTCAGTTTACGTTCCTAATTCAGAATATATTTGCAGTAAAAGTTCCAAAACAATAAATTTTGCTTACTAACTTGCGAATTTCTGGCTGATGCTTGACCATTCATCTCATCAAACTTCTTCTGAAACCTCTTCACCTCATCAAACACATTGGCCACCCGTACCCCTACACTGTTGCCTCCGGTCATCCTCACATTGCCCCGCGGCTGCTTCGACATAAGAAATTCAAGGGCAGCAAGATCTGATCTCTCCACAACCCTACACTCAAGTTTTAAACAATATGTTTATTTGTATTTAGATATAAAAAATAATGATATATTTAAAACATGTTTCAGAATTGAAACAAATTCTATGGAAAAAAAGGTTGGTGTATTTACGAGATGCAATCCACAGGACAGGTTTTGATTGCATCGAAGATTTGGTCCTCCGGGTCAGCCCACTGTGCCACTACTCTTGCACGACCATGAACTGATTCGATGGCAAATGTGTTGTTTGCATGGAGGGCACATTTCAAGCACCCAATGCACTTGACCTCATCGACGAATACCGCTCGGTGTTCGCCCTCGTGTCCGAGCCATCTCGAGTAAATAGGTTTACCAGTGTAGCCATGGAATTCAAAGTGTTTTGATCTCTCCTGCATGAGCAACACTAGAGACTTACAAATGTGTAGAGCAGTTTATTGTGATTGTCTAATTTGATTGCTTATGGTTACACATGTCATGCATAGCTACATGACTAATTGATTCATTAAATGTGATCTTATCATGAGATTGAGACAAATTACTTCAAAAAGCACAAAGGAGGATTGGATCTGAAATTCGACACACAGAGAATAAGGCGACGAGGACTGTGGTAAAAGTTTTACTTGAACATTGAAAACAGTGAAAATCAACATCATTCCTATTTAATGTTGGACGAGGTGTTCAACTTATTCCATCTAAATACTATTACTCTACTGAACTTAAAATTTAGTGCCCAATGCTTAGTTTTTTCTATGTAGTCGTAAATTCTTGCTTATATAATGTCAAATCTTAAAAAGCTGTTTGGCAATAGATGAGATTTAAGATATTAGGATTTAGTAAATCCCGTAAATCTGAATTTACTAAATACTGAAAGAGTAAAATTCGGAAAACTGCCTGGTAGCGCATTTAATAAATCATGTAAAGCCAGTAAAATCGTTTGGCGATTTCTGTAAAAATTTAAGAAGTCGTTATAGTTCACTGTCTGAAGCCTGCTAAGTTAAATCCATCTACTCTATGAATTTAGTAAATCTAGGATTTAAAGCCGAAATCCGTGCAATCATGATTTATGGCATCAAGGAATTTATTTTGTCCAAAATGATCATCTAGCAGAATTCAGCTTAAATCCTGCGTAAATCCTGATTAAGCCCGTTGCCACGCAAAGATTTCTGATCGGTTAGAGACTTTCAGTTTTAGGTCTCCCTCAATTGACGAGACATGATTGAATCATCGAGGGATTTTTAAGAAACTCATCGCCTTAACAATACAAAATCAAACAAACACTATTCATCATGCTGCATACATCATAGAAATAGATGAAGGAGAGGAAGCAGAGCCAAACCCGATCGTAGGCATTGCGCGAAGCTGGATCTGAGAGGAGCGAATAAATTTGGTTGAGAAGAATGGCCATGTCGTGACCCGCCGGGCCAGCAACATCCGGATGGCACCGTTTCTGCAGCGCACGATACGCCGCCCTTATTTCCGCCGCCTCCGAGGTCCTCCCCACCCCAAGCAGCGAGTAGAGGTCATATTCCCCCGCCCACGAAACCACAGCCGAGCTGCGCCTGCCGCCGCCTCCATTTCCGACCTCGCAGCGGGGATGCTTCCGGCTGCTTCTCTGATTCTTCCATGGCTTCATGTTTCTGCTCGCAGGAGCCCATGGAGAGACCCTTGTAATGTTCAAAGGAGGGACAGCGGAGGCCATGTTTGCTTGGTTTTTTTCCTTGCAGTACTGGTCGTTAAATAGGTGATCTGTGGACTGTGAGAAAGTCGGAAGATATTTTGCAATTGCTTTTGTTTGTACGGCAGAAAGAGCGAAAACGTTCTCAGAATGTGTTTAAAGGCGGCGCGGCCGTTAAATTTCCCAACCGCAGAAAAATTAAAGAAGCATTTACATACATACCACACTTTTTATGTATTTACATATTTAGCTAGGGGTATTTACATGCACTATAAATTTATGCATAAAAGTGAAGGTTTCAGTTAATAAATAATAATAATAATAATAATAATAATAATAATAATAATAAATTTTTTTTAATGTGATGTTGAAAAATTGAGTGGCATAACCCTAAGTCCCCCCTAAATCCTAAAAACCCTAAACCCTACACCGAAAATCCCAATCCCTAAAACCCTAAATCATACACTCTAAACCCTAAAACTAAAAACCCTAAACCCTTAACCCTAAAACCTAACCCTAAACCCTATAAACCCTAAACCCTAAACCCTAAACCCTAAAACCTAAACCCTAACCCCTAAACCCTAAAACCCAAAAACCTAAGCCCTAAGCTCTAAACCCTAAACCCTAAACCTTAAACCCTAAACCCTAAAACCCTAAACCTAAAAACCCTAAACCCTAAACCCTAAACCTTAAACCCTAAACCTTAAAAACCCTAAACCTTAAAAACCCTAAACCTTAAAAACCCTAAACCTTAAAAACCCTAAACCCTAAACCCTAAGGGTTTTAGGGTAATGCAAGAAGTGATGGCAGAGTGAAGGGAAAAGAGTGGGGGCTCTCGTCGGGTTTCAATCTCTTGTGGTAATGCAAGAAGTGATGGCAGAGTGAAGGGAAAAGAGTGGGGGCTCTCGTCGGGTTTCAATCTCTTGTGCTTTTTGTAGATCAGTAGAGGAGACTCTCCTTAGAGATTTGAGAATGTCTCAGGTCAGCTGGAAGATCTAAAATTTTATTTCTTCTTAAGGTTGCATTGAGATATATAGTTCTAAAAATTAATCCAATAATTTTTAATTTTTATTTAATTTGATTTCAATGATGTTATTATTTAAAAAAAAATAAAACATCTTATAGATAAATGATTTTATTTTGTGGATTGGGGAGGTGGGAGAAGAGCACAACTAATATACTTAAGTGTATAATTTAATTTAAAATTTTATATATAATTCATTTTTTCCCTCAACTACCATGGTTGTTAACTTGTTGATTTTTAGCTGTTAATTTGATATGGTTTCAGTTGTTTTCTAAGTCATTTGATGTAGGAGCTTTGTTAGTGTATGCAAAAAAAAAAGTAACATGAATATATATGCTTTAATTTAATTATTTGATACTATAATTTATAATTATGAAGGGAAACTTTTAAAGATATAAGTAGATATTAAATTTTGTTTTTTATTGTCAACTAGCTCAGAAGATTCATTCTCAAAATGTCTTTAAAGGCGGCGTGGCCGTTAAATTTCCCAATCGTAGAAAAATTAAGGAAACATTTACAAACATAACACACTTTCTATGTATTTACCTGCAGAAAAAAATTATACATAAAAGTGAATGTTTCAGTTAATAAATAAATAATAATAATAAAAAAAAAATTTATTTGATGTTGAAAAATTGAGTGGCAACCCTAAGTCCTAAACCATAAAAACCCTAAATCCTAAACCCTAAGAACCTTAAACCCTAAAACCTAAAACCCTAAACACTAAACCCTAAATTATAAATTATAAATTCTAAACCCTAAAAACCCTAAACCTTAAACTCTAAACCCTAAAAACACTAAACCCTAAACCCCAAATCCTAAAGCCTAAACCCTAAACCCCAAAACCTTAAACCCTAAACCCTAAACTCTAAACCCTAAAAACCTAAACCCTAAGCCCTAAACCCTAAACTCTAAACCTTAAACCTAGACTTTAAACCATAAAGCCCTAAACCCTTAACCCTAAACCCTAAAATCTAAAAACCCTAAACCCTAAACTTTAAAAACCCAAAATTCTAAACCCTAAACCCTAAAGGTTTTAGGGTAAAGCAAGAAGTGATGGCAGAGTGAAGGGAAAAGAGTGGGGGCTCTCGTAGTTTTCGATCTCTTGTGTTTTTTGTAGACCAATAGAGGAGACCATTCTTAGAGTTTTGAGAATGTCTCAGGTCAGCTGGAAGAACTACAATTTTACTTCATCTTAAGATTGCGTTGCGATAAATAGTTCTAAAAATTAATCCAATAATGCTTAATTTTTAGTTAATTTGATTTCAATGATGTTATTAATTAAGAAAAATAAAACATCTCATAGATACAAAATTTTATTTTGTGGATTGGGGAGGGGGGAGAAGAGCACTACTAATATACTTATGTGCATAATTTAATTAAAAATTTTGTATATAATTCATTTTTTCCCCCAACTACTATGATTGTTAACCTGTCGATTTTTGCCAATTAATTTGATATGGTTTCAGTTGTTTTCTAAGTCATTTGATGTAGGAGCTTTGTTAGTGTATGCAAAGAAAAAGTAACATGAATATAGATGCTTTAATTTAATTATTTGATTCTATAATTTATAATTATGAATGGAGACATATAATTAGATATTAAACTTTGTTTTTTATTTTCAACTAGCTCAGAAGATTCATTTTTGTTATGAAATTATTATTTCATATGTATATAATACTGATATTATTAGTTTTTCGTTAATTTTGTTATATGAAAGAACTCAAAATTAATTAAGGGTTGTATATTACAATTCCTAATAGATGCCAATCTTGATTTTGATTTTTGACCTCAACTTTATTTTTACATGCATAAACTAGTCAAATTATCAGTTTGTTGTATGAAAGTATCAAAAAAGATAAAACAAGCTCCAAACAAAAATAATTAAATATGATTTGTGTGCATTGAAATTTTAATATTTTTAGCAAAAATAAACTGTTTCGAACAAATATGATAAAAAATAGTTCGCAGGAAGTCGAGTGAGATAAACTTGAACAATATTTAGACATGTGAGTAATGTTGAAGATGAGAGAATTTCCTTAAGATTCATCACAAACTTTCTCATCTCATTAGCAAAAATTGCTTCAAAATGAAATAAATACTCTTAGAAATAAATTAAAAAATTGAAAAAGAACAAGAAAAATGATCAAAATGTATTACAAATTTAGACACAAATAGCTATTTCATGATGATCATTATGAAATCACTGATCCTTCAACTTAGTCATGGCTAATAACTGAAACCTTGGCTTGTAGTCCTCCTTGAACATAAACAAAAACGAATTGTTTATTTGGGTACAAAACCTTGAGCCATGCTGGAAGAACATATGTATTCTTCTCTCGTGTTGATGAGAGGCCCCAAAGAGGACCTGAAAGGTTCTCTACTGCAAGCTTTAGATTTGTGATTGGGTTTCCACTTTTGTTTATGACAGTTACCTTGTGCCTGTAGTATTCCACTCCTTTGTCTGACCATGTGTTGGTAATTGAATGGAAGAACACTATTGGATTCTCTGCAATAGAATAATTGTTTGGTATGTTGGCAAATCTTCACAATAAATAAAAAAATGATGTGCCTCCCACAGTGATTTATAAGAGGAAGTTGATGTTGGCTTTGCCTTGGTTGCTTGCCAAAAAAAAAAAAAATTAAAGGCATTTACATAGGACATAATTTTTATGTATTTACATATATCACTCCTAAGCTTTCATATTTACAGACATAGATCTAAAATTTTCAATATCATATCAAAAATAGCACTACTACTACTTTTTAAAAGTGAAATATACCTTTTTTTTCGGATAGGTTTAAAACACCAAGGTATTGTATGTAAATATGAAAGTTTAGGTGTGAGATATGTAAACATACAAGAATTAAGTGGTATATATGTAAATTTCTCAAAAAATTATCAGTTTGAGTGTTTCTTTGTATTTGTGAAGTTTAGTTGCATGTGTTTGAAGATGTGATGTAGACTTGATAGTAATGATATGAAGAGAAGATAATGAAGAGAATGACATAGCACTTGACAAGATCTTAATAATTAGGACATGACATAAAAGGACACATGATTGCATTTGATTTAATAATGAAAATATAAAATAATATTTTACTAGTTTTTAAACTATACAAACACAGCGAGAAAAATGCCAATGATATTAAGAGGAAATGATAGAGATGAAGAATGAGGGTGACAATCTAAAATGCGATTCATTTGGTACATAATTATAAAAGTTTCCAATTTTTGGTCTTAGAGTGTCTCTATCTTGTTAAAAAGATGTCCAAAGAACTCTATGAAGTTTACTTGAACAACTAATAAGTTACATGATAAGAAGTACTGGATATTATTATATAGAATGAGAAAATTTTCATGTGAAAAAAAATATTAAAGACAAATATAACTTACCAATTGCTGTGAAAGGGTTGTACAGTTTTGTCTCTTTGGGAACATAGCCTACAAATCAATTCATACATTTAGGCTTTCTTCAATCAAAATCATGTTATGTACGATAGCTTAATCTATTACTTACAGAGTATCAAACCTATGGACTTTTTCTCTGAAAATAAAGCTATGAAAGGATTTTCACAAATGTCTAATAAATTTATATCATGAGAATTAAATTACCTGGGCCTTTTGAAAGAGTATGAAGTTTAGCAAATAGGCCAATGAGAGGAGCATTTCCAACAATGGCTGGCTCAGTTTGCTCATAATTGGAGCGTTGATCAACAAATTGGTCTTGATGATCAGGGCCTCCCACAAGAGCTCCAGAGATAACATTTGGATTTCCCTTCTTACTATCATACCACTGATCAAAACCTTGTATGCATCCCACCACAGCGGGAAGAGCAGATTTTGATTCAATCGAAGCGCCTCTATGGTGCACATTTATTGGATAATGCTCTTGGTACCCAACCAGATAGCTCATCAGTTTTGGATTCTTCCCAAGAATGTAATCAGCCTGCATTTTTTGGGTAATATTTAAGATTTTTTTTTTGAGTTTGGTGATTTCAGTATTGTTTTCACTGTTTCAAATTGGTTTCAATTGAATGAGATTCGAACTAGGCCAAAACTCAAGAGTTTTGCCAAAGGTCTACGAGGTTTAGTAGAGTTATAACACTACATTGACAAGAATCATTACTAAAATACATAGAAATATAATAACTTAACTCGGTTTCACAAAACTTACTTGCTTAAATCTACTTCTTTGACATAACACCTAACATAGTATGTGTATCATTAACCCACACACAATAACTATACACACACAAACACACACACACACATATATATATATATACATAGACATATATATGTATACACATATATATACGTATATAGATATATACAAACATATACATATAGATGTATATATATACATATATATGCATACATATACATATAGATGTATATATATATATACAATATATATATAGACACACAAATTCTGATTTTGAAAAATGGAGGCATACCTGAGATTGAGCAAACTGAAGAATTTGATTAGGAGTGACTTGGCCATCAGGGCAGTGGAGATTGGAGTTGTTTGGAGATAAATACTCAGCATAAACAACCATTAAAAATGCAGAAGATGAAACATATTGCATGTTGTTCCACTCATCAATAAATAATAGGCCTCCTGAACAAATGTAGAAATTGCTATTAAGCACCAAAGTAACTAAGCCAAATATTATATACTGTGCATGAATATAAGAATATATTTGAAAAATTCTAATAGTAAAATAAATTACTAAAATTGGCTGAAAGAATAAAGAGAACCTGGTGTCAAGCGAACATTATAACCATTGTTCTTTTGAAGTATAGCACAGAGGAAGAACTCAGCCTTGGCCTGGTACTGCTTCAACGTCGTTGTGTATGATTCGGCGCCTCCTTGGATTAAAACCTGAACAATTAAACCTTAAAGATGAGTAAATTCATTTTTTCTCCAAAAACTGTAACTAAACAATTGATAGAATTAGTGTTATATTAACCTTTGCCATAAGGATTTGCAGCCCTGCATATTTGTTATCCCATGAGAACTCTTTGACTGCCCATTCAGTACCTCCTAAAGAGCCAGAATTCTCCACCACATAGTTGAGGTATTCATGTTCATCCGTGGCCTCGAAAAGCCAAGCAGCAGCCCAAAGAAGCTCATCCTGCATGAAGTAAACTAATAGATTATTACAATACCATCCCATTTGTTATGTTATATTACTAATATACCATCTACTCTTCTATTAAGAGTAGGAGATTGTCTGCATTTTTCTTCATACAAATTTCATACAGTTATTTTAGTTAAGAGCATTGACATGCATACTAGCCAATTCCTATGCATTTACATATATAACCTCAATACTTTATTTAAAAAAAAAAAGAATTGAAGCCCCCTTACATCATATCCAGAAGAAGGATAGAATTCCTTAACAAGTGGAATGGATTCATCATATTTTCCTCTAAATGTGTCAGCAAACACAAATAGCTGCAACAACATGAAAATCAAATTTTTTAAGTAAACTGACAAAAAAATAAATGGAAATAAGCTTTTTTGGATTGAGAAAACCAAGAAAATGATGAGGATTTCTTACTTGTCTAGCATGAAGCAGTAGGAGCTGAGAGTAAGATGAATTGTAAGGCCTGAAAGCAATTGAAGCAGCGGCCAATGCAGCAGCAGTCTCAGCAGCAACATCCGAACCTGGATTTTCAGTATCAACCTTATAAGCAGCTCTTGGAGTTGTCATGTCCTCCGCCCTCTCCCAGCAGTAATGGTCACTATTGCCATCTCCAACCTCGAGTTATTTAACCCAATTCGTCAGCATTAAAAGAACATAAATAATGAAATTTATGTGTGCATTTATCAGAATGCAGGATATATCATACCTCTCAATTCCTATGTATTTACATATCTAACACTTCAATTTTATTTTATTTTTAACATTAATATCACCCACATTTCTTAATATACGTTATTAAATGGATATAAGTCTAAACTACAGCTAAAATGACTCACTTACTCTTAATTATTTTATAAAAAATATTACTTCTAGTCATATTTATTGATATTACAGTGGATGAAATAAAGCATGGTATCTTCTTATATGCTCTCCAAATCATAAACAATATGAACCTGGTTGCAAATAAAAAATAAAATAAAATTAAGACTTGAGATTAAAATACCTGAGCCCATAATAGATTGGGCTGCTTGTGAGCCTTGATGAAGTAATCGGTACCCCACCTGATAGCATGAAGAGCATAGTCCAGCTGATCAGCTGCTGCAATCTCCTTCTCAAACTCAATCAAACTCCATGATAGCATTGTCAATGTATACGCCATTGGTAGCCCAAATTTCACATGGTCGCCCGAGTCATAATAGCCTCCCACCAAGTCCACCTGACCCAACCATATCCCGATTCGCACAATTAATGCGAAAGTGTGGATTAGAGGAAATATTAGGCATGGAACCCGCATGCATGCTAACTTCTTGTATAACAGTGTTGTATATTATTGTACATATGAGTATAACATGATATAACAGTGCACAACTTGCACAATTGTACCCATGTGCACAAATCCATATGTAATATTCTCTCTCAAGTTGAAAAAGGTATCTCAATTTGATTAAAATATTGTAATTTTGAACCAATTATGCAATCAAATATCATATAATAGCTAGCCAAATTGAATATATCTTTGAACATCTAATAGAAAATGAGCAAAGAGAAAAGTGCATTGCTTACTCCTTGCTGGAAGCCATCTTTAAGGCCAGAATCACCCCGCCACTTCACTCTCTGATCTGCTGGAAGCTTACCAGACCTTTGAGCCTCGAAGAACAGCAAGCTCTTGCTGAGAGCATCTCCATAGTCGAATCCTACAGCTGCTGAAATTAAGATTGATGCAGATAGCAGAAAAGAAGCTAAAGCCAGAGGAAGGAGACGATAGGCCATGATTTTTGGCTGTAAACAAAGCTGGAACAGGGCAGACAATATATAGAGTTGGTTAGCTCCGGTGTGGAGATCGGTTTGGCCGAGCATATTGCTGTTTTTATAATGAGAATAAAGGATAATGGATCCATTATTCTTTCTTTCAGATAGTATGTTGGAGTCTTGGAGAATCAGGGAGGTGAAGGAGGAGGGCTTAGTAGTGTCATGTCTTGCACGTTGAGGTTGATACAGTAGATCCCTGCACGTTGTGTGAGAGAGCAGAATAGATCCCTACGCGTTGTGTGAGAGAGCAAATATATATATATATATATATATATATATATAGTTTGGTGAAGATTAACTTATTGTTGACAACATTCTTATTAATTTAACATATCTGGCTATTGTATAATTGAGCTGGATAATTTTGAAAATATGATTAAATGTTGGATTTTTTAGTAATGGTTTTATATAAATGATTAAGAAGTGATATCATTGTTAATTAATATTTTTTCTTCTTAGAAGTGTATTCATTGATGCTGTGGTTAGATTACCTTTTTTTTAATTGCAAGTACTAGCAGTTATTCTATCATAATAGCCTGCTATGTAAAAATGAGATTAATAATTTATACAGGCCTAAAGCATAGCCAAATAGTACCTTTAATTACAGAATTTTCTATATGTGATTTTTAAATTCATTAAATATATTGAATTTGTTTTATGAAGGGTGTAATATAAAATATGATAAATGTTTAGTTGATAAAATATGATAAATGAATTTATGTTTATGAACTGTGTCGTTTGAAGCTCATGAATAAGCTCGATTAAGACTCAATTATGTCACAATTAAAACTTATTTATATAGAGCGTTCTAATGTTTATGTTTTAGGCTTAGCAAGCCCTATTTGATGTGACTTATTTATCCTTGCAAATAAGTTGCTCTTATAATTCCCTATATGATTATGACTCATTTATTTTGTTCAGCGAGTTGCTCACTAATAAGCTCAATAATATCTAAACGAACCTAGCTCGAACATGATTTTAATGAACAAGCTAGAGCTCAACCACATTTCTAAAAGCATGAATCGAGCTCAACCCAAGATTAAACAATCTTTTGATAAAGAAGCTCGATCTTGAACAAGTATCTACTTGGCTCGGCTTGTTTGCGGCCCTACATTTATACATGTATTTTGCCTCATGTTTTCATGGAAAAATAAAAATGTATCAATTTCAGTAGTCCTAATAGTAATCTTCTTACACGTAACTCTCAAATATATTGCTTAGAGCAAGTAAATAGACATTTAGGATGGCATAATTCACAAATCTTATATAAAATGCTCATCATCACATCGAAAATATCACAATTACTTTTCTTTTAAAAATACAATTCCACTCTCATGCATAATTTTACTTATCTTATGCCCAAAGTGCTACTTTTTATATGATATTTCTAATTCAAAAAATTTTGGTGTGAGAAATGTAAATATAAAAATTTGAGTGCTATGCTAAATATAAATATGCATAGTTAAAAGTTATATATGTAAATACACAAGTTTGGTGTGATATGTACATAAAATTTCTTAAAAAAATGAAAGATACTTTTTTTTCAAACAAAAAATTAAAACAAATCAGAATATTACGAGCAAATATTACGTGCGTTCATTGCACAAATGACATGAATGCAGGGAGGTCTCGATTGTCTTTGTCGAATTGGTCGTTTCTCCCATTCGAATACAACTGCAACTCTAATCACCAAATTCATAAATTCGTCATAAATCATATTCTAATTGAGGCTTTTATATATCACCCACCTAAAATTTTAAATATAATATTTTGACCACATAAAATTTACATTTCAGCCACGCTACAAGAGCGGTCAATCCCTTATATTTAAAGTTTTACGTGATTTTTGAATGGTTGATATGTAAAATTTAAAAATTTGGGCGGTCAACCCGCTATATTTAAAATGTCGGACAGTCGACACGTAAACTTTTTAACAATTTGTTAAATTACCATAAGATAAAAATCATATACAAACCAACAACAGCATATAGTTGCAGAGTATAATAATCCTATATCTTCAACATGTATTAAATAAAGCCAAATCAAATAAATTACAGCAAAAGCCCTCAGCTTTTAGCTCTTAAATCTGGGCAAACCTGTATCCCCCATTTCCTCCTCACATCCTCCAGATCCTCATGAAAGTAATTCTCATAATACACACTAATCAAGTCAGTGCACCTCATTCCAGCTCTAGTTGCCCAGGGTAGGTAATTCCTGAAAAAGAGAGATCTTTGCTTCTCACTAAACCTCGCGGCGCCCCCAACCACAGACAACATGCACATGGGAAGAAACATCTGCTCGAATTCGATCACCTTGAGAGCCGACTCGCCGATCAAGTTCGTCGGGAGGCCGAAAAGCACGTGCCAGAAATCATGGACTTCACGGGCACGCGTCGCCACATATGCTAACTCATCTGTGTTCATAAATCGAACGGGTGGCCGATCGTCGGGAGAGAAGTTTCTGGATCCCATGAAGCTGGCATATGCTGCTCCAAATGTGTTTTGTGGTAGATCCCATGCATGAGAAACTCGTGATGATATTACCCGCGGGCGCTCGCTAAGTATGGCCTGTTGGACAGAAGAGACTATTATTATAAACAACGTTGGGAGCACCATATGAATGAAAATTCCCATGTATTTACATATCTAAAATCTGACTCTACATTTTATATTTATACCACCCAAATCTTTCATAACAAATTATTTTGGCTTTTAAAATGTGAAATACATCTGTTTTCATGCAAGGGTGAAGCGGCACATATGCAAAAAGTGAAATTTAGGTGTTAGATATGTAAATACATACAAATTAAGTGGTATGTATGTAAATCTTATTTTTGTGTTTTATGTCGCTAGGTGACAGCATTTGGGATTTAATGAATCCTGTAAATGTAGATTTAGTAAATCCTAATGTAGCAAAATCTCATAAAATGTTTGGGATGACATGAAAAAACTGATTAAATCCTGTGAAAATATTTCACAACTTCTGTAGGATTTAAATGTGTGAAACTGGATTTACTAAATCCAGGTATTTGAAGTAGCAATTTTGGCAATTTGGCAAAATTTAAGTTAAACCTAGCTTACATCCTTGCCTTGAAGCCGTAAACAAACAGCCTTTAAGGTATTATGCATCTTTCATTCCCTTAAATTATGAGTTCTGATCCTTTCAAGTTTCATATGCATCATCCAACACAAAATGGCTAATGTCATTATTACAAATCTCAAGACCGCCCAACAGACAATTTTGATACCAATTTAGATTATCCCAACTAAATTATTCATTCTGGTTATTCTGGTTGGTGCTGCAGTAGTCATCAATATAATCAGTGGCATAGCTTTAAAAGCCAGATTATGCTCTTCTATTCTTTTACGAAAAGCTTCACATTAGTGCAAATGCAAAAAAAACAGGCTATTCTAAATGCAATTATATGAGCTATAGGACTTTATGTGGATTCAATTCACAGAAGGAAGAGACAAATTTCTCACCATAATTGTTTACTAGCCAGTGATCTTACAACCTTAGAATGGTACTGAGGGCCCACAAATAACGCTGCGGGCAAGGCGTAGAAAGAGCCGTGAGCTTCTCCCATTATTTCCTTCGTCTGGACCGAACCAGTCTAGACCCGGGAGGGTCGATTGGCTCTCCTAAGATAGATTGACGCCTCCATTCCATAGAAGGATCCAATCCTAATTAGATATGGCTTATACATGTGATTCCTGCTTTTAGGTTTGTAGTTCTGACATATGTTTTCTATTAGGACAGCCTTCAGCGTTCTCGGTGATCATCTTTCAAGGGGTTGAGTGGTGCTCTGGCTATAGCTCGCTCTCAAGGGGGCAATTATACTCGGCTTTATCTGTCCTTCGCGGCCACAATTCCCCTTTCCTGGCTGCAACTGCCCGGACACGTTCTGATTGATGTTTTCTGCAGTTCCAGATGCCGCCATCACCTTCCCCTCTCACCGCATCGCTGCCACAGCAGATCCATATCACCCACATTGTTGACGCTGCTGCCCAGCCATCTTGTACTGCTGCCGCCGCCCAGAAACCTCTTCACCTTGCTTTTTTCTGCAGCCATCAGCCTAGACAGCAATCCTTCTTGCTGCCCCTGCCGTTCTGCGCCTCCCCCTCGCTGCCATCAAACTTCCCTGGCCGCCGCAACACTTTCCTGCCATTCCAATCCACCAGATCTCCACCACCCCTAATTCAACCCCAAATTGACTTTGTGTTATGTTTGTGTTGTTTTTCCTTTCAAGTGTGTTTGGTTGTAATCGCATATTTGTTTTTAGTAATAATATTTATTTTGCCATTGCAGTTTGGGTTAGATAGGGTTCGTGTAGCTCCAGTGGCGGCAAGATTAGAGAGAGTTGTCTTGGATGGTTTGGTCATATTAAACGTCGACCATGTGATGGTCAGTGTAGATGCTTCAGCCTTGACTAATTTTAAGGAAGGCAGAAGTAGACCTAAAATGACTTGGGCATATTGTATAAAAAAGTGATCTTAATCTATTAGAATTAAATGAAAATATGATACTCAATAGGACGCAATGGAAAAATGATTCAAGTTGTCGACCCCACTTAGTGGGATAAAGGCTTGTCGTCGTTGTTGTTATCTGGGTTAACTCCGGCATCAAGTACAAACTTCTACTTTGTCTCCTATGCATGAGAATATGTCTTTCACTTTTCAAAAGTAAAAATAGTGGTTTTTTTAATGTAATATGACAGATTTAGGGTTGTATGAAGGTAAAAAGTAAAGTTTAGGTGTTAGATATGTAAATATATAGGTTTTGGGTGATATGAATGTAAATTCCCCAAAACATCAAATGCACATTCTTCGACACTTAGTGCAATTTTCTATACCCAAACAGCTTCTCAAATTATGTCGAGAGAAGAATACCAAAATATTCACTTAGTTACATCAAACTATTTTATGATTCCCAAAGCAAGAGCATATAAAGAGAGATAAAATAAGGAAGAGGATTCTTTTAAGAACGGTGTTTAGGGTCCATTTGCTCAATTTGTAAATAAAAAATATTCTT
Organism: Phalaenopsis equestris; assembly: GCF_001263595.1. NCBI lineage: Eukaryota > Viridiplantae > Streptophyta > Magnoliopsida > Asparagales > Orchidaceae > Phalaenopsis > Phalaenopsis equestris. The sequence goes on along the minus strand of NW_018164444.1, from coordinate 70,307,562 downwards.
TACAGAACAATAAAATTGCTAGCTTTTACCATATGATTGGATATAATTAGAAAAAACATGAGTTTTCAGCTCCACAAAATCCTCAAATGTAGGTATCTCATTCTCATTCATAAAATAACTGGAAAAAATCCCACCAATCATGTTAAAATTACTTAACAGCAAAAAAGTGTACATGAAGTTCATTTCCAAACAAGCATGTTGAATTGGTTTTAGAAAGGCAAACATTCACAACAAAATTTGTTATTCAGCCCTTAAGAGAAAGAATTATGATTTCCTGATTCTACTTTAAAGAAAGGGGCATTCACAAACATACCATATAATTCTTGCGTATTTACACATCTAACACTAAAAATTCATATTCACATGCATAACACTCGAATCCTTAATATCACATCAAAAATACTACCATCACTATCTTCTTAAAAGTGAAATACACCTTTTTCATACATAGGTTGATGAAACCTGGTGTTATGAGTGTTGATATCAAACTTTGGGTCTTAGATATGTAAATACATTAGAATTGTGCAGTATGTTTGTAAATTTCTCCTAAAGAAAATGTTCAAGGTTTAGAGAACTTCAGCTTTGTAAACTTCAAAGACAATGCAATGGGTTGAAAATTCTCTTAAGTCTTTAATTAAATGGAGATTCCTAAATGCAAATCAAGCAAAAGCACATTAGAAGGTTAACACTTTACTCAACAACAAAACCAAAAAACTCTCACAAAACATAACTAAAACTTTGCAGGAAATAAATTTTGCTAAATGATAATTACAAAACATCAGATTCTTTCTTGGAAAAGGTCCTAAATATCATAAACTTACCCTGCCTTCAGGATTATTCTTCATCCGGGCAAGCAACCTCTCGAAAGCGGGCATACCAGTAGTTTCACCTAGTGCGGCGATTAGATCTGCTCTTCTGGGATCCATTAGAGCACCCATAGCTGAGCCAACAGCGACCGCAGCTCTTTGCCACAGTTTCAGGTGAATGCGAGCTCCTTCCATATCAATTTTGGAGTTAAAAGGACTGGATAGAATAACTGATCAACCACCTGATAAAAGAAATTCGTGATTTATAAAGGAAGCCATGTCAAAAAATAAAATTAATAAATATCCCAATGTAATTAGAGGGAAAAATTTAGGGACATTTACATACATACCACACGATTCTCATCACTTAGGTCTTAATTCCATGTAATTGACGGCAATGATGATTAGTGGATTTTATGGGATGAATTAAGGCAGAATTATAGGCAACTTTTCCATGACTATCACGGTGAAACTCAAGGTTTAGAATGTTAGGCATGTAAATACAATGGAATTAAGTGGCATGCTTGTAAATCTTCCTTATAAAAATTCTAAATTATGTTTGCAGTTAGATTAAATCGAATCCCTCCTTAAATTCTGCCAAATTTCATTCTTACATTGGAGATTTGGAAGCCTATGGAGAAGAATTAAGGTCATATGACTTAAATAATAGAAGCTGACAAAAAAATCTATTCAATCAAGGATTCTAATGCAATGGTTGGAGATGATAAAAATGTGCTGCCAGCCCAATTGTAAGTAGTAGTTAAAAGAAGTTCACCACCTACCCATATCCGGAGAAGAACTTTCAATGCTTAAGGGAGAAGGCCAAAATCTTAATCAATCCAGTTCAAGGAAATGCAATTAAAGCTCCAAGTACTTTCAAGGTTAATAATATAAAATTTATTAAAAAAAGAAGTTGATGAATTGCTAAGTATATTTCACAAAGATCAGAGGTACTAATATTTGTTGACTCAACATTGCTTAGAATCTCTTTACAATGCTTTTCGTTGACATGATGGTCCGATGACTTAGACGACTGGATTATTTTCAACTAAATATGAACTTTTACTAGACAGTCTCTTTCATTTTTGTGTTTGCTTGTGTTAATTAGCAAAATCAACTATACCAAATGCTAATAAAATCTTAAAAGATTGTGGAGCATCCAAATTATTCAAGTAGAGTGAGACATGAATGATTAATTAACTCAATTAATGAAAAGGGTGCAAGAAGAATCAGACATTCTCAAGCTTATATTTTTTATCCTCTGGGAGCTCTAAAATGTTAATGGACATAGACATGCTAACTAAAGGCAAATGGATATATATTAATGAAATGTTTAAGCAGCTAAATAGAGAAATAAAAGGAGGGGAAGTTATAAATGAAGGAATCAAAACTAATTCTATACTCCATAAATCCCCTCAAAATCCTCTAGAACGCATAATTTTATTTTTCATCTATAAATGTGAGAAAATAACTTTTCTGTTTTGTTTACAAGCAAGCACAGGTACCTTTAGTACATTCTCTGTGAATCAACATTTGTTAGAGATGCTAAACTCTAGGTTTCTTATATGTAACAGTCGTTGTACAGTTTCTTTGTTAAAAAGTAGTTGAAACTAGTAAGTCACTAACAATGGGTCTCACAAGACTGCTGCTACATTTCTCAACAGCAGCCAACAAATTATTTTTTGGAAGGAGTCAAGTTTAGTGTTCTTTTGATTTCAAACTTCAGGAATAAAAAACAGCAACTAAAAAAAAGACTAAATGGAATAAAATATTATTTAGTAAGCTCATTCAAATACAAAAAAAAAAAATCTTGTAAAGTAATTATTGTTCCAGTTAGAAATCATGTATTGCAAATTGCACCAGCTTCACAAGTGTTTAGGCAAGAGTGGGTGACTTTGTATAAAATCGAAAAGTGGGAGCTTGAGAGTTGGAGATGGGGAATTCATGTAGATCAGGTTCTACAGTTATTGACAACTATAGCTTCTGTTTCTGTTTGTAGGAGGAGAACAAGGCAAGCAAAGTTGTTTGTGTGTGCAGTTTGGGATAGAGAGAGATCTCCGCTTTGTGAAGAAGGAATTCAGGATGACAAGCAATCCTTGTGTTGAGAGATCGTGCAACGGAAGCTTAGATCTATGTAGAGGGGTCAATAAAGAATCCCGATGTCAATCAGACAATTGTGTGGCGACGGTAGATCAGAAGGAGATTGTTGAGAGAGAGAGAGAGAGAGAGAGAGGATGAATGCAGTTTTGTTGAGATGCAAAGCTTGCAAGCGAGGAAATACAAAGAAAATAACCTTGAAGATGAAAGGACTTGCATACAAACCATCTAATCTTTGATATTTACATATCCAATACTTAAAAATTCAAATTTACTTATCTAACACATTAATCATTATAATGAAACAAATATGTCTCTTTTATCATAAAAAATCACGAGACTATTCTCATGTCAGAATCCTTCGATAAGATCATTGGCTCTACCCGCCCGATCACTCACAAATCCTTCTCTCCTGCAAACATGGTCCATGTTCTCCACTCTAGCGACCTTCATCATCTCATCACCCTTGTTGCTGCTGACTTTGTAGAGTTTCATGTAGAGTTTGTAGCCGTTGCTTTTCTTGAGATTCATCATCCCACACAAACAAGATATTGCAATCTAGGCTTGCTTCTTCCTTCAACCCAAGGGTAAAAACCCAACTTTTGTGAAGGACTTAATTGCATAAATATTTAGTGAAAACATTACTTTTTTTTCTAACATTTGACCTTCTTTCCATCCTTAACACAAAATTAAAGAGACAATTACAGAGATTTATGATACCTTGCATTATAAAACTATCTCAGCTCAGCTATCTTTACCAAACTTTCTGATCATTTCCATTATGTTAATGTTAGTACTAGCAAGCATATAATCTTCGGAAGATGTGCCACAAATATTGTGGTATAATTTATAAGTATGATCTCATAGCCAAAGACAAATCCCTTCAACATCTTCAATTAGCAAAATGAGAAAGAAAATATTTTACTAGATTAACCATCTTTCGATTCTCCAACGTAATTCTTTCTATCATTACATTTAACTTAAATCCAATAACCACCAAATATGAAAGTTAGGAAAAGCCACTTCATGAAATCCACCACAATTTAAATTCCTCATAACAAGTTAATCAAAGGTTGCATTGGCAACAAATAAATTCAAGTATAAAAAGTTCATCAAAATAAAAAATTAAAAAAAAGTAAACAAACAAGGTTCAGTTAGGCGTATAATTACATAAGAGTATAATAGGATTACCCATGTATTGAACAAATAAATATTTTGTAATCTAATATTTGACAAAAGGGAAAAATGATAATTCTTCTATCATAATCATAAATAACCAGCAATATTAAATAATACTGCAGTTTAACTGAAATTTTGCCATCTTTAAGCAAAAGTTCTTGTCAATATAGCACTATATGCATGCATTGCTCAATTAACTACAAATATTTCAGAATCTCAAACCCCATTTCTCTCCCGCTTGAGCAGGATTTAACCTAAAAAATCCCTTTTGCTTCTCCTTTTTGCCTTAAATTCGGATTTACAGGATTCAGATGAACTGAGGTGCGCGAAAGAGGGTGGAAGAAAGGGAGAGAAATACGAGTGCTACTTTCCTCAATCGCTTCCGGTAAGAGAGGAGCTGAAGAAGAAAGATAAGAGTTTCAGAAGTCTTCGTACGTCGAGATGGGGGGAGGGGAAGGAAGGTGATGGCTGCCGACGAAAATTGGGAAGGGGATCGGGAAGATAGATTTTATATTTAGCATTTATTTAAATTAATTTCATATTCTTTAAATAAATGTTTGAAAGTTATTGATAAAATTAACTTAAGACTGAAAAATATAAAAAATAAGAATATTATGGTGCATATTTTAAAATTCTTAAATATCATTATTTTTTCATACATACATATATATATTATATAAAGGTGAAGTCGATATTTGATCCAGTGCGCATCAAATTTTGATTCCCATATGGGTTGAAAATCTGATGTGCTTGATTCTGATTAGAAGAGTTTGCGCCACGGGATTAGAACCCTTGACTTAAGGGACTTATGCCAGAATTTGCACCAATGAGCCAGGCCTTTGGCTCACACACACACACAGAACTTTTACACATGGATATATACATATTCCCATATAATGAGTTGATGTTAGGGGAGGCTGGTCAAAAGGCACCAATAGAGACATTAAAAGAAAAACTAAATTAATAGATAATGTGTTCATTAGTTAATAGGCATATTTCTATTATGGTTTTTTTTTTCTCTTCAAGGATTCCTATTTTAGCATTTATATCACATTCTTCTATCTTCAACAATTCTACATAAGTATACTTAGTTCAACAATGATTTGAAATGGCATCCAATAAACTATAATGACAGATCGCAACACAGCAAATTGTGTATAGCACAACAGAATAATTTTTTTTATAAAACAGAGTTTGATCACAATAGCTATAATACAACATCTTATAATTTTAATACAAGTACAATTACGAGTGTTAAGAGGCTTCTACAATCAGAGTTTACTTTCTACTGATTTTTTATCTTAATAATTTTTTATAATTTATTTTTTTTTATATTAGTGATATTGGTTGATATAAATTAAATATGATCAATTAAAATGATAAATTATTAAATAAATAATATTAATTACTAAAAGATATTTATTTTAAAAAAGTTAATGCTATTTTTAGTTTAGCATTATTAAATCAAAATTACTATATTTAATTAAATTTATAATTATTAATTAGTCATTAGTTCACATTTACTTGCATATCTAACATCTAAATTTTTGCATTTATAATTTTACCCCCGAAGTTTTTCATATTACACCAAAAATATCACTTTTAATTTTTTCAAAATAAAATGCACATTTTCATGCACAAGTAAAATGAGATATGCAAAGATTTAAACACAGGAATTAAGTGGCATCTTAAATTTTCCAAATTGTATTCCTATTTAGGAAGTAAATATTAGTAGCCGTTTTTATGACAATTAAACATTATTATATAAATAAGTATAAAAAAGAGAATTTATATACCTATCATACAATTATTATACATTAACATGTTTAACAATTAAAATTTGATATTTACTTACATAACACCCAATTCATCTAGCTCACATCATTAATACCATATTTACTCGTTTTTATACATATGCTATGAAGTGCTTATATCATTACACCAAAATTTAGATACTAGAAATGTAAATACATAAGCATTAAGTGTAATCTATGCAAATTCCCCATAAATTTTAGGCCCCCAAGTATCTAAAGACAATAATTCAATGACATCTATGTAAATCCCCCATCTAATAAATATGATATTAACAAAACAGACCATTGAAGCATAAATAAAGTAGATCAACATGTAGAAAACACTACCTGCACATCATAAATCCAACTTCCTCCCCTTTCGGCATCATTGCATGTTTTTGTATTACATAATTTGATATTTTATAGCAGAGGCTATATCAACAACAAAAGGTATTTCTTCAGCTCCTGCAGAAATTCATTCGATCTGTACAGCTCTTCAAATATCTTACCAACTCACTGTTTGAGTTTCCTTTCTGAATACTCCCATACTTTCCCTTGAGTTTCATCTCTTTCCTCAAGGGTAAAAACCTTAAAACAAACATTTGCATTTACAGGAGATAAGACCACAGCATTTACAAGGGCAAATACAGAAATTACGTGTGAGAGTGAACAAGAAAGATTCTGGGATTTCTATCAACTGTTACTCTGAAGCAGCATTAATGGCTGTGCTCCATCATCAACTTGAAGATTTCGTAGTTTCTGAAGAGATCGGTATTGAAGTCGAACACTCTCTCCGCTGTCGAGAATCTTGAGGAGATACCTGCAGTCAATTTTAGTTTGAGGCAAACATTACTTTTCACGAACACATCTATCTAAGAGGGTTATCCAGTCTATTTTTGGGGGCATTTTGCATGCATATCATCCAATTCCCATGTGTTTACATATGTAACATCTAAACTTTGCTTTTTTATATTTATACCACCCAAATCTTTTATATCACATAAAAAAGTACTGCCATTTTAACTTTAAAAAGTGAAATACAACTTTTCATGCATGGGTAAGATGTCAATTATGAAAAAATTGAAGTTTAGGTATTAGATATGTAAATACATAGAAATTGAGTGATATGTATGCAAATATTCCACATTTTTTAGGGAACAAAATGGATCAGGATGGTTAGAAAACTACAATTATAATGGCTATTATTGAATCAAATAATATGGTGATACAACAGTGCCTATATATATGTAAGAGAAGGAAGAAATAAAGAAAAATACAATAAAAGAAAACATCCTCAATAATAAGATTATATTACAATAATAAAAACTATAGTTTCCTACTATAATATTAGACGTGACAGCTCAAACTCTCAATCATCAAGATTTTTTCCACTTTGGCCTAAAGTCCTCACAGTTTTGCCCACTAGTGTAACTTCCCAAGAGTTCACCCATCTCAGAAATGCTCCGGCACGAGCTCGATTAACTTCGGAGTTTATAATGACATGTCAACCATTACACCAAAAGGTGTCTTGATGTTTACGAGTTCAATTTCATTTTATTTAATGGTGTTTAATATTAGACACTTAAGATAATATTAGTATGGCTGACAATGAAATGCATGGGTCTCAATGCCTTAGGATTTTCTTTGACATGAGTGCCATACAAAATTTGATTGATTCAATTTGTATTGCACACATCTCAAAGTAAATAATGAATTTGAAAGCCATACTGATAAAAAATTGAGCATAACCATGGTTGTTAACACTTCAAGTCTACTTTGATGTTCCACACACCTATATTGTAAGTTTCAACAACTCCAAATGATAAGTAATAAAGATGTAGACCAATGAAAGCTTACCACCCATTCAAGCACAGTGAAGTAATAACCGCTTCCCTTCCAACAAACTTATCAGGTGTTCTCCTGTTGCCCTGCATATGTAATTATTGTTAGTAAGTTTTTCTTTTTTGCCCCATTCAAAATTATTGTATTCTGGCAATAGTTTTGAAGGAGAAGCTCAATATTTTATTTCATTTTAGAGATAATTACATACAGACCACCCGAAACATTGATATTTACATTTTAACCACGTAGGTGATTTTTTTAACTACCGAACCGATATATTTACATGTGCCACAATCAAACTATCGAGAATTTGATAAAAATGAAAAATATGGGTTGGGGTTTTACCATGAATTTTGATATTTGAGTGAGAATTTGAAAATTGGATGACAGAGGGTGGTTGATTTGTAAATAGCAAGTTTCTTCATTTTACCTTAATAAGAACTTTCTCGTTAACTGCAAAAGGAAACTGAACGCCTTTTAAATGCCTGGCAGAATGACCATCAATATCGATCTCACCATTTTCCTGAATAAAAGGACAAAAAAAAAGGAAAAAGATTAAAAAACTAATCAATATTATAATTAAAACTGTATCTGTGAAAAAATGTCAACCTTTCCTGGTTTCTTTGTTGGATGGTCCATGTGTTCACCCCCTTCCTTCCTACGTTTTCTGAGAGAGGTATTATGAAATAATCTTCTTTCATCTTCACTTCTCACCGCTACTGCTGCTGCTCTAAGAGCTGTCAAGATTATATTACTTTCACAAATTATTTACAAACTTGGAAAGGGGGGGAAAGCTAAAAAAAAAACACACAAAAAAAAGCAAGTACCATAATTAGGAATCAAGGACCCAGAATCAATTTCTGCATTGCAAATAGTGCATCTTGCCTGAATATTATAAAAGATGATAAATGATAATAAATGTATGATAAAATTGTTCCTACGTGGAAAACATGAGGCGATTGATATAAATATTATGTATTTTATCTGAACAATTATCTAGGCAGAATCTTAGCTCAATAGCTAAGTGAACCACTACAAAACAAAAAAGGAAATATATGCCTTCAATAAGAAACAAATTCTAAATCAGAGACTCTCTTTTGAAACTGCCTAGGCGTCCCTCCATGGCAAAATATAGACCTACGAGTTCCTTATGATTTATTTGTAACGTATTTGATGAAAAAAAAATTAGTTTTTGAATATTAATATAAATGAAAATTCTCAATCCCAGAAGACAAAAAACCTGTTTGTAAAATCCAAATTTTAATAGAAATTTACCTTTCATTTCATGCGCTTCCAGGGCCTTCTGAATTCCCATTTAAAATTGACAGATTATAAAAATTAAATAGTAAAAATATTAATACTTTCTGGTTTATAATAACAATTGCAGTTTTAATTTAAAGGCATTAGGACAAAAATATCAATTGGCAGAGAGCCAGTTCAAGCGAAAATTAAAGAATATGGAAGTACCATCTCCAAGACTTTCTTCAGCATGTGGCCACCAAATGAATGCCCACAAGAAACAACTACAGCATCTTCAAGGAACGCCCCGCTGCAAGAACAGAATGACATGAAACAGATCTACGAGGATAATAAAGTGCTACAGCAGCAGAATGGCTTGAAATGACAAGATAAATTTCAACAAAATTTGATTGTCGCGCCATGCTAATAATACAAAACGAAACATATTTCATCAAGGAATATATAATATTAAACACAAGCAACCGTGCCTTGTGTCAGAACTATAATTCCAAGCCATGCCAGAACCGGCCAACAAAAGAAAAGTGGCAAGACCAATTTCTCAAGATATAAAAATAAATAAATAAATAACATAAAGGAAGATTTACATGCATACCACTCAAGTTATATGTGTATACATATCTAACACCTGAACTTCAATTTTTACATACATACCACCTTACCTATCCATTAAAAGGTGCATCTCACTTTTTAAAATTTAAAATGGTGGTATTTTTTATTTGACATGAAAGATTTTGCTGGCATAAATATAAAACTATTTTCTTGTAGCAGTGACAGATTATTCGTTGGTTTATACTCTCTGCTCTGAAACTTCACAATTTTATAAAACTTTAGTAGTGTATTTCTATTTTTTTTTTTTTTTTACTAACGTTGCATCTAAGAGTCTCTGTTTTGTGGTTTTAAATCTTGAGAAAATATGAGCTCAAGTCTTCATGTGCCTCCAAGTATTGTGCTATTACTATGAACAACAATGTTCTCTGCTTACTTCGCGAGAGGTGCATAGTTATGAGAGACAATTTTACAAGTGTCCAAGAAACATATCAAAGAACTGTAACTTCGTTAGGTGGGTGAATCAGTTTGATGATGCCACCTACGATAATGTTCAAGCCTAGAGAGTTTTGTTAGAGGAGAGGTTATATCGTAAAATTAATGGTTTGTATTTTAAACTCAATCGTATGATAATATTAATAGTTAATTTAATAGTTTTATTTTTTATTTTGATTATTGTATTACTTACTATGTAGGGAGGTATCAATTTTTAATATGTAATATTAAAATTGGATATTTGTTTTCAAGTATGAAATTTGTAACCAGGACTGATTTTGTTATAAACAACACGATATTAAAAAGGTGGAAAGGTTTTTTTTATAAACAACTACAGTACAACTACTGCATAAAACAAATAGACACACAACTTCCCCATATCAGTCTCTGCTCGAAGACTTTCTAGCACGGTTGTTGCGCAACAACTTTTAAATAAGTTGCAGCTACCCCAAACAGACTCTAAATCTTTCTAGTGACCTAGTGATAAAATTTATGCATTTTTTTTTTGATGATATCCGATGAACATACCGTTGATACATTTAGGGTCAAATGTACTCTAGTGCTAAAATGAATGTGAATGTATTTTTGAAGGAATAAGAGAAATTGCATTATTCATAGGAAATAAATAAAAAAGAATTTGAATAGGGTTTCGAAAATTAATAACACCCGAAAGTATTCTATTAATGAGATCCATCATTGTTAGGAAAATTTCCCGAAGATATTGAAGTATATTAGTGATCTAGTCACATCTAAGACATGTCTATTTTTCATTTAAGCATCTTTTTTTATTGAGATGTGTGTCAACATAGAAGCTTTAGTGAATATTTCCTTGACGTAGGAGATAACTTTCTACAAGTGATTCAAAGTATTCTTTGACATTGTCATTTTCAAGACTTGAATTTTGGATCAAAATTGAGTGTAAATTATGATAATAAATGTTTAAAAAAAAGTTCCACTTTGAATTTTCATCTCAACAAGAAAGTCTAAGTGAGATGACTATAATCATTGATGAAGAAAATAATTCATCTACCCCTATAGAAAATTTTATGCTAAATGGCCTTTACACATCATTATGAACTAAAAACAAAATTTGAGAAGGTTTATAGGTTTGGTTAAGATAGAAACTAAGGGTGTGTTTAATGAAATAAAAAATTTCACTCTAGAAGTCTTTCAAAGTTTTGTTGGCGAGTAAAGAAGTAATTATTTTGATAAAATTTGGGTAACTTGCATGATAGTGAAGTCAAATATCATTATCATTATTTGTAGTATGTTCGAAATTTGAAATGGGGATTGTGGTGGATGCAGGCCTATTTTAAGCACGCAACTTACTAAAGGGATTATACATAATGTTCTGAACACATCTCAGCACTAAATGGAAAGCTATTATACATATATTAGTAATTTGCGGTAGATAAAAGGTTGCACACAAGATGAGATTAATATAGATGGAAAAGTTTAGGAAAAGTTTAGCCACTAATTCAAAAGTTTTTAAATAATATTCAAGTATTACAAAAGTGCTGATACTTGTAGACTTTTATTTTCCCACAAAACTAGGTGAGGCCAGCAAACATTTACCATAATCCAGCATCATTTGACGTGAAGCACAACAATGACCTGCTGGCTAATGTGAAAGCATCATATGAGACTCTTTTTGATTGCATCAAAGGAACTCAATTGAGAAATAAATAATTATAAAAGTAACCTTATAAGCATTTTTCTTAACTCAAGAAAGGACATGCTACCCGCTCAAAATGCCATAAATTCATTTTATACTTATCAAGCATTTTTCTTAACTCAAGAAAGGACTTGCTACCAGCTCAAAATGCCATAAATTCATTTTATACTTATCAAGTCATTCAGAAATTAAATTCAATGGTAGGAAAAGTGCCTAAGAAAATTATGTAAATTCAAGAAAATATGTATAACCATTCAAACTTTCTTTTAGACTATAGAACCTGTGAAATAATTATTTGAGCCTTCTTCTCCTATATTAAAATACTAAAAATGATAAATCCAACAACAATAATAATAATTTGGGTATTAAAATACGTCTTAAAATATGGATTGCATCAAAATCAACTCAAAGTTATAGGTTCTCTCATGATGTGAGCTTCAATCCACTTAAGTAGGTCAGCATAAAACCAATAAGCCCATAAAGGTTAAGTCTATGAGACCCATTCTTAAGCATTTCTCATCTCGAAGTCCTAAACCCAACTTAAGGGTTTTCTTTGTTCTCAAGTTTCTTTTGCTTGTGCAACCTTCTAATATACGTAAGCACCGTCAACTAAGCTAGCACAAGGCAAACAAACTCATCATGTCAACCTAATTAATTAGGCCACCTTACATGATAAACTCATAAGGCCATTATTGAGCTTACCTCATCCTCGAGCTTACAGGCCCTACTTATGAACTTTTCAACAAAATTAAGCCTTAACTTGAATAATCAGGCTTAACAAAAAGCCAATATACCAATTAAATCAAAACGTGGGCCGTGAAATGGATGTAAGATCCATCTCTAATGATCTAGCTTGCACAAAAATAAGTCCAACAATAAAAAAAAATTCATCAAATCTCATGTGCCATAGATATACTTTGCGCCAAGTAGAATCTCGAGGACGATAGTCATATTATGTCTGAGCTTTTGCTGGTTATGTGTAGACCTTTAAACTATAATTGTCATGTTATGAACCTTTGAACTGCCTAGTAAAATTGGTACAACCAATCCATTGCTACTGACCAGGTTGATATCAAGCAGAAAAGCATAGATCTGACACATAATTCCACGCTGATTTGCTTGAGACATAAAGGAGGAAGTAACTCATTGTTTTTAACCAAGCTCTCTATTACGATTCAAAACCCTATGATATGATTATAAAGATTGTCAGTAAACATGAGATGACCGAATAATGGAATCTTGATCAGGTTTACTTTTGTTGGCTTTACAGTCCATATGACTCATGCGTTTCTCACATCTAATTTAATAATAACACATAATTTGTGAAATCATCAAATGATTTGCTAAGTACTTGCTCATAAGATAATCATTTTATAGCAAACATGAAAATAAATAGGCAAACCCGACAATTGTCACTATAAGATGAGCTCATTGACCAAGGCAATAAAACACAAGTGAAGACTTCAAATCTAACTTAATTTGTAATTGTATGTCTTCAGGATTCATTACGTATTGCTTAAGTTTGATTTACCATATTGATACAAAAGTGAGGGAACACAGTCTAAAACATAGCATTAATTATTTATAAGCACAAAAATAATATTTTAAAAAATTTTATTTATCTATAGATCAAGAAATACTTTACAAAATTTTAAAACCATTATATATGTTCTTGGACTTCACTTGGTAGCTATCAGACTTAGTTTCAAAGGGTTTTTAATGCACCGGTCAAATGTACATATGATTCTTGATTGTCTAAGTGACCCATCATAGCCATATAAGATTGGAGATCAAAGATATGATTCGATGTGGCATTGGTCATTGGAAACTAATGGTTGTTTAGCCATTGCGCAGATGTTATGGAGAAGATTTGGCGCAGCTTTAAGCCAGAAAATACTTTTTAGATACATACAAACAATTAACACTTATAAATCTGATCAATACAAAATTCATTAGAATTTGAGCTGACCATACATAAGATTAGAAACCATACATATAACATTCAATTGGTAAATTTTCTAGTTTTACTTTGACAACTTCTTGGAAGTTGTCTATAGGGATGTTGTAAGTAATTATGGACTTATAAATACCCCTTCCACTTCCAAAAGCTAATGGATCCATGAGCTCAATGCTATTATAGTAAATCATTTGGCAAAACTCTTTGAAAGAAAATTAAATATTGAAGATCAAGTGTTCCAAGGCTTTAATGAATATGATGTTGAGGAACATATCCTCACAATCTCTAGAAGGTTTTGTAAGTGATTTTCATTGTTTGCTTTCAACTTTGTACTTAGTGATTGGTTAATTCTTAGATGAATTTTTTTTATTAACCTACAAAATTAAGAGAATTTTTGTATAGGAAATTTCTAATTGCGTTGGAAATGAGGATAGCTGAGTCCTTGAGGATAGGTGTTTGAGTTTGCATTGTCACGGGGTTTACAAACTTTTTCACCCATTCACGGAATGAAAGAATTGATGAACATATAGCAACAAGATATAGGTAATGAAAATGCAAAGTCAGTGGTGGGTTTAGGTGAGAAAATTAGTAAATTGGGTGATCAAACTGCGTAAAACTATAGTGTCCCAGTTGCTTTAATTTACTGTTGATTTACTTATTTATTTAATTGTGCTTGATTATCAAATTGGTTAAATTGTGATGCACGTGATTGTGCTTTTGTATATAAACTTTATTTAATTGTGCTTAATTTACAAATTCTCTCACATTTGGCACCGATTATTTATTTCACCATAATTGCATTTGAATATTTAGTTTTGTACACTTGTATAACTACTGATGTTAGTGAAGCAATTGATTAGCTCAAGTAGTTGACTAAATTATTAACATCAAGTTTGATTATTATAACTTACATGGCTAAAATCTTAAACCAACATCGAAGTAAGAGTTGTGTGGTGTCATTTGTACGACTAAGATAAATGATGAATTGCATGCATATTCTGATATTTTTAAGCTTAGTAAATTATAGTGTGCCAAATAATAGCACACACTTAATATCAAGCTAAAAACATTTGCATGGCACATCTCCTACACCTATACAATTTAGTTCTGCATTTCGTTTATCATTTAATTGTTATATTTGTGCCTTCAGTTAATGTTTAGCTGCAATATATTATCCAACTTCCATTAAAAATAAATTTGCAAGGTTTATAATTGGTGGGCTTCGAAAAATTTTCAAATAACCTCATTGCACATCCAATTCAAAACCTCTACCATGTCTTATGGTCTGTTTGGGGCAGTTGTAGCTGTTTGAAGAAGTTGTTATTCAAAAAACTGTGGTGGCGATCACAAAATTTTTTTAAGAACAAGTCAGATCGCAACTTTCTAGCAGTCACCGCAAGTAGCCAGGTCTAGTGGGAAAATGCAGCTTTTAGCTGCAACCTTTTTAGAACGCAGTCAAAATGTGATTCTGCCAAACAAAATAGTATACAGTGTGGCACCGCACAGTCTACCCAAACACACCCTTTGTGTGTCCTTGACTATTAACCAACATTTCCCTAATCATTTCCCCACACAATTAAATTCTCAACCACAACATTTGGGCCAAAAAATGAGCCTAAGCAACTTACAAGAGTATTTTCCTAGAATCGGGAAAGATAATTATGGGATCTTGTGCCTAGAAGAAGCTTCAACCCTAGATCTAAATAATCAAAGAACATAATAAATCTAGTTAAAACAAATCCAATCTATATTAAAAAAATTACTCTATAGATTCTCATCTGATTGAAGTGGCTTGAAGAAGATGGTGACTTTTTCCGAGCAATCAAATCAAAGCTTTGATTTCTCTACGATTACCACCTTCACAAAGCATTTCATGCAAAATAAATGTAAATAAAAGTAAATAAAATTAAAAATAACACTTACGATAAAGGATCCGAAAGGACACTTCTTAATGAAGGCTCACATGCAACGCTATTCTGAACTTCCTATGAAAAAAAAATAATCAGACATATTAATGGCTGCCGGTGAGAAATCTTTAAAAATAAAGAAAAATATTCAAATTGAAAATAGCAATTTTTTTATGTCTTGAATCCTTGACAAACTTTGACATTTACTTACACATGCAATATCAGAAGGGTTGTACATGATATCTTCTTCTGCAGATAAGTCATCCATAAACTGGCTCACAGAAATGGGTTGGTAACCTTGTGGAATCACATGACCAGCTGCAGCTATTCGAGAACAGTCTAGGATAGCATTGGCTTGCGGCATTAGTCTAAATGTCAATGATGCCCTAAAATAACAAAGGAAACCTTCATCAGATGCTAAAAAAAATAGGGTCATTTACATCCATACCACTCAATTCTTGAGCATTTTCATATATGACACCTAAACTTTAATTTTACATTTATACCACCTAAATTTTTCATATCACATCAAAAATACCGCCATTTTAACTTTTAAAAAGTGGAATACACCTTCTCATGCATAGGCAAGAATGTAAAAATTTAAGTTTAGGTGTGAGATATGTAAATAAGTAAAAATTGAGTGGTATGTATGTAAATCTGCCAAATAAATATTCTGGAAACACAATATGAATGAGAAGCTCTGATAAAGCAGAACTAGAAGAATCCAAACCTTCCACCAGAGCTGTAGTCGGAAACAACTCTATAAGAACCTGCAGCACGAAGGCCAGCAGTAGCATAACTTAGTGCCTTTCCAGTGAGTAGCAACAAGTCTGAAGGAGTAGAACCTTTATCTGCTAGGTACCAATGGCCATTTGGGTCACAAACCTGTCAACATAATTAAATCGTTTAAACAATTAAAAGAAGCAAAATATTCATGAAAGCACCATGATTTTGCTTAAATACAATATAGCAGTAGCCACCAGTCCTCCTTGACCTTAAGAAAAGAATTATAAAAATGTACAACAACAACAACCTTCTACAGAGATGTGTGCATTACTATTAAAAAACCAATAGTTAGGGGACTAGCTCATATCAAAACAAAATAAAATCAAGGGAAATTTATATTCGTAGCACAGAATTTTTATGTATTTACATATCTCATTCCTTCTTACAAAAATAGCACATCAGTGCTTTAAATCTATGCATGAAAAGGTGAATTTAACTTTTAAAACTGATAATAGTGCTACTTTTGATGTGATATTAAAGATTTAGGTGCTACATGTGAAATATGAAAATTTAGGTGTGAGATATGTAACTACATAAGAATTCTGGGCAATGTATATAAATGCCCCTAAAATAAAATAAAATTACCAGAAGTTAGAAGACAGCGGTTTCATACCTGGATGCCAGGATGGTCAGAAGCAATGACTGTTAACAATCCTTTCTCGACTTCACTGACTAAAGATTTTCCTCCTAACGAACCCTTACAATTCAGTAAGGAGGGATGAGAATAGGTTGCTACCAACACTGATGAAGAGACCTCGTTGACAGGCAATGGTATATCATCAAGCAAATGGTTGAAAACACTGCCACAACTTATAAGTTAAGAAACAGGTAATAAAAGCAAAATAAACGCAATTAATCAAATTAACTCCAGTATAAAATAGCAATATTACTCGCTTCGCAGACGAAGATGTTTTGCTATTGAAGAAAGCGATGATCGAGCTACCCTGCTCAAACACCTAAAAGCATCACTCATGCAAGCAGGTGACAGGTCTCCATCTTCCAAGGCTCTAACATCCATTATAACCAAAATATCAGTATATTATAAACCTCACAAACAAAAGAGGATAAAATAAGCAAAATGGAAGTGGAAAGTAACCAAAATCTTGAGGTCAGGGATAACACTCATCAAGTAAAAACATTAGGGTTTACAAATATCCACATTAGAAGGTGCATATCTTCAATACCAGTTTATAAACATTCTTAATGAAATACCTAGTCAATATGGTCCAATTGGATTGATACCTTAGGTACAACTGTACAAGCCCTGAATAATACATGATAAAATAAAATAGCTAAGCATACACTTCTTTCAAGCATCTGCCAGAAAACATAACCAGTTAAAATCCTAGTTCTAAGATATATTGGTTATTTTATTTCACCTGACAATAACTAGGCAACAACATCTAGACTTAAAGTTGCAGAACAGATGATAAGTAATGCTTTACTCCCAAAAAACTATTCCAGAATGTTGGAATTTTTGGGCCTTGTGATACAAGCCAAAACGGAAAGCCACAAACCTAGGTGGATATGCAGCACAACCTTTTTTATTGAGCTGCCTTCTTGAGCCACAACACCCTTTTTTTTTTTAGATTTCTTCTATGACTGAGGCTTTTCCCAGATCAAAATTAAAGGAATAAAAAAATGAATTTGAAAATAATGGCACGTATGATGTGATTGTTACATATTAATTTAGATAATTATATTTAATTTGTGACAAGTACCATATGTAAGCTTAAATGTAATAACATGAAGTGATAAAAAGCTTTTAAATCCGTCTGAATTCAAATTCAAAATTATGTCAGGCCATCTGTGATTCAGATATTATGCCTATGTGTCACTGGCTACTTCAATGCACACTACTTTAGTATTTTAAGAAAAAAGATATGAGAAAGTGACAAAATGGATAACTTTTCTTTAAATAAACATTAATTCATGATTCTGGAAGAAATATCACTATCTTTTTTTTTTTTCATTCCAAGAACTCAGCTTACCGGAAGGGTAAAAAGATTATTTGCATAATATCTATTGATACAATGACACGGTCAAATGATGGCAATTACTGGCTTTAAATTGGAATCAAATTACAAATATATTATCAAATCATAAATGGTAACATCTTAATTGAAGTAAGGTGGAACAAAGATCGTAAGTACTGTGACAGTTACAGAAACTATTGCTGATGCAATGACAGTGATGATAGGCTGCAGTAAAAAGTTGATACTTTTTTCTTTGTAAATAAGTAAAAACCAAATCTATTTGAGTTGGCTATATCTTAATTAGAAGTTTGTTGCCCTTGGCATAGAGAATTAATTGAATTCCAAAGAACTTGAAACTGTTTCGGTAGAAAAGATTACAAAAAATACAGTAGGAATTTGTATGAGAATAAAATTCAAATTTATTAAACTCAATGGCATGCTTTCAATTCCCCGTAAAAATAGGTTAGTAGTGATTTTCCCGAGCAATAAATAGCAGCAGCAATGCTAACAAAATGAATACAGAAAAATTTAATTGAAATAACAAAAAAAAAAAAGCCATTTAAAAATAGAGTTGTTTTCACAAGAGATTGCTTGGAACAAGAAGGGTTTCTATTAGAAAAATAGAAGGAAATAAAACAGTGGATAATTTAAACTATGTGATCTTTAACAGATATTTCATTGTTGGCATATAAGGAATTCATCCTCTAGTTACTCACAGGGGAACAATAATTTAGCTGATATTGAAAAGAAGCTAGCGCAATTTTACTAGGAAAATGATTGCTAATGTGGCAAAGAAAACAATTCAGTATTTGTCACTCAGAAAAATTTAATGCAGTAAAGATTACACTTCTGGTGATGATTTAGAAACCTCAAATGTTATGAGTAGCCCAAAATAAGTAAGATATATAATAATCACAAAATAATATAAGTAGATCGAAATAAAAATATAGAATTACGAACCACAAGTAAGATTAAAATGAACAAAGAAAAAAATTCTGATTCTACTGATATCAAAAGATCTAATGAACTTAAAACATGCGAATGAAAAAGACGATGAAAAAAACAGAAAAAACAATATCAATTGTCATTCGCAAATTGAATTCACGCACTAAAACGTGCAGAATTGGTGAAGCTGGAACAACTTCCTCGCGTAGTATTACCTTCCAGCGCGATAAGTGTAGAACCCACGCCCCGACTTCCCCCAGTTCCCACCTCCCCCACCGCTCCCACATTGCGCTCGAGCCTTGAAAAACATCCGCGCTGACTCCAGCGCGCACCGCATCACCACTTCGTCCTCATTCCCCAGCTCGATCACGACCGCGTTGTGCCTCGTCAGTGACCGCCATAAGGCCTCCACAGCCCTAAGATAAGTGCCACTCGGAGCCCCTTCGTAAGGCATGAAATCAAACAGCCGCACCCTCCCCACCTGTACAATCGGCTCGGGATGGTGATCAGGCGGCAGGCACGATGGCAACGGCTGTGTGGGCGGAAGGAGGAAGTTGAAAGAGAGGGACGAAGGAAGTTGGGATGGGGCGCCGGCGACCGAGGCGGCTGCTGCCGGGGAGGATGTAGAAGAGGGAGGAGGGGTGGAAAGGGGAGCAGGGGCCATTGGAGTTGACATCTGCTAACCGAGAAAGTTCATATGTCAAAATCGGGAAGGGTTTAGAGCTTCGGTGGGGTGAATCCATTCCCACCCCCAGGCATCTCGCTGCGGAGTGGAAGCACTGCTCGTGCGTAGGGTTCTACAAGAAAACACTCTTCTTTGGTTTAATTTTATATTTTCTATATAGGTATTAATATATATATATATATATATTACTATTACTTTGCATTTTAGACCCACTAGAATTTTTTATGATATGAAGCTGTTTTTTTTTTTTATATATAATTTGGATTTGTTAATGTTCAGAGATTGTAAAAAGATGTAATTTCTTTTTTAAAAAATATATACTTAATGAGTTAATGGTTGCCTTGGTTGTTCATCATAGACCTCCTTCGATGCCCACCTTTCATTGTCTTTGACATTCCAACGTCGGACCCCACCGAGCAACACTAATATCCATTATTTGTTAATACCCATTATCTTACGATGTTGTTATTCATCTGACATCATCATTCATCACTGATTGGCACGAACAACCAATGCCTTATATTGCATTTCTACCTTTTCTTGAGAGAAAAAAAGCAAACATTAAATTCAACCTAATTAGCAAAATCATTTCAATTGGGTCATGTCATGTCTTATGTGCTACAATCTACTTATTTGTGTGTGTCAAATTTTCACATAACACTCAGAAAATAAACCCATCCATGAAAAACCTCCTCAAATATTCTTAGACATAACAATTTTAAAAATGGAATGCCACTTTTTAACTTATAACATCCCCATCTATATCATCATCACTTTGAACAATAGACCCGGGATATCTAAAATATTCACTTCTTTTATTAACTTGATCACCCATTGTTTTAACATCGCCACTAAAAAAGATCTACAATTACTAAATTATGCCAACTCTAGTATACATATAAATTATGTAATATGAATGTACATTTCTAGCTATCTATGACTAGAAAAGAAGGGATTCAAGGTTCAATATTTCAATTAGAATTAAATTAGAACCGAAAGACATAATAAATATTAATATTATTCTAATTTAATTTAAATGATATAATAATAATAGACTAATATTCTTATTAATTCAATATATAACATTTTAATTTAAGATGCTTAAATATTTTAATTGTGATTCCAAATTTAAATTTTGAGATACAACCTCTTTTTAAGCTTCAATCATTTTTTTTATTTCTAGAGCCATAAAACAGAAAAAAAAAATCATTATTGATTATTATTAAAAATGACATACATCAAAAAGCTATTTACAGAATTAGGCATCCTCTTTCTTTCTTTTTTTTTTTTAAATTTGACTTAAATATCAAAATTCACAATAAAATCTCAGCCTACATTATTAATTTTTACCAAACACCCATTGATTCAATCAATTGTGTAACTAAACCGATTTAAAGGTCTGTTTGGGGCAGCTTGTGCGTTTTAAGATAAGCAGTTTATCCTAAAACGTGGCCCGCGGCTCGACCTGCGTTTAGTGTAAAATACTCAAACGTGGCAGACAGAGTTTTCAAAGACGCGCAAACAAAATGATTAGACGACGTTTTTAAAAATACGGTCGCACTTATAAGCCGGCCCAAACGGCCATTGGTTGTTGAAAAATTTGAACTAGGCGCTACTTTTATAAATAATAAGATTTGAGTTAGCCTACACTATTAATCTTCTCCCCGCTTTCCTCCATGAATTCCTCATTCTGATAAACTGCTGCTCTTCATGGAGAAGCCACACTCCAATGCCCGCGAAGCTCCCCCCTCCAATCATCCACGCCCTCTCGAAGCTTAGATCACGCACAGCCCTTCCCCTTCTGAAGCAAATCCACGCCCTCCTTATCACCTCTGGTTTCTCCGACGATGCCACTGCTGTCGCCAGAATCCTCCGTTCCGCCGTGCTCTCTCTTCCCGGCGACATCAACCACGCCTCTCTACTCTTCCGCCGAATCGAACACCCAGACGTCTCGCTCTGGAATGCCATGCTCCAGGGTTACTCCCTGCGTTCCCAGCACGACGCAACCGTCTGTGGATTCACCGAAATGTTCCGACATGGATTGGCTCCCAACGAGCACACTTTTCCTGTTCTTCTTAAATCTATCTCGAACTCTGGCTCCGGAAATCCAATACAGATTCACGCCCAGATTATCAAATTCGGGCTGGAATTTGATACTTTTGTGCAGAATTCCCTCCTGTGGTGCTATGCCAAAGGCCGCTTGTTGGAGTCCGCTTGCAGGCTTTTTGATGAAATGCCGCACAGGGACGCCATCTCTTGGAATGCCATGATTCAAGTGCATGCAAAGAACAATCAACCAGAACTTGGTTTGGATTACTTCATCAAGATGAGATCTTTGGGGTTAGAAATTGACCAGGTGATAATTGTCAGCGTACTCAATGGCAGCACAATGGCAAGTAATATTTCGCTTGGGAGAAGCATCCAAGCCTTTTATGTGGAATGTGGGAGGGTGAAAAGAGACATCTTTGTTGGCTCTGCTCTTGTTGATATGTATGCTAAGTGCGGCTGCTGCGATGATGCAAGAAAAGCATTTGATCAAATGCCGGTAAGAAATGTGGTAACTTGGACCTCTCTGATATCTGGCCATGTCCAATCCAACAGATTCAGAGAAGCTTTGGCAATTTTCCACAGCATGCTTGTGGAAGGTCCTGATCCAAATCAACTCACTCTCTCAAGCGTTTTGATCTCCTGTGCTCATCTGGGAGCAGTGGAACAGGGTATATGGATTCATAGCTACATGAACAGAATTGGCATGGAATTGAACTTTGTTGTGGGAGGTTCATTGATCGATATGTATGCGAAGTGTGGACGGATTGATGACGCTCTCTCCGTGTTTCATAGATTGCAAAACAAAGATGCATACTCTTGGACTGCCTTGATTAATGGATTGGCAATGCACGGGCATGGCTCGCAGTGTCTTCATCTTTTCTCTCAAATGTTGCTGCAAGGAGTTCAGCCCAATGAGGTCACCTTCTTAGGTGTTCTAGGTGCTTGTTGCCACAGTGGGCTTGTGCAGGAAGGTAAAAGATATTTCGATAGGATGCTGAAAGTTTATGGAATAAAGCCGAAGTTAGAGCATTATGGCTGCATGGTGGATCTCTTAGGTAGAGCAGGGCATTTGGAAGAGGCATTGTGTTTTATTAAAAGCATGCCTATAGAACCAAATGTTAGCATCTGGGGAGCTTTATTTGGTGCCTGTATGACTCATGGAGATTTGGATTTGGGGGAGAAGGTGGGAAAGCATATAGTTGGAATGAGACCGGAGCAGAGCGGCGGATACCTGTTCTTGGCCAACATGTATTCTGCATCGAAGAGGTGGAAGGAAGCGGCGAGGATGAGGATGGCGATGAGGGGAAGGAAGGTGGAGAAAGTTGCAGGATGCAGTTGGCTGGAGCTGAATGGTGTGTTGCATGAGTTTCTTGCCTCTGATGGGTCTCATGTTGATGCTGAGTGCATATATGAAACTATTGATGGATTAACTGGGCTCATGAAATTGAAAGAGTACGGGCAAGGTGACTGTCTTATGCCTTAACTTTTGTTTCATCTGGAAATGGGAGCTTTTTTTAAAAGAAGCTCATTTAATGGATGGTAATATGCTATGGTTGGGGTATTTACAGAATCAACATTGGATTTTGATTTTGTTAATTGCTTGATTTTTTAGTCATAGAAAGATTTATATACATGCCACTCAAATTCCTATGTATTTACCTATCTAACAACCAAAATTCAATTTTTACATACAAACAGTTGCACCGCCTCGTTCTGGAAGTGTCTGTAAATGCCTCCAAAAAATTTATGTGAGAAATATCTGATGCATAATAACGTTGAGTATTATCTTATGGTCCAAACAAATTGTAGTGTAAATTTATTTTAGAACTTGTATTGCATTTTCATTAAAAAAATAATAATCTATTATTTGGAACAGATGTCTCACTGTTAATTCATTTTTCTAATACAAGGTTTATTAATTTCAATATTATTTTCTGCAAATCTATTTTTCACATCAAGTCAAATACAAAATAATAGAGTTAACCTTGCTATCATTAAATAATAATAAAAGTAGTTATAACAATAATGGTTTTATCATTTACAATTGTGATGACATGATTCATCTCTAATAAAAAGAATTCACAAGAAATTGCAACGAGTGGGAGCATCACAAGATATTTTAAGAACATTTAAGTTTTGAATTATTGTGAATATAAAAATATGAAAATGAGCATCTAATTATTATGGAGAATATTATGACCATCATCCGAACCTGCGGATGATGAAGTGAATTATATCACGACGCTGTATACACAATACGGTGCGACACACGACCCACATTGTTGTCTGTAAAAGAGATCAGATCCACTTTGATTCAAAGTCGCCTTCCTGGGCGTTTCTGTGATTGCTCTCCTCCAGAATTGTGTCTCAAACCATTGTATTAGTGGTTAGGACTTTCTATGCATTTAAGGCTTTAGTATATCTGATGTATGGTGACAGGAATACCTTTGTGTCAAACATCTTTTGAATACAAGTTGTGGTCTATGTGATAGAGATATAACATAAAATATTACATTTCTTTCTTCCTGAAGTTTTCTATGCTCCTTTGCCCCTTCTTCCTTTCTCATTTCTTCGATTTATCTCATAATGTGACAAGTTCGAACATAATATTTTTTCCTTATTATGATAACTAAAGAAGCAAGCACCAACAGAATTTGAGATTTATGAGAGGACCAATAAGGAAATGTAAGCCAGAAGAAATTAAATATTAATGTACTTCACATAATTGATTTTATGCAGAAAAATATAAGATGACTATAATCTTAAAATAAGATATGGAGGTGCAACCAAAGAAGAATTTGACCTTGATATATGGATGAAAGCTATAACCCATAAGAGGCTTATCAAATACCAAGGGCCACATATATCACCTTGGAGGTTATTTTAAGCATAGAAGCTGATAACAATTGACATGAAAAGCACTAAAAGAGAGCTATAGACAGTGTTAAGATCAACCGAATACATGGCAGGAGGTCGGAGAAGTCACGCAATCCATGTTGACAGAGCTGTGACAATATAGTATTCTAAATGGATTTCAGGATGATAATGAAAATAATGATAGTGATAACAATAATGAAGATGTTGATGAACACGTTGATTAGTAGTTTTTTTTTTTTTTACTTTATTTAATGTGTGTCTATATATATATATAATCTAGATTTGTCAATGAAACACACCCAAAAAATAGTGTAAATAAGATCAGATAGAGAGACAAAAAGAAATGAATAGTAAACAATTCTGTTTTATTCATAAAATAATTTCCTATGAGAGATGATATAATTTATAGAGGAGATGGTGCAATGAGATGATATAATTCTGTCAACTCGGATCAGAGAAAAAATTCATTATCATAACCTACAATATTAAACATACTCTATAATCCTTTATCCTTCCAAGCAGACCAGAGATTTTAAGAAATTGTCTAAAGCACAATGCATCTTCAAAAAGAAATAAAATACTTGTAAAAATGATCGCTTTAAAATGGGAAACAATGTAGACAATATCATGCAAAAATTAAATGCTATTATTAACTTTAAACATCCTGTGCAAAACATGCCCAATTACAAAAATCAATGAAAAAAAAAACAAAAGAGGAGAGAGTCAATCATATTGGCTTAAGACTTGATAACACTAAGATCAATGCGGATAGTTTTTTGGTTTTAGAGTTTAGGGTGAAACAATATAACGTTATATTTATATTAAGGTTGACATTTTGCACACAATCTCAACAAAAATCATTTATTTAATTTACACATTACCATGAAATATACAAGCTGTCGCCATCCATTCTATCATGTGATTGCACCATCATCAACAATCATTGTAAGAATATCCTCCAACTTCTGCAGCTCCTCTTGTTCCAGAATCCAAACCTCATTCCATCCAGACAACACATTCCTGCATTCAATGCTCCTCAGTTCACCGGGCCCACGCTATATTCCTGATTAAAAATTATACACGTATAACATGCAACTCACTCTCCTGCAAAACCTAAACCTTAGTTTTTACATTCATCACTCCGATCTTTCATATCACATAAAAAAATAGAATCACTTTAACTACTAAAAAAAAAAGCACTTTTTTCATACATAGGAAAGGTGGCATGCATGTAAAAATTGAAGTTTAGTTGTTAGATATGTAAATGCAGAGGATTTGAGTGGTATGTATGTAAATCTTCCACTAATATAATAATAACTCATTCTGTGTCTCTCTTCCCCAGTAACACTAACCATATTCATCACCAATCGTCCTTCAAAGATACTGCATGGTGAGCTGATTTGTAGTATTTGCTGAAAAAGCTTAATAGAAGCCCAAATCAACCACAGCATGGATGCTGAAAACAGGGAAATAGTTGCAGATGAGGAAATATGCAGTTGCAATCACGCATCAAACAAAACGAAAGGATATTTCTGCAAATACTTTAACAGCTAACATAGACAATACTCAGATGACGTAACATGTAAATGTTCCGAAAATTTTACAGACCAAACAATAATAAGATCTTCTCAGTGTTTGGTCGCTTGAAATTAGAAAATATATTTTAAAAAGTAAAATTTTACATGCATACCACACAATTCCTTTATATTTACATATCAAACACCTAAATTTTGATATTTACATTTATAAGGCTTGGTGTCACGAACCTATGCATGAAAAAGTGTACTTCACTTTTAAAACGTTAGTAATCATATTCTTCACGTGATATTAAAGATTAGCGTTATGTATGAAAGTTCAGGCGTTAGATATGTAAATACATAAGAACTTTGTAATATATACGTAAATACCCCTTTTAAAAAATAATAAATTTGATAATTACACTATTTGATTGTACAAAGAAATCAATATTTGCTCAAACTCGACAGATCTCAAAATTCTCAGATGCAATGATTTTAATTTTAAAGTAAAAATGAGTGAAACTGAAATCACTATTTCTTAAAGCATGTATCCCATTTTCATGCAGCCATATGATAACTAAGGTGAAGTGAAAAGTGCGAAGCAAAGCCTAAGGCTATTGCTATTCATATCTATACTTTGATGCAATAAAGATTTAGCCAAATGAACCAAGGAAAAAAATAAATTTCTATAGGCCGAATAAAAACAAAAGAAATAAGCTAAAATAAAGTTGAACCAAACTAATATTAAACCTTTTAAGTACAATATTTAATTATGGAAGATTTCTTATTACTTTAATTTATTTTTAATTGTTTTAATTAATATAGGTGGATAAAGCATGTTTTGAACCTTCGGATAAATTGACTTAGACTCAAAATATGATTAGATTTGAATTAATTTTTTCTTCTTATCCATGCAATCCTATTTCTATGAATTAGGATTGATGACTAGTAATTAAAGAGATTATCATTGATTGATGGTGTTATGATGTGGAGTATGATTGTGTTGATTAATTGGTCACTCAAAGCTCTCAATTTTGTTGATCAAGCTTGACGGTGAGTTTGCTCGGGGGGTACGAGGGGGTGACCCCATGAGTTGCCCCTGACGGTTATTATAACATTCACATACCCAATGATCACGAGCCTAAGATATGATTGCGCTGAGTTTGCTCGGGAGGTACAAGGGGGCAAACTCAGCGCAATCAGCCCTTGGGCTCGTGATCATTGGGTACATGAATGGCATAATAACCGTCAGAGAGTTTGCTCGGGGGTGACCCCATGAGCTACCCCAAAAAAAAAAATTTTTCCCATATCGAGCGCCACAACGTCCTAGCACTTGGAATCCAAGCGCTCAACACTCCTGCGCCGGGAGGGGGCGCCCCAACACCCAACATATTGGTTCATATACAGGTCCATAATAGAGCGCTTGACACCCCAACACCTAGAGGGGCGTCAAAATGCCAAATCACGGTGACCCAACGCCAGTAACCTTATTCAGACAGTTCAAGGCCTAAAATTACGTCATCGCTGTGTGATCTCAGTATTGAAGTTGGATTTCAATTTCTCTAGTGCTAAGGACAAAATGAGTGTTCTTGAGTTCTAAAAAATTGGAGAGGCTTGAGTGTGGTATAATTTGTACAATTCTCCTCATTTTTCATAATAGATTTCTTGGCGTGGTGTGACTCCGTAGTTTTTTTCCGTTATCGAATTTTTCACGTTAAATCTTGGTGTTCTTTGTATTTTATGTGATTTATTGTTTTGCACAATTATGTTCTAAGTTCTGTTTCGAATCTCTCGAATTAGTTTTCCATGTATCTCTTTTCCAACAGATAATAAATAAAATCTGATTATTCGTTATTGATTAAGTATCCTAAGATCCAACTTGGGTGGGCGGATTTCTCCATGTGGAGTTATAGCCTCCTCCCCCTCCTTCAATGAGAAATCATAATAATGAAAAATGCTCTCAAACAAGAAGAAAAATTATATCCATGTCAAACCAGGTGTAAATAAATAAATAAATAAATGTGTGAACTGTCAAGATGCAGGCCAATTAAAGGAATCAAGCGCAAAGCAAGACTAAATTAACACACAAGTTAAATAACTTTGCTTTGTAAAGTCGTGCACCCAAATTATGCACCAAACCATATGTACAGAAAAATGCAAAAAAAAAGGGCATCAAAAAGCACATGTAGCACAAAAATAATCAAAGCCAGTAAAGCAAAGACTTAAGAACTATATATTCAGTAAATAAGGCCAGTTCCAATTGCATGTCATAGTGTCAAAGTTTTGAGGAAAATAGGTTGAATAC
The DNA here is from genome assembly GCF_001263595.1 of Phalaenopsis equestris. Lineage (NCBI taxonomy): Eukaryota > Viridiplantae > Streptophyta > Magnoliopsida > Asparagales > Orchidaceae > Phalaenopsis > Phalaenopsis equestris. The sequence continues at coordinate 70,278,865 of NW_018164444.1, read as the reverse complement.
TGAATAGGCTTGATTGCCTTTTCCCTTTGCTTTCATTCCATTAAATAACAATCTTACAATCTATTTTAAGTACAAAATAAAGTGCGTATAATCTATTTTAGGTAATTTAATAATACATATTCATAATCTAAATATTCAACTAAAGGGAAATATATCAGAAGAAAGATATTGGAAATAAGGAAGCTTCTAATTATAGAAAACTCTTAATTTAGCTATATGATTTCCATCCTTTCTGATTGATATCCCCCCTCAAATTGATGATGACTGATCACAAAGCATCAATTTGCCAACAAGCTGATAACATTGTCGGAATAAAAAATCCTCAAGTCGTAAGTGCCGAAACCTAAAAAAGTTAAAGCCCAAAAGTGTCGAAGCTTGAAATCTGAAAGTGCCGAAGCCTAAAAATGTAGAAGCCCGAAAAGGCCGAAACCTGAGAGTGTCGAAGCCTAACAATGTCGAAGCCCAAAAGTGCCGAAGCCCAAAAGTGTCGAAGCCCAACAATGCCGAAGCCCAACAGTGCCGAAGCCCAAAAGTGCTGATGTTTGAAAATGTCGAAGCCCAAAAGACCGAAGCCTGAAAGTGCTGAAACACAAGAGGCCGAAGCCTGAGAGTGTCGAAGCCTAAGAGTGTCGAAGCCTGAGAGACAACTCCTGAACCATACATTGACTCGAGCAAAGAAAAGCAAGAAATCCTTTATCATTGTCGTCCAGAAATTTGAATAATAGCCACAAGAAGGATCTGCTTCCAATGACACGATCCAGATGCTATCGATTATAGCCTACAACTAGGATCCGCGTCCTGATCCAAATGCTATCATAACCCACAAATAGAATCCAGTTACACGATCTAGATGCTATCGATCCTAGCCTACAAGTAGTATCCGCGTTCTGTTATATGATCCAAATGCTATTGATTCTTCCCGCGACGACGATGACGATTTGTTCCCAACTTTTTACGCCATGCAGTCAAAGTAGAAGAAATCCATGACAGCGTCTCCATGCGGTCAAAGTAGGTTTTCTTTATCGCTTCCTCCTCACTTCCAACGACCTTGGCTAGGGTTTTGACATAGCAATCGATCATCTGCTCTTTGGTAGCGTTCTCCCCGCCTGACTTATCCATAACGGTGAGTCAGTGCTCATAATCGCAGCCAGGGAACAGAGGCGCCATCTCAGTCAACGACATGTCACTGAATCTGCTGCTAGATCCCGAGTTGATAGGTGAGTAGGGAGAGTCACCTGACCGATTGATTCTGCAACGTATTTGGTTGAGCTTGGCAGCACCGGCTCCAGCTAAGAGTCGCACGGAAGCATAAGGTATCGGACGACGGCGCATGATGCCGCCAATCATGGAGGAGACAATGCCAATAGGATGCAGGGAAGAGGTAACGGCGGAGTGGAAGAAGCGTTTCGAGACATTAGACTTAGGGTCGAGCGGAATGACAGATTTGCCCGCGCCATCGAGACGGCGAAAGCAAAGACAGCCATCTGAGTGACGATGGCGAGGAAGAAAGTTTTGTAGGGTAGAAAAAACCTTCCTACCTCCCTCAACCCTTCCAGCAAGAAGGTCGGCGGGAAGGGAGTCTTGACTGTTCTTCAACGACTACCGGTGATCAGGGCAAAAATTTAGGCTTTGATACCATGTCAAAGTTTTAAGAAAAATAGACTAAATATTGACTAGGCTCGATTGTTTTTTCCCTTTGCTTTCATTCCATTAAATAACAATCTTCCATTAAATAACATTGTTTTTTCCCTTTGCTTTCATTCCATTAAATAACAATCTTACAATCTATTTTAGGCACAAAATGTAACTTAATAATACATATTTCGGTAACTTAATAATACATATTTCTAATCTAAATATTAAGCTAAAAGGGAAATATATCAAAATAAAGATATTGGAAATAAGGAAACTTCTTATTATAGAAAACTCTTAATTTAACTGTCTGATTTCCATCCTTCCTGATTGACACATAGTAGTTGAACTACCCAAAAAAGAAAGACAGAAACACTTCTATATAAAGAAATTTACAAAACCAAAAGAAATTTACAAAACCAAAAGAATACTAACAAACAACTGTACTAAATGATTAATACCCGAGAATAAGAAGAGAAAAGATCACAAATGAGCATGAGCATAGAATTTACCAGAAAAAATAGAAAAAATCAAACACAGAAAAAAGTAAAAGGAAAAAAAAAAGATTGCTTAACTAACAGCATCAAACTTAGCTTTTCTGAATAGCGCCTACTTTTCTATACAAAGGCATGTTCTTTATGAGCATATCTAATTAAAGAATACCCACTCTTCCGAAGTTTACTTCAGAGCACTTTAATAATACCATTTTTCAGAAAAGCCAATAAAAGAGAAAGAAAACAAGCAATGGTAATTTGCCAAATGAATTTTGCACTAATGCCATAAAAATGTTTGAAACTCAGCCCTCCTAGACTTCTTATTGACCAACCACCAAATATTCCTATGGTAACTGTTCTTTTTTGTTAAGCAGAAGAACTGCTTTTTGTCTTTCTCCTGATCTTTGTTCTGCAATGCTTTCATGGAGCATTTTTTATTGAAGTAAAAAATGCAATAAAGGCTTTTAAAAGCAAAATGATTATACTAAAAGTCACTAATAAAAAAGAATAACAATGAATGAAAATATACTGCAAAAAAAGATTAATAATCCAAAAATCCTCTCAACAGAAAATAATTCAGCAACAGTATTTGCAATGCACAAAAGCATGTGAAAAGTTAAAATATATATATATATTATATATATATATATATAATGCAGAGAAAGACTACAAAACCTCAATGATGTCAATTTCTGATAGTTTTCACTCCAGCAAAAAAAATTCCGATAATTTAATGCATTAGTCCCCTGGCCTGCTGCAGTCCGTTGTCTTCAGCAAAATTCTACTCTTCCACATCTGCAACAATAGAAATAAAATTTCCAACGCAAATTAGTACCACGCATAGCATGCACTTCAGTCATAACTGACCTCAACAAGGAGAAATTTAATGCTTTAAACAGTTTAGATATGAATATTAATACCACAGAAAACAATTCCATACATTGCAGATATCAGATAAAATTGAAAGCAGAAATACGAGTCATAAAGAAATAATGCCTACATTCATGAAAAACAAAATCCCATCAAATTTTACAAATTTTATCAAATTAGTTGGTCACTTTTTATGTTATTTGAAAACGCCAGTGTACCTTCCATAACATCTATGACATAAATACAAATAAATCTATTTAATATTCATATTACTTCTTATTAATCCATTATTAACTCAAAACCAAATCACTGAAATGCTCATAACAACCCCAGCTTTGAGTTCAAGTGAATAAATAATAAGCAAATGAACTTAAGATAAAAATAAACTTTAATTAATAATTCAAAATAAAAAAAAATGTTAACACTTCAAGTAAAAGTTATATATAATTTAACCAATTAAAATCTTTGGGTGTGAATCCTTTTGTTCACATCTATTCCCCAAATCGCACAAAACTTGACTTTAAACCAATCAAGTGTATTTGCCTTGGATATGCCTCCAACAAAAAAGGAAATAACTGTTATTTATCTGTTACCAGAAAATAGTACAACTCCATGGATGTCATATTTTTTAAAAATTATATCCCAAATCTGATGTTCAGGGGGAGAGTGCAAATGAACATCAATTTTAGGGTCACTTGATGACACCTACATGGCCTCATAACCTACACTTCCACCTAACCCTCCTATAATTGTTGAGGAAGTCCATCCAACCCAGCTTGAAGTCCATAACAAAGAGTTGTGTGTGACACAAAGATGAAGAAAAATCTTGAGTGAGTGGAATCCAACTTACAAAGACATAACTACTCCAACCAATACTCGCGTCCACAATCACCTGAAATTTCAGGTGAGAAATCCAATACTCAAAAGTTACATCATTCCTCTTCAGGCGTTGATGACAAGAAAAACTGTACTAGACACCCAATTCAGAAGTATGTAGTTTATGGGAGTCTATCCTCATCTTATAGATATTTTTTGTCCAACCAAGATAATGTGTAGATTCCTAAATCCATTGATGAAGCTCTTGAAAATTCAGAACAAAGGAAGCAATTAAAAAGGAAATTCAAGCACTAAAGAATAATGACATGCGGAATCTTAATAAATCCCTCGAGATAAGAAACCAGTTGGATGCAAATGGGTATTCAATATCAAATACCAAGTTGATGGGGTATTGAGAGATTCAAAACCAGATTGATTGCAAACAGTTTCCCTCAAAACTATGGGATTGACTATCATGAGATCTTCGCACAATTGCTAAACTGAACGTTATTAAAGTTTCCATTTCAGTAGCAGTTAAAACGGAATGAGAACTACGTCAACTTTACATTAAAAAAATGTCTTCCTAAGTGATGATCTGGAAGAAGTGTACATGGAGATGCCACCAAGACTTAAAAATGTTTTCAATAAACACATAATATGTAAACTCAAGAAGTCTCTCTATGGGCTTAAGCAATCAACAAGGGCATAGTTTGAAAGATTTCCTAAAACTATGAGATTTTAATGGATATTTTCAAGATCAATTTGATCATACATTATTCATAAAAAACAATCAGAGATGTAAGATTGACGCCCTAATAGTATATGTGGATGATATGAATTCTTACTGGTGATGATGAAAAATAAATTTTTAAAATCAAATAATAGCTTGTCAATGAGTTTGAAATCAAGAGCCAATAATCCATGAAATATTGTCTAAGTATGAATATAACAAGGTCCAATAAAGATATCCTTATATTACAAAGGATATACATCATAGATCTACTAAAACAGATATGGATGATTAGATGCAGATCAACTGATACTCCAATGGATCCCAACAATAAATCTAATAGGGGAGAAAATATATGTGGATAAAAGAAGATATCAAATATTAATAGGAAAACTCATCTACATGTCACATACTAAGTCACATATTACATACTCTATCAGCATTGTAAGCCAACACATGAATAAGACAAATGAATAGCATTTGGAGATGATATACAGGATTCTAAAGTTTCTTAAGAAGACTCCTGGTTATAAATTAATTTTTAAGAAAACCAAAAATAGAGAGATAGAAATCTACATCGATGCAAGTTGGGCTAGGAAATTACTGACAAAAGATCCACCACAAGTTACTGTTATTATGTATATGAAAATCTGGTGATATGGAGAAATAAGAAGCAAGCTATTGTTTCTAAAAATAGTGCAGAATCACATTATAGGGGTACTCACCTTGAGAATATGTGAAGGGATATTCAGAAACTTTTAAGAGAATTGGAGTATACCTCCAATAGAACTGTATAGATGTTTTGTGGCAATCAAGTATTCATCAGTAGTGCCCAGAATTCATAGCATCATGACATGTCCAAACATATTGAAATTAAACGACAATTTATCTTTGGAAAGGTTAATAACGAAATTATATAGCTAAACTACATCTTGGCACACCAATAAGTTGTTGATGTTTTCACCAAAACTCTTCCTTTAAGCACCTTCTTAGAGTTCAATACCAAGTACAAGATCTATGACTAAACTTGAAGTGAGTGTGAAAAGTTAGGAAGGTTCCAACATCTTTTTCATGGTTTGTCGACTAGCCACATTAAAGATATTAGAGAATTTAATTGGAGACAACTTTGGAAACCCCTTCATTGGTTTTGAACGCTTTCTATTTATATTTCTTCATGTTTATTTCGGAATTATTTCCTTTCCAAATTTAAATTAGATATATTTAATAAGTTTGTAAATTAGGAGGGAACAATTTCCCTATATATGTACCTTATGTGTAATAATAAAAGCAAGTAGTTTTCCTCCCAAAGTTTATTTTTCAATAGAGAGCATATCATCAAAATTAAAGCCTATATGTGCTTCGTCCAATGTGATGAACACGTAAACATAAACTATGATCATGTTGGGCAGGCTAAAAATAATCTTAAATTCAAATTTAATGCCTACTTATGTGAAATGTGTGCACTTATATGTTTGTCTGATCATGTTTAACTTGCAAAGCATTCCTAGACATAATAATTAAGTAGTCACCGCATTGGCTCGATCACATGTAAAGCTTTAATTTTGATGACATGCATGCATCTCAATCCACCTGCACAACTCACTTGCATTTTTTTTTTTTTTTGCACTTTAATAACACAAGCACTCGATGCAGTTGTATGTTTTTTAAACAATTAAAGATTCGTCATGCATGTAAATTATCTATGTTTTGAGTATTTGAGCAAATAATTGTCATTAAGAAGTGAGTAATTTCCCTTTTGAGCCCCTAATGACCTAACTATGCTGCTTGCAAGAATGTACTGTGGATCGGGTGATAGAGCTTAGCAAATTGGAAGTTATTTTGTATCATAGATTAGATGTAATTTTTTTTATTGGATGTAATTTTATATTTTGGCTTTTGTTTGAAACATGATTCACAACATATGATTTATTTTACTTAAATAAGCCTCACAAAAAAAAATTTCCTGCTTATAAATAGGAGGGATATTTAATTCATTTTTATTCAATTCTGAATTATATTTTTTGTGTTTTAAAAAATTTGAGTACAACGAGGTTCTGCTCGTCCCTGGCAAATAAAATGTCTCTTGTAATCCATAAAAATCCAATTTGCTTTCAATTTTATCAATCTTTTCGCAATTTATTTTTCATTTAGTTGTATTTCAAACAATAAATTTATTGTTTATTTTATTATATTTTACCAACTCTAATCATAATTTTGGCAGCCTCTTGATGTATCTCTCATGAATGGGGTATCTATAGGAAGTGGTAGGCCTTCCCACAAAGCTTAAAAAACATGTATGATCAATGTTTTGTGACCACGCGGCTGGGGATTAAAAAAACGTGCAAGAGGCTAAAAAAGCATGCTGAGTCAACATGGTCAGCTCAACTGTTTAGCCCACAAAGCTTAAGAATCATCAATAGGCTTTAGGAGCCTACACATAAGTCAACATACATACAACAACAACAAGCTTTTATCCTCCTAAGTGGGGTTGGCCATGCTTAAGAAAAATATGCAACCGACTTCAAATACATGCATGACCATTTATACACATTTTTTTCCAATTGAGTCATGATAATGAAATCGAGTACTAAAAATTTACAATGTGATAACAATATCTTTATCGTTATATTTTTGCATGCCAAATGATTAATGTTTCAATGGGTAATGAGTCTAGCAATGAAGCTAAACATAAGCTCACTTTACTTTCTCCTTTTATTTTATTTTCATTCTCGATATTTTTTCTTTTTTAGAGAGAACTAAGAATTTAGTGATAAAATATGATCTCTCTATTTAGAGAGATAATGCTAGAAATGGATATATTGAAAGCAATGCAGCTGTTTAGAGAGTTTTAGAGATTGACAGCAGTGTTGAAATTGTGGAAGCTTGGTAAGCTGAGAGTAGATACTCTGATTTGTAGACTGAGTACAGGTTAGAGAATAGGCTAGTAGCTTGAGGGCTATGCAAGGGAATTGACAGAGATTGTCAAGGTGAACGGTGCTTGATGTGCTTGACCTTGGAGAGGGTTAATGGTGCCTGCGGTGGTTCAGGAAGGAGACGAGAAGCAATTATGTCAGGGAAAAGACAAGCCAGTAAGGGTGTGATTAGATCGTGGCAATGGAAGACGGGCTAGACTCGATTGTGTATGCAAATCAAGAAAGAGAATTGGGCAAGCAAGACAAATCAAAAGGGAGAAGAGAAACTGAGAGTTTTCAGGTGTATGTGAAATACATGGGGTGGGAGGTTCTATGAAGCCAAGAAGTTGAGAGAAGAAATTTAAAAAAACTGGAGTTTATATGCTTGGCGAGATGAAAAGGATGAGTACCAGAATAATTTTATGTGAAAAAACCACAAAAAAAAGGGTGAAATGGAGACAGTAGTCCGTGTGCGAGTGGAAAGTAGGATTTAATGTACTACCTGTGATTACAGTTGGTAAACTAGGGTATAGTTTTAACTACTTTTTTTCACTAGTGGGGATGGGACAGGTGCAGTGGCGATAAGGGATAGGTGCTACATTTGGTGTTGTTAAGAGCCCCTAGATTTAATTTTGGTAAAAAAACATGTATTTTTTATATCAATATGACTATTAATATTGATGTTAGCATTCATATTACATTGATTATATATACACACATAACTAAGACATCTGTGTATATTAATTGCTCCTTATGCAACGCTATCTTTCATGCACATTGATTCACATGTCGCTTTAAATTTTGTATTGATATTACAAGCTAAAAGCTAGGTAATGTTTTTTCACATATTTCAATATGTGTGCTATTCATTTTTGAACGAACAATGTTTGAACGATTTCTAAAACAATCAAGAAAATTCAAGCCCATTTTATGCTATGTCGCATCCGTGGTCTATCATTTTCATCATAATTGAACGAATCGATTATAAAAGATGCCTATATAGGCAATTTTGATGCTATGGACAACTTAGTACAATCTGTTTTGCTAACAGACATAATTTGAATAGCTTAGATGATGATTAAAGTGAATTCTACCTAATTTGTGCATTGTTGCATCCATTGGTCCTCATCACAGTTTTCAATTGAATTAACTGCGTTGCCCTCCTTTCTTCAAAGCTTTGACACCTAGCTCACATTTACAAAGTTTAAGCAACTTCGATTATAGTTGATCCACGTTAAATTTACCTCAATGCCCGCTGCTGACTTTGACCTTAGTCGGGTTTGGCTTGTAATACACAATGGCGCATGTGTAAGTCAACTCACTAATATCATATCCCTTAAACTTTTATACCAACATAGCTTCTATTTGAGCCAGTAAAAATAAAGAGATGAACTTACGAGTGAATCAATGCATGAATAGCTGGAGAAGATTGATGGAGAAGTACGCAATCATTTGACAGTAGCAGCCAAAGAAAAAAATCCTTTCAGCACTCAACCTTTATCCTCTAAGCAATTATCCAAGCCTAATGACAAATAACACAGAGTATCTGGTAATATCCCTTGTTTCAACATTAACATAAACATATTCTGTGCTTTATCTTTATCACCCATCCTGCAGTATCCATTAATGAGAATAGTATAAGTGACAACATCAGGGACAAGACCACATTGGATCATTCTATCCATTTTTAATATAGCAGCATCCATTAGAAACAGATTACTGTATCCATCAATCAGGCAATTGTATAAATAAACATCTGCTGATAAACCATTTTCCTGCATTGTTCTAATAACTTCCTCTGCTTTCATCATATTCTTATGCTTACAATAACCTGATATCAGGGATGTATAAACAATCCTATCAGGAACCAATCCGTTCTTAACCATATCTTTGAACAAAAACCACGCTCTATGAAAGCTACCTTCACGACAGAGTCCACTTATAAGGCTTGTATACGTGAAAATATTTGGAGCAACACCTTCCTTCATCACTTTACCGAAGAGCTTCAAAGCTTGTTCCAAGCTTGATTTACTAACAAGTCCATCAATAAGGGTGCTATACAAAACAACATCAGGAGCGAAGCCTCTCTTTATCACCGCTCCAAAATACCCCCACGCCACACCGTCCAATTGTGCTTTGCAAAAGGCATTAATAATAACGGTAAATGTATACAAGTTTGGAACAATTCCAAGCTCATCCATGTCATTCAAAAACTTCAATGCTTCTACTATGAATCCTTCTCTGAGAAACCCGTCAATGATTAAAGTGCAAGTAACAATAGTGGGCATCACACCATCACAGCACATGCTTCTGAAAAGAACGAGTGCCTCTTCCATGAATCCAATTCTACAGTAACTATGAACAAGAATGGTGTAATAATAAACATCAGGAGCCTGATTCCTTTTCATCATGTCCCCCCATAGCATCAGAGCACCATTTATATCTCCATTTCGAGAGCATCCATCAGTAAGGATACTATATGCGATGAGGTCGAATGCATGTCCGTGTTCTCGTAGCTGATTAAAAATTAAGCACGCATCTTTAACTTTACCAGATGAACATAAACCATATAAAAGTGAACTATAGCTAACAATGGTAGGCATAATTCTGTTGTTTATCATTTCTGTAAACAAGTTGTTGACTTCTGCAATGCAACCCTTTTTGCATAATGCGTCTATCAAAATGCTATAACTATGAAGATCAGGATGAATTCCAAATTCCTTCATTGCATTAAATACCATTAGAGATTTCTCTAAATTGCCATTAGAAGAGAAGCCGTAAATAATGGCGTTATAACTGTAAGTATTACATGAAATTCGTCTACGCTTCAAGTCCTGGAGAAAGTCCCAAGCGAATTCTACATCTCCGACAATACAAAGGCCTCGAATATATGTAGCATAGGTAACTTCATTTGGTCTCACACCATTCCTCTCCATCTCCAATAAAATATTATTAGCCTCCTGCACCTCAAAAGTGTCATTTTTCATACACAAATATATGATAATCGTGTAAGTATAGATATTAGGCGACGGGCCTGATTTCTTCATTTCATTAAACAAACTCCTTGCATGTTTCATCTCATTCTTATCAACCAAACTTTTAAGCAAGAAATTGCATAACTTGACATCAATTTCCAATCCAATCTTCTTAACTTCCAAATAAGCCATGAGTGCATCCTCAAACATGAGGTTCTCAGCTAAAACCAAGATGACAGATCGATAAGCTTCCAACAAGTTAACAGAACCATTCGAAAAACTGACCAATAAAGACAGCAAATCAAACAAATCAAGGTAACGGCTACTATACTTATAATTACTGTAGTAATCCACAATGCTTCTAATTAAGAAACGAGCCTTGCCATGCATTCCTGATAAGAAAAATATTCCAATGAGAATTGCAAATGATTCTAACGAATGAGATAAACCATACCGATTCACGATCTCAGTAAACTTTATTTCCTTCACCAAACTCCAATCTAAGGTGTGCACAACAATGGTCACATAGGGAAGAAAAGTTGGCTCCCTACTGAAATAAAAGCTGCAATCCTTTTCCTCAACTCCATTGCTGGAACTCAATTGACTGGTTGAATTTGAAAAAACGAGGTGGCGATCCCAACATAACAATGAGGAAGCAGTAGAATAATGGATCAAAGATCGTTTTTTTCTCAAAACTGTGGCATGCAATAAACCTAAACCCACTCTTCTCATCAAGTAAAGCCTTGTTTGAAATTAAGAAAGTTAGAAAGAATCGAACACCCATCAGGTAAAATCCAAATTATAACTAGAGGAAGTGAAGTATAAAGAAGAAGAAGAAGAAGAAGAAGAAATAAGATACAGATGTGGATGGTTTATTTAAGATAGAAACGTGGTACCAGCGTAAGACTAGAGAAGCACGACATTTTTAGACCTAAAAGAAGAATAAAACTGTAACTTTTCTTACAAGCACAGTATTCCAACCCTTGAATCCAAGGAGTAAGGATAAGGGGTTTAGGGTTAGAAGGCAGACGAGATAGAATAATGGGAAATGGACACCGAGATTACTGCAAAGAAGAATGGTGGAAGGTGGGGCGGCCAGTAGAAGCGGGGAGAAAATTATGAAAGAACAAAAACCTAGGCATCCCTAGCTTTACTTGCACGTGCATAAATATGATCATTAACATTTTAAATTCAATAAATTTAATACAAATATTTAAACCTTATTCTTACTACGATATTGATATATTTAAATTTTATTAGTATTAAAAAAACGGTGCATTTATATAACTCTACATAATTCTTATATATTTACATAACTAACACTTCATTACATGTTTATCACTCAAAATTTTAATACCACATCAAAAAGATTATGATTATTAGTTTTCTAAAAGTAATACATATCTTTTTACACAAAAATTATGGGGTTTAAATATTTATGTAAAATACTTTTGTATATGTAAAATTCCCTTAAAAAACTTTAAAAAAAAATTTGTTCGGACTCCTGACGCAGCTCTACGTGCGGACCAAGTTATTTCAAAGTTATTTTCAGGTTATTTCTGGGTTATTTTTACTAATACCCAAATAACCCAGAAATACCCCAAAATAAAGACCGCGGGTTATTTCAGGATTATTTCGGTATTATTGAAAATCACACAGAAATAACCTGAAAATAACTTAAGAATAACTTACACCGCACGTAAAGCTACATCAGGAGTCCTGACAGAAAAAACGCTAAAAAACTTGGCCATGTAAGTTTAATGGATGAAATTAAAATATGATATGAATAAAAAATAGATTGGAGATTAATAGTAATATTAAATGTTAAAAAAAATTCACTTTTAACTTTTGCATGCATTAATAAAAATGATAATTTTACAATAATAATGATAAAGATTATTTATTTAGATAACATGGTCATTATTTTCATGTGATGATAATAATCCCATTTAATTAGAATATGAGTGAGGGTGCACTAGTAGGAAGATAGATTGAACTTTTGTGACAAATTGAGGAGATAAATTTTTCTTATTAGTTACAAACTTGTATATTTGAAGCTATAATATAATTACAAATGTGGAATATTAGAAAAACTAAATATTTTTTTTTTTTTAAAAGCAATTTCTTTCTTTAACCATAATCTAAAGTATGCTATACGGACAAAACATACATTATCTTGATGTGAGGGCTAACAAACAACTGAAAGTATGTTATAATATAGAAAATATGATAAAGGAGGCATTTACATGCACACCATCCAATTCCAATGTATTTATATATCTAACACCTAAAATTTGCTTTTGTAAATATTGCACCATTTTAATTTTAAAAAAATTAAACACATCTTTTCATGCATATATAAAAAACTAAAGTTTAGGTGCTTGATAAAAGACGTATTTTAAAATAATAATAATAATAATAATAATAACAGTATTTCTGATGTGAGATTAAGCATTTAAGTGTTTTGAATGTTAATTAAAAAAAAGAGGTTATATATGTAAATATATAAACATTGTGTGGCACGGTATGTAAATGCTCTAAAATACACTTGTTACGAAGAATTCATTAAAATATAATCACCGAGTAAAATACTCAAAAGCAGCGCTCAACTAACTTCTAAGAGTAAAAGATCACGAGCATCTTCATACTGATTCTATGCTTAATACCAAATATCTATAAAGCTGCAGTTGCCTCAGTTGAAGCAGCTAAGATTCATAGATGACAATTTAAGTTTCAAAATAACAACACTGCCATTTCAACCCTTGTCAACCCTAATTGTTTTACCTTAATACTTTTATTAAGTTTGCTCGAACCAGACTTGCAACAAAGTGAATGAAATCTGCAATAAGACATGAAGCTTTCTCTAACCAGCAACAGATTATGAAAGTTTTTAAAGAAAAAAAAAAGATTGAGTTTCCCACCCCAGTTCAACCAAAACAGTTTGAAGCACAGATGCAGCACTCCTCCTGTTGTTACTTCTTATACGTGCTCTAGTTCGAGTTGGAGTTCGAGTTTCTGACTGAATCACTTCACACCGACAGAGGCCATCAGATCTTCATATTCGGCATCTGTCTCTGGTTTTTTAATATTGGCAGGATTATTGGTTCCCTGATGAGGAGGTGCTGCTGAAGCTGTTGGTGAAAATGGATCATAAATCTGACTGCCTCCAGGAGTTGAGTGTACGTCTCCTGCAGTAAAGCCTATTGGTTTAGTACCCAACTGTAGGTTTGGTACCACAAGACTTCCACCAGGTCTGCTAACATGAGGCAATTGATTCTGATGAACCTGTTGAAAAGTTGTAGGATAAGAAGGCATGGTACCCGAAGGATTTGGAGCTTGGGATGCTCGAGGAAAGCTTGGTTTGCCAACTGGAATAGCTGAAGCCATTGGCTGTACAGGGGTTAGACCTGGGTAGGCTTGAAGAATGGGGGTAGGTGGTGGTCTAATGTTGCTTGCATTGGCTGGAAAAGAAGCAATCGCAGAAGCAGCTGGAAGAACTGGAGTTCTTGCCGAACTTTGAGCAAGAGCAGCAGGCATAGGGCTGTGCAAAGCTGGCCTAAAGGATGGTGCTTTTGGTGCTGCAAATGGAGCCTGCAGCGAGTTCTGGATTGCAGAAGGGTGAGATGCTGGACTGCTTGGCGGAGATGGCAGCTGAGTTCCGAGAGGCTGAAAAGTAAAATCTCCAGAAATGGGACGAAGTGGTTTGGGAGTTGTAGGAGGGGGAGCACCAACAGGACTGTTTGTTGGAGGAGGGAAAGTAGGACTAATGGTTGAATTGGAAGGCGATATTGCTGGTGGTGGCTGAGGTGGCTTCAATTGTGGTTGAACAGGCATAGGAGCTTGTGCCCGAGATGTTGTTGGCAATGGGATTGGAGCCCGGACTACTGAAGGGGAAGGTGTAGCCATTACTGATGCAGGTGCTATCTGAGAGAAAGAAGTCGGACGTAGTAATGGTGCTTGTGGTGGTGGTGGTGATATCAAGGACCCTGGTACTGGTAATGGAGGAGGTATTGATGAATTTGGGAATAATGAAGCAATTCCTGCAGTTGGAACTAGTCCAGTCTGGGAAGGTGCCAATGAAAAATTAGTTTGACTCGTAGATGGTCGGGTGGGAATAAGAGAAATTGAATGAGGAGCAAAATTTGCGGCAGGCCTTGCAGCATTATCAGAAACGTTAGATTGAGAAGGCCTGGAGCTAGTGGGAGCTGAAGGAAAAGCCAGTGGCTTCATTGTTGTATTTAAAGGAGGAACCATCAGATTCGAGCCTGGCCATGCAAGAGGAGCATTTGAAGCAGGAGGCCAGCTGGAAGAAGCTATTGGCGTTATTAATGGCCTGATTGGTGGCCCAATCTGTGGATTCACTGGTCCTGGGGGTCTTAAAGGAGCCACTGGACCAGAGCTTAATCGTTGTGAAATGGGACCTGAAGGGGATTGGTTTGGAGGTAACTGAATAGGCAATGTGGGCCTTAAGACAGCTGGTGTCGATGTTATTGAAACTGAGAGAATACCAGAAGGTCGAGCAAAATATTGAGGCACACCAAGAGGGGGGCGTAAGATTGGAGCTGGATTGTTGGGAAAAAGTGGAGGCATGAAAGCAGAAGATGGGTGAGAAAGAACATTTGGTGTGGTTGCTGGGAACCAGTGACCAGGGTATGGCTGAAATGGTGTTTGGTCAGCTTGAATAACTGGCAGTGATGAAGGTTGAGGCGTCATCGAAAAACCAGATGAGTCAGGATTTTTGGTTTGAACATCCTCATTGATCCCAGCTGATGAAGGTGCACCTTTTGGAGAGATTCCAGCATTTCCCTGATCAAAGGTTTTAAAAAGACAACACAATTTTTAAGAAGTTCAGAGAAAAAACAGCTTAACTTTTTATGACATCATACTTACAGATACCGGAGTGAGAAGAAGCTCAATAAGTGCCACTGCTGTATCAACCTTCTCATATGTGTCTGCTGAAACAAGGACATAAATATCATCATAGGCATCCGGAGCTTCACTAATGTCTGACTTGGTTATTTCCCGCTGAAAATAAAAATGTTTTAAAGTACTGCTTTTAGAAATCATGGAAACGAAGGGAAAAAAGCAATAATGGTAAGTCAAAATAGGATGATAGTAAATTGTTATCAGAACGTTTTGGGGCACCTATGTAATTCTTTGAAAAGCAATGAAAAATTATCAAAAGTAAATATTAACGTCTTATGCCAGATTAAAGAAGTGGTTATTTCTTTATGTTCCTTAAAGTATTGGTAAACAAACCTATGAAATAATGCAAGCAAGAAGGTTGCGGAAAAGGTAGGTTGATAAAATCACCCGCTATGTTAAATAAATGCATATGTGAAAACCTTTTTGGAAAATGATATAAAGCCTAACCAGTCACCTAATGATCAGATTGCCCAAAAAAAGAAATTCCTATATAAGGATTTACATAAAAAAATGAAAATATTTAGTAAACAAAAATAGAACAAACTAACATTCAAAGTTGAAACCATCCTGGACAAAATAATTTTACAATCCACGGTGAAATGCCCACTTTCTTGACTTGCTAACTTTTTCCAATGCAAGAATGAAACAAAAACACAAACAAAACGCTTAAATTTTGTTGGGCAATAACTTCAACTCTTTTGATGCAATAAAGAAAATACATAAAACTTGTTCCAATTGATAATTAATAGTGAAATTATTCATAATGAGATAGAATAAAAACTACAAAAACTAGAATATAAAATGTAAGAAGAAAAAAAATTACAATAGATTTAACCAAATCTCAATTATGCATGCAAAATCAATCACAAGTATGCAGATAAAAAAAACAGGATAAAAGTTGCCAAAGAAGATTCATATCTCATGCATTTTTCAAAGAAAACTTCCGGTGGAAGTTGTAATCAATACTTGCACTATACTCAAAGAGTTCACACCAACATCATATGGAAGTTTGAAGGGATGATAGAATTTTATTAAACAATAGAATAATAAGTTAAACGCCTCAAAAGTCATATTTAAAAAAAATAAAAGATCCAAATTGACGTGTTTTCATATATCTCAAAATTTGGTTAAAAATTACAAGTCCCATTTTCAATAATCTCAAAATCTAGCTAAAACAAAACTTCTAAATTTCAGCCAAGCACAAAAACAGGATTTAGCTCTTCTTATATTTTCAGACGCCAACATTGCAGGTAGAAACGGTTGAATTTCACTACAGCCCAAACACTAGGATCCGGCAATAGTGCAAATCAAGGATGGACGGAAAAATAACAATTAAATCACGGCCAAGGTGAAAAATTAAGAACAGAGGGAAATAGGATGCTGAATCCCCTCTTAAGGAAGATCTTGAAGCTCATGACAAGAATTCAAACCTTTCAAATCAACGGCCAAATAGAGACAACCTAAAGAAAATGTGAAAACGCAATCTCAACCTTTCAAATCAGTATCTGAATAGAAATAAAGAATTTAATGACCTAAAATAGGGAATCATAAACAACTTTATCAGAGAATCAGAAATTAGTTGAAGAAGCCAACTTTCAGTTGTTGAGCTTTAGATAACAAGAGAAATCCCCAGCCCCGAAATAAAGTCCACAAGAACGCCTTGGTGAACTATATATATATACACACACACCCAATTCTTACACATTTACATATCTCGCACCTAAACCTTCATTTTTATAGGCCAAGCACCCAATTCTCTCAAATAATACAAAAAAAAAAACACCAATGACACTCCTTCACAGTAAAATCCATCTTTTCATATATAGGGAGGGTGATTTCCTTGTAAATATAAAGGTTTAGGTGCTAGATATGTAAATGCATAAGAATTGTGGGTAATCCTCAGGGGGAGAAGACAGTTGTCTTCCCCTCAAGTTATAAGAAGAATCGTGATGGTACAGGTGACTGTCCCTTTATTAAAAATGCAAGCAGAAAGAGTGGAAAGACAACACTTTTTTTTCTCTGAGTCAGAAATTTCAACCCTGACTGACAAATTCAAATTTGCTCTCATGGAGAAATTTCAGTGGAAACACCCAGCTATGAAAGTTATCAGAAAAAGTTTTGATGACCTCAAATTAACAGGAATGTGGAAAGTAGGGCTCATGGATGGGATGGATGGGGGGAATGTTTTGATTCAGTTAACCGTGTCTGAAGACTACACTCGTATTTTCTCCAAAAAAAAAACATTTTAACATTGTTGGTAAACCAATGAAGTTACTCAAGTGGTCTCCTGATTTTGACCCCAATCATGAACCTCCTACTGTACCGGTATGGTTTAGTATACATGGTCTCAAGCTGCACTTTTTTCATCATTAGGTTCTTTACTCTATTGGTGTCATACTTGGGGGTCCTATGAAGCTAGATCTACCCACTTTCAACCTTATCAGACCTTCTGTGGCCAGAATAATTGTAAAAAGAGATATTACTTTGTCTGATGTTACTGAAGTATGCTTAGGCACAACGCATAATGGATATTGGCAACAAATCGTCATGGAGCATATACCTTCTTATTGTTCTCATTGTAAGATGTTTGGGCATACTCTTGATAAATGTCATAAGCTTCACCCTAATTTGAAATCTAAAGATCAAGTGAATAAGGATGGATCTAAGGATATATTTGTACCACCTAGAGAGAAAGCTACCAAAGAATAAATTTTGGTGTCTGATTTTATTGCCCCTGTTGTTAGCCCCTGCTGTTACTGTTACTGCTACTGCGACTAATGTGATGTTGACACCTTCAAACCCCATAGAAAACAATATTGATGGACTATTAACTACAAATGATAGTGTTCAAACTGATAATCAGGAGAGCCTCGTAGCTCCACTTCTTCAGGAAGTATCCGGTGTAGAGGCAACTCATACTTCACATATACTAGAACCTATTGTGGGTATTACTGTTGGTATTCCTTCTACTTCAGCTCTACCACAACATCAGACTGATTTTTCAGATGAGGGATGACAAGTCTATTCCAGGAGGAAGAACAAGTATGGAGGTCGGCTCTAACTCGGGAATATATTGGATGATACATTGGTTACTACTGACAATGACAATCATCTTACCAACTTATTAGCTTGCTCCTTCCCTAGAACTAGAGGCAAAGGCAAGACCAAATTGCGTCGCTCTCTAGCCACCTGATACTATGTATTTTGACACTGTTAGGCTTTTTATTTTAATATATAATGTATTTTCTATTTTTTTTTAGTTCTGAAACCTTTGTCGTTTTTTGTGTGGGCAGGGTGTCATGCTTGGGCCCTCCCACACATTGTATTTGTATCTTTCTTTTTATTTAATATATTAGCCTTTTTGGGCTTTCAATATATATATATATATAAATATAACCCTAATAATAAAAAATAGTATTAAGCAAAACCAAATGTCAATTAAAAAAAATGTTATAATAAAATTTTTAATCAAAAACAAAAGAAGCTAGTGATATTTTTTTTAATTTGAAATAATGATGATGATAAATAAAAAACAATATCGACTATGCTTGCACCAAAAAAAAAATATTGAAACTAAAAACTTATTTCAAATCATAACTCACAACTAACCCCAAAACACAAAATAAATAAGCAAAAGGGAGAATAATTTTTCTAGGATCATTAAATAAAATTAATTAGTATAAAAGATTTTTGGAGGCATATGAAACAAAAGAATAATAACTAAAAATATCACTTCCTCCAAAATATACAAGTGGAAAATAATTCTCCTTCTCATTCAAACATTTGTTTATGAAAAAACACAAAAATATACTTGTCATCTCTCTCCCTCAATTTCCAATCATTTCTATAAAAACAACACATACTCCAAAACATCACATAGGGGAATTGATTCGCGCAATCAATTCAACACTTATTTATAAATACAAAAAAAAAATCACTCAAGCCACCTCTCTCTCTCTCTCATGCACAAACACTCCTCGCTCTCAATATTCTTATCAAGTCCTGCCACAACACAAAAGCTATTACTTAATGCCCTGACTCATTCACAAGATATCCTCTCAATTTTCTCTCACAATATCTATCTTCACCACATGAACATATGAGTCAGCAGCGCACACATATTAATGAGTGTGAGCATGAAATCACAATCATGTTGGAGCTCAATCACAAATGCCCATTTCACTAACATTGCTTGCACCTATATATCACATTATACGCACCTTTCAAGGCCTAGAAAGAGAATGTTACTCGTAATATTTTATTATGTTCTAGATTAGATTTTAGCATAACGAGAGCTAAGCCTCTTCAGAAAATAAAACAAAGAAAAATATTGCAAATTATTTACTCTTTGACCCGATGACTACCTTCTTTGGCAACATAAATTGCAGTCATGGTATCTAAAGCAACACACACATGCACAACATTATAGTGAATGGCGTGCTTTTGTGCGTTGCTTATTAGCAACCATGACAAAAAAAAAATTCTAACAAGTAGTTACATATCCAACTTCCTGTCTTTTTTTCATGGTGTTTCTAGGGTGACATTGCCTACTACGCAGAATCATGATATTCATCAGAACTAACAAGAAACTGAAAAAATATCAATCCAAGACATCAAACAAATGGGCACAAAATAAGGTTAATCTAGTCGAAGGCGGAGTGCTTAGGACTTGTGGGTCGGTTGCAATAGTGACGGTGAATACATCGAAGGTGGTAACTATGTTGGATTGGCCACTACCTAAGACCTTGAAATGGATGAGAAGATTTATGAGACTTACAAGATACTATCGGAAATTTGTGAATGAATGGTCGTTGACAAGGCAATCGAAAAAGGATAACTTTCAATGGGGGAAGCGGCAACCCAGGCTTTTGAAAAGTTAAAGAAGGCCATGACGAGTGTACTAGCATTGAGATTATCTAATTTCAACCAACCATTCAGTATATAGATGTATGTTTCAGGCTAATGGCTTAGTCGTGGTCCTCATACAATTCCAACAACCAATTGCATGATTCAATCAAGTGTTGATAGCGAGAGCCACGCTCAAGTTGGTTTATGAGAGAGAACTATGACAATCATGCTTGTCATTCAGAATTGACGACCTTATTTATTGGGAAGGCGTTTTACAACTCGCAAGTTGTTATCTAAGCCACTGAGGTATGACTGAGATTCAACATCACCCAAAATTAGAGAATAGAGCAGTTAATGCCTTATCATGATGTACGAAGGAACCTCAATTGTAGGCATTGTCAGCTTCTTTGGTTTTAGATTGGAAGGTTCTAAGGAAATAAAGTGAGGCAAATGAAAAATTGAGCAAGTTCAGGTTTACTTTAGTGAATGACATGAACAACTATCTTGGTTATTCACTGAATGACCAACATTTACTTTACCAAGACATTATGTATGACCTGAGAATTCAAGACACGTATTGACGTTGTTACAGGAGTTTCATGACAGCGATATTGAAGGGCACTCGAGTGTGTTGAAAACATACCGGAAGATAGCAGCGGAACTGTATTGGGTGGAAATGAGAAAGGATGTGGAGACTGGAGGATTTGATCTCAAGGTGTGATGTGTGCCAAAGGTATAAGTACATGGCGTTAGTGCACGAGGGATTGCTAAAACCTCTAGCATCATCCCTAAACTATTGCTTCGGTCGCCACTGCTTTTATACGAGGGGTTGTCATTTTGCATAAGATCCCGGAATCAATAGTGTTGAATCGAGACAAGGACTTCATGAGTCATTTTTTGGAGGGTTGTTTAGAATGCAAGAGACTGTATTGAAGAAAAGTAAAATATACCACCCGTAGATTGATGGACAGTCAAGAATTGTTAATCAGAACGTGGAAACCTATTTGCATTGCTTTGTATCCAAAGCAGTAAGCTAAATGACTACCCTCGATAGAGTATTTTTGGCACAACACATCGTATAATACAACTTCTCAAACCACTCCTTTTAGAACCTTGTATGGTCGCGATCCACCTCATTTGATATACTATGCACACGGTCATACACTAGCATCTCTGGTAAATCAGTACTTAGAAGAGAGGGTAAAAAAGTTGACAGAATTGAAAAGACATTAACTGAAGGCGCAAAAACTTATGAAGAAACAAGCCAACACACATCGAAGGGATGTGCAGTTTGAAGTAGGAGAGATGATGTTATATAAAACTTATGCCTTGTTCACATGAGACATTGGACAGGCGCGGGAATGAAAAGCTCTACCAACACTATTTTGGTTCTATAAGATTGCTAGCTCATTGATCAGGTGGCTTATTGTTTAAAATTGCCGCTTTCATTGACACTTCATTCAGTGTTCCATGTATCACACCTGAGACGAGCTATTGGTGATAATGTGTCATCTTCTTCACTTCCCCACCTTAACTAAGAATATGAACAATTCTCTTCGAGCCACTCGAGCTAAGAGGGTGTGCCAAGAATCAACAAAGTGCGACCTAAATGGAAAGAGTTACCATATTATAATGCCACTTGGTAGAAATACAACTTAATCCAACAACAATTTCCTTTTTTTCACTTTGAGGGCAATTTGTCTTATTGGGAGAAGAGTAATGTTAGATCAACACCGATGACGCTTTCCGCGAGGCCGAGCATGTTAAATAATTTAAAGACTAGTTTTATGTGCAAGCTAAAAGGGCAATTTAGTCATTTGTGAGCTCTTATTATTTGCTATAAATAAAGCTTAATATAATTAGAGCTAGGGTATGCTATTATCGTCTAAAGTCTTAAGAGTTAGGGCTAGGGAGAGATCGCCTACCTCTCGAATTGTATGTTCTTATCCTTTATGTATTCAGAGTTATATTGTTTTATTTTTATATCAACAGTATAAAAACTATTAATTATGTCGTAATTTCTAAGACAAAATTTGTCTCGTTTCTATCAGCATCCTAAAGGATGATGATAATAAATACCCGTGATTAATTCAAATAGGATTAGATGACATAAAAGATTTTAAAGCAAACAAACTACACAAATATAATATGTTAATATAGATGAACAACTTCAAAAAAAAACAAATACAATCATTTTAAAGATCACTTGTGAAGAACTATCAAGTTTAGATTGATGGTGTTTTAAATCTCAAATTTTCTTAAAGATAATCAGCATCAATGAATCATTTGAAATGCAAAGCACTTTGACTCTTTTGATAGCTATAAGGTTCTTTCTATGCAATTGTGAATCAAGAAACCAAGAACAAAAACAAAGTCAAATCCTATTTATTTTGTAGAAATAATTTCATTAAATACTTTATGAGAAGTTAAAAATCATGGTCTTTTAATTGGTTTATTGATATCTACAATCATGAGTGGTTGAAATTTACAATTAAGAATTAAATCAATTTGTATTGGAAGCTTGTGTTCATATTCAAGAGTTGATAGCAAAAGTTCATGTTCATAATAAAATTTAGATTCAAATTCTGCTAAAAGTTTAAATTTGAATAAAGTGCCAAAATATTCCCATGACTATTTACATAGGATAATTTTAGTCCCAGAAACTATAAAAATACAAATAGTCTTCCAATTGTTTTAATAAGGTTGAAATGGTGTTCTGTGAGAACTATTTCGACCATATTAAAAATTTAGAGATTGAACTTGCACTTTTATAGACTCTTGGACTAAAATAACCTCTCGCAAAGAGTCAGAGACCATATTGATAATTTTCTTATCTAAATTAAAACATGATCATAGGATCAATTTAAAATTTAAATTTAGTCTCTAATAATCATATAGATTTATAATTTATCACATGCTCGAATTCAATTTCAAATTTAAATCTTAACTCCTGCTCAATTTCAAATTCTCATGAAAACATTCTAAAAAAGGTTCAAAATTCAATTCAAAAAGATCACATATAAATTGATACTGTAACTACAAATAATGTCTAAAAATCTAATAAACCGTTTAGAAAAATTCATAAAATGCATCTTACTATATAATATTTGATTTGACCACATGATTCATCTGTTTCTACATATTTGATAGGACCTAGAGAAAAGCAACCATTTTTCTTTAAGATATAGTGATAAAAGAATGTCATATTCCTCAACATCCAACGATATGTATATACCTCACATAGAATTTTTGAAGAAGTGTACCTTGATGAATGTTTAATCCCTAGCGTATGGACCTTTAATGAAACATAATAACGATAATAAATAGCATAAAGGCAAATAATATTTAACCATACGATCCAACGACCTTGCATAATAATAATAAAAAACCATAAACAATTTGTTTTCAATTCTTAGATTGACCATGCAATTGTTCCCTATATTCAATGGAATGGTAAATATTGCTCTTTAAATTAGGTTTCATATCAACCCATGCAAATTTAAAAGCAGCACTATCAATAATAATAATAATCATATCTCACAGCTTTTTTTTTTCTTTGTATTTCAACTCTTTATTTTAAATAATCCAAATAATAGATTCAATTTTATAATTCATTGAGACTATATCATTTCAAATATAGAAATATAATTTTGAATCATATAATAGTCATGTTTTTGCTGCACTGAACCACGACCGGTCAGTGCATAAAAAGATGAAAAAGATCAAAATTTAGGACACGATGCATAAAAGTGAAAAAGATCAAAATTTGCTGCCCGCCAAAAAATTAGATTAGCAAAAACAACAACCATTTTGATTTAGTTCAGAAAATAAGTAAAAGTCACTGCAATGTATAATTAAAAGATGCTCTAAAAATAAAATTATGCAGGAAATGTAAGATAAAGAAACACAATAATTAGAATTAAAATGGCAGAAGAAAAAACCAATGAAGTCCATTTGACCAAATCTAAATCACCAACGCAAAATAAATCACAGGGCAAAAAAAAAATAGCAAGGAAAGAAGCCATAAAAAAAAATTCAGGCATTAAGCTAGTGTAAGGAAAACGCTTCCCTTATAAGTTATCCTAAACACTTAAAAAACACTTGAAAAACATGCATCTTACTACACATAAGTTTGAGAGGAAAGATGAATTGTATAAAGAAATAGGCTCTTAATATACAGACATTGGGAGTGTTATTTATGACTACAAAAAAACAAAAATTGGTAGTTTACAAGGTATTAAAAGTTGGTTAAAAACAGTTAAGTCCCAAATTCCAACTAAATAGCAATTCCTTATTACATGCACAAAAATAAAAAAATTCAGAAACTATTACAGTAACAGGATCACAAGAAGAAATAGTCAAAAATCCCACCTATTTGGCAAAAACAATGAATTGAAGGAAAAATGGCAGACAAATCCTACCTACAATGCGACGTTAATAAAAAAATACAAAGAAATAGAGCAGTCAAAGAGCAAATAGAGGATGGAAGGAAATAGAGCAACTGAATCTCAAATACAGAGAAAAATTGAGAATAGAATAAAACAGAGAAGCAGAATTTCCTTGAAAGGAAGATGGTGATGCTAGTGGAAAGCATAGCAACAACCTTATTAATAAGAGAGGGAACAAAAACAAATTAGGGAGCACATTAAAACATAGCAGCAACCTTCAAAATCAAGCAATAAACAGAAACAGAGAATCCAGGCGTTGAAACAAAGAACCCGGGAGAGTTCAAAAAATTTTAACAATAGCTGAATGAAACTAGCTTGCAGTGCAGTAAATCAAAACTAACCAGGGGAATCAAAACAATTAAGAATACATCACATTATCATCGGCATATTCATCATGGATGTGTTTTATCAAATAACTAAAAAAACCAAACCTATGACACAAAAAGAAATCAATATCAACACACAATATTCGAATTCCTGATAAGTATGGTTTTCATATTTGTGTCACTCCAGTTCTCGTAATCTCATATATATTCATTGTCATGCATTATCCTTCATGCAACCAAGTAGAACTAGAATTCTCAACCTTTCCTTGACATATTAAATGGCAAACAAATATATCATATTACATATCAACCTAAACAGAAACCAAGAAAAACATCTTTCAGCAACTCAAAAACAACTTCACTTTTGCATTTTTTTCCATAATTCCGTTAGTGGTGGGTGGAAGGCAGCAGTTATGCCAACATATTACTATAGATAAATAATTGGTTGAAATGCTGGAGGGGGAAAATGAAAATAAACTTACCTTTTCCCCTAAGCCAGATTTGATTCCATAAACTCGAACTTTCGCTCCAGTTTCCTATTGTATGAATATGGAAATATAAGAGACTTAAATGTATATTTTTAATTTCAAAAGTTTTCTTAGCATGCTGCTGCACTTGACATAGTTAATAGAATGCATGAAAAAGATACTTGGAATAAAGATTGATGACATTAATCCTACGTTAAACCGCAAATTACATCATATGCTACTATTTCAGTAAACCTACACATTTTCCATAAATAATTAAAAAACATCGCTTCAGTATGAAGCCACCCATTTTGCTTATTCCCGCTGGGATTACAACTGAGAGAATGAAACCTTTCACCCTCCACTATTTAGTTGGGGGAGGTGCTTATGGCAGTGGAGGGTGAGGAAAATAACATCTAATAAAATGGGCAGAAAAGAAAAGGGATATTTCTTAGCAAGCATGAGAGGAAAGATTCAGAAAGAGACATATAAGGATGTGTAAGAACATGTCAGAACTTTTCTTGGCAAAAAACATACCAATGTAAAACTTCATGCAAAAACTTTAATGTTCTTTAACATAAGAAAGAACAAAAACTTTCAAGACAGAAACGGACATATTTGTGAATATTTGAAACAAGGGATGCAATGGAGCGCCCCAACTGAAATTTGCTCTAATTGTACCAAAAATAATATCAGGTTTGAAAATCTAGCAAACGTGAAGGAGATTTACTTCTTCGAGTCTCTTTTGTGTGTTGCTTTCAGGCCCCAATAACAAGCCAACAAAGTTGTAGCCTGGATATGTTTTAAACTGCAAATATCAAAAAGAAAATACAATTAATGTGACATATATAAGTACTTCTGAGCAGAAGCGCCACGAATACTAGCACCCCTCAAAGAAAAAATATTATTACTGCATAGCAGTAGCACCTGAAAAAAAATCATTTTCATTAAAGCCAGACCTATGGTCATTACTAACAAAAACAGATAAAGCTCATATTAAACATCAACATAATTGTAATGTGTGATTTAAAATAATCATCAAACAATGTGCAATCATTTGATCAAATATCAATTGAGTATTTTTAATAAATTGCATGCAGGCCCTTGAGATATAACATTAGTTTCATAGGATCTCAATTTAAAAAAGGTGCAACAATTAAGTAGTCCCTAACATTGACAGAAACCTTCATTTAGTTCGAACCTCAACAAAACCATTAATTACAAATAAAATACCAAAAACTACTTGCTAATGAATTATATTAAGTTATAGAAACATATTTGAAATAAAGCTAGACCATAGTTGGTCCATTCCTCTTCCTCATTGCCGCCCCATCTCTCTCTTCACCCACATCTCAATGGCAGCCAAACCGCTCTCACCACAACCATTGCGGCTATGGCAGAACAACTACTACTACACAACTAACCCTCCACATTCAATCACATCACTGACCTTCATTGTCAAACGACCTACTAGTCCTAACGAACAATATGGATCCATAATCTCACCAATAATGGGTGGGGTTGATCGATTGTATTCCAAATTCAGGGAGAGCACAAACAAGGTCTTCATGTTTGGGTTTTCTTAGAAGAAATTTTTTCATTATTTTAAAATTTTTGAAGGCAAACCAGTTTGATTCTACTATGATTGCTTGACATTGCTAGGTCATGGTTGCTAGTTATCGCAATAATCTTCAATGCAAAGCATCCTAAATGATTTTTGTTTATTGTGACTAGATATTTCACCTTTGGGCTTCCTACATGGAAACTCATTTGATTCTACTATGATTGTTTGCACTTGCACGAGGATCACAGTTACCAATTATCACAAAAACCTCCACCACTAAGATATCTACATAACCTTTGTTTATTATAAATAGCATTTCTCACTTTTGAACTTCATGAAGAGAGGAGATGATTTGATCTCTAGCAATTATTTTGTGCTGTGATTATAGATGGTTTAATTTTAGTACAAAATCCTTCCCCCTTTATCTACTACAAATTTCTAGCCATTTTTACGCATGAATTTTGCAAAGTTTTTTTTTTTTTTTATATGATCGTCTTGTTATATTTTACGCATGAATTTTGCAAAGTTTTTTTTTTTTTTTATATGATCGTCTTGTTATATTTTGAAAGTTTTGAATAATTAAACTGTTTACAACAAACAAAAGTAGATTTCTACTATAATTATCTTCCCTTGTGGTTTTAAGTCCAGTAAATCACTATAAGAGCTTGCATCAAGCTTAATAAGTTACAATGATATGAAAAGTGCAAGGATGCAAACAAGTTAAGAAAAGCAATCAAGGATCTTATTTATCTCAATCAGCTGACCATCAAACCAAAGATGAAAGAGTTTAAATTGCTAATAAGCAGAAAATTTTTATTTGAATTGCACTGCTGTTTTACATAGGCAAAAAAGGATAATAATCCAAGCCTCTAACAATTAATATATCAAAATTTTATTAATTGATGCAATAATTGCAAAAAATAATGCTTGTTATTATCATAGTACATTTTTTTAAGCTGTCCATGACTTTATCAAATTTTGGATTATATTTAATCGTAAAACACAAATAAAAAAATATTTATTTGCATAAATACACGACTATATATTTATTTACTTAGTTATATAGACGAGCCAAACATAATCAATATGGCCATTGCTCGTGTTCAACGAAAGCTTATCTTGCTAACTAAGAATGAGTCCAACTCAAACCACCATCGAGTTGGTTATTAGCAAATATTGAGTTTTTTACAATCCCGAGATCATTGCCTTTAGACATTTGGGTATATTCTACTTTGTTAAAGTAAAATAGGTATATTCTACTTTGTTAAAGTAAAATGGTTATATTTTTTATCTGATATAAAACATTTGGGTGGTATAAATGTTAAAAAGTAAAATTTCCATAGATATGTAAATTCATAGGAATTGTATGGTGTGTATGTAAATGCCCCTCTTGAAAATTAAAATAGTAGTGTTTTTGAAATATGAAAGATTTGGATGGAATAAATGCAAAAAGTAAAGTTTAAGTGAAAGAAATGTAAATATATACAAATTGAGTGTTATCTATGTAAATGCCCCAAATATTAATTAATTGTAATTTTTGCTCATTTAATTATTAGTTAGATTTGCATTAAGAGCTACTGCACAGCTGCATTATAGCTCACATGATCACTTCAGCATTTATTATTATATCGATTCATATATTCATTTCGTAGTGTGGTTGAGGATAAATTACTTCCCTTTGAATTATATGTGCTAACTTTTTAAACCAAGAATCTATAATTTTATTGTAATAGAACTTCATATATAAGAATATTCTCCGTTATTGTGAGAATTGTAATTAACAGTTTGTTTGTTTATAAAAAAATAATTTAGGTATAACTGATTCAAACATAAAGAGAAAAGACTTAACTTGGAAATATATAAAATTAAAATTTGAATGTAGCACTCTGTCATATATGTATTTATTGTGATAAGAAGATGAATGGAGATATATCTCAAGCCAATGAACGAATTATTGGTCCTTCCAAAACATCAAAAAAATTAATATTATTAAATGTAAGAAAGTATCTTAATATGTAAAAGAAGAGTTGCTTGCCTGAGTAAAAAAATTCAAACAAAGTTTGTATATGGAGGACAGTGAGAATGTACAAACAACAGTAACAAGCCTTTTATCCTACTAAGTGGGGTCGGTAACATAAATCCTTTTTCTCCATTGCATCCTATTGAGTGTCATATTTTCATTTAATTCTAAAAAAATTAAGATCATTTTTTATACGACATGCTCATATCTTTCTAGGTCTATGTCTGTCTTTCTTAACATATATCAAATATAAAACATTTATTCTCTTAATCGTATCATCAGATGGTCGACATTTAATGTGACCAAATCATCCAAAACGACTCTCTCTAATTTTATATGTCACTACACCAACCTTATCACAGATATATTCATTTCTCAAGCCACACATCCACCAAAGCATTCTCATCTCGGCAACACTTAGTTTTATGCTTCACTTTTAAAGGCCAACATTTTGTGTCATAGAGCATTGCAGGTTTCACAACCATACTATAAAATTTTCTTTCTATTTAAGCGGTACTTTTCTATCACACAATAGGCTTGAAGCATTCCTCCACTTCAATCAACTAACTTGAATTCTACTAATAAAATCCTCACCATCACTTTGAACAATATACCTGAGATATCTAAAGCGTTCACGCCATTACTGATTTGAACACCCATAGTTACAACATCATCACTACAACTACTACTACTAAAATTACAGTCCATGCATTCAATTTAGTTCTACTCAAACGAAGGTTTTTAGATTCTAATGTCGACGTCCATAATTTAAGTTTTTCCTAAGCACTTTCTCTAGTCTTATCCACAAAAGGATATCATCAGTCAAAAGCATATACCAAGGTACATCCTCCTATAAATGTCAAGTAAGAGGATTCATCACTAAAGAAAAAGGATATGCGCTTAAAGTCAATTTCTGATGTAATCCAACTTAAATAGAAACATATTTGATCACTCCTCCATCTGTTCAAACACAAGTAACAACTATAGCATACATATCTTTAATGATTGAATGTAAGTCATATCAACACATTTCTTCTGTAGAACTCTCCAAAGGATATCTCTTAAAATCTTATCACAAGCTTTTTCTAAAACAATAAAAATCATATGTAGAACTTCTTTATTCTCTCTATACTTCTCCATTAAACCTCTCAATAAATGTATAGCTTTCATAATAGACCTGTCCGGCATAAATCCAAACTGATTGTGAAAAATCTTTGTAATATATCTTTACCTACGTTCAATTACCCCCTCCCATAATTTTAAAGTATGACACATCAACTTAATTCCTCTATAATTTGTACATTTATGTGCACAACCCCTTTATTCTTAAAAATGGGGACCAAAATACTCTTCATCCACTCCTCGGACATTTTTTAGTTTTCAAAATAATATTAAAGAGTTAGTAAGCCATCAAACTCCCATATCTCCTAAATATTTCCACACTTCAATTAAAATATAATTAGGTCGTACAGACTTTTCACCCTTGGTTTTCTTTGAAGCCTCGTCAACTTCATTTCTATTAAAATAAAAAAAAAATATTTTATTTTATTAACGATATTAAGATCACTAAGGTCGATCACTAAGGTCGATCTCACTAAGGTCGATCGCATTTTCAGAAACTTCATTGAAAAATTTATCAAAATAACTCACTCACCTATGTTGAATATCATTTTCTAAGAAAAATACATTTTGGTTTTCAACTTTAATACACTTTCCTGAAGTTAACTCTATATATTATCTTTAGTATTTAATATATTATAAAGATCACAAAAAACATAATTTTTAGCATCGCAGATTGTTATCTTAGACTCAAAGCCTTTGAGTCATTTTATCTTTTTTCCCAGTTCTCTAACCAATTTTATAGCACTTCTTATATTTTATCTATTCTAACACATTATTATTTTGTCGCCAACTATTTTTTTTATATGTTTTTTTTCTTTTTGATTCTCCAAATACATCTTTTGTCACTTGTTTAATAGTGTTCGTTATTTTTTCTCGCATAGAATTTGCTGCTTCATGAACATGTCAAACCTAAATCTTAAATTTTACTCATAAAAATTGTATCTTTTAAGTGTCCTCATCTAATTCTATGATAATGATCCTATTATTCTTTATTTTATAACTCTTCATTTTAAAATTCAGAACTAATAATTGATGTTAAATACTTAAAATTTTACTTGGAATGAACTTACAATCTTGACATTCTCGACGATCTTTTCTTATGTCAATTTGTGTTTTATTAGATACATTTTTATAAGTAATAATATCCTCGCATTTTTATTGGATAAAATATTAGCAATAACAAAATCATATGCTAAAGCAAAATCTAATATAGTTTTACCTTATTCATTAATCACTTCAAAACTATAGCTACCATGAATATTTCTAAAATCTTCTACCGCATTACCGACATGTCTATTTAAATCTCCTTCAATAAAAATTATTTCTTCAAGAAGTATGATTTGTATTAATTCCTTTAGGTCATTCCAGAATTTTTCTTTAGAACTTATATCTAAACATACTTGAGGAACATAAGCACTTATGATATTTAAAATCTTAGTATCAATAACAGTCTAAAGGGTTATAATTCTATCATCAATTCTATAAACTTTGACTACATTATCTTTCAAAATCTTACTATAATTATACCTACACCATTTATAGTGCGACTTTTATCTGAATACTAAAGTTTAAAATCTAAGTTATCAATCTTCTTAACATTTCTCCAACTCATTTAATTTTTTAATGCATAAGATATTTATCTTTCTATGAACCAAAATATCCACTAATTCCATTAATTTAACTATGAGAGTACCCATATTCCAAAATTATATCCTAATATTAGTTTCATGGACTAACTTATTTACCAACATTCGTCTGTAATGTGGGAATTCTTACTTATTTGACGCTACTCTCGAGCACCGGTGTAGCGACTCTTACACATTTTTCATTGTATTCAGGTTATACATGGTGTCGCTTCGAAAGGATGTCCTAATATTTACACAAAGATCAAAAGACTTTTGTCATGATTTTTCGACAAATTTTATTTTGTTTGTTGACGACCTAACGCAACTCTCTACTTTTCACATCTGCGGCTTGGGACCCATCAAAGGCAATGTTGAGGACAATGAGAATGTGGTTAATATATTTGTGGAAGCAGATATTCAACCGTCTTCGCACTGTAATAAACAAGCATTTGAATTAAGTTTTGAATCAGAAAGTATAAAAACATCTAAAATAAGAAATTAAATGCATATTTTTTTATATAAAGAAAATAAAAAAGAAGTTGCTAGAAGGAAAGAAATGAGACAATGGATGACACGAAGCATAAGGTTTGCAGACCACGAAAATCGCAGAACAATGGTTTGTGAGTTTGTTCGCGATCACGTCAGGGACGATCCGCAAGATATGCTTATTTCTTTTTTCCTTTTAATTTATTTCTTTCCTTTTATGTTTTCTTTCCTATTTTCCAATTAGGTGATTTCCTCAAGAGACTTTTATATAGGTTGTATTAAGGTTTTGGAATTCAACTTTGTATGTATTTTATAATGTGAGAGTCGGCGGGGTCTCATATGTTCCCTTCTAAGATTTGTATCTAAGAGCAAGTGATGTTATGGCTATATCTCGTTCCGAGGTGGTGACAATCTTCGACTTCCCCACCCTCCGCAACCTTCCTTTTGTTGTTGCAGTTGACGTAACTGCTGCAGCCACCCCTAAGACAACAGCTTTGTTGTCTCCTACAATCCTGTACCTCACTGTCGCCTCCTCCCTTGTTGTTTTCATGCAACAGTCAACCCAACACCTTGTCATCCAACTTCAACAAATCCCCTCACTTGCCTCGAGCAATCCCTCAATCTTTCACCACACAATATCCCAGCCGTCCTCCACTTGTAGTTATGTCTCCCGCCCACACCGCCTAATGCTTGTGTCCATCTCCGATTATCCTTCCTCCACTTGCACGACCTCCCTATCCCATCCCCCTACTCTACACCAGCCCTCCTCCCACCACCGTAAACCTACCAACATGTTGCTCCACCGCCCTTGCTACAACCAATTACCACCACCTTGGGATACAACTTTAATCATGTTTGTTTGTGTCTATTGTTGTTATTTCCCTTTATGTGTGTATGTTGTAACTGTCCATTGGTTTTTCTGTAATAATATTTGTTTGTCTATTGTCATTTGGGTTAACTCTGATATTATTTTGAAATCAGAAATAGCATAACTCTAATCTTAACCTACGGTTACCGAAGTCCCCCATTACTTAACCTAATCTCCACCCCAAATCCTTCCAATTGTCGATACTTCAAACCGGCCACCAAAAATTCTTTTTTGTCATATATCACACCCATAAACCTTATCCCACCTACCCAAAACCAGATCCCTATCATGCCATTGAGGAGAAAATTGTTAGAAACCTGATCAGGAAGAATGAACGATGCCTCTTATGAAGGATATGCAGTGGGAAATCCTCCACAAAGAGGTGTCTCAGAAATTTCTAGGAAAGATATGCAGTGGAAAATCCTCCAACTGCAACAGAGGTCCGCCGCCTTTAAGAGGATAATATCCAAAGGGGTCACACAAACTCCATTTAATTCCAAGGATGAACTAGTACCCCAAATATTTGACGTGAAATATTAGAGAAGCCAAAATTTTGAAGCAAATGAGGATATACCATATTTTAACGCCCACATGGATCTAGACAAGTTCTTCAAGTGGCTCTGGACAACAGAACTCCTCTTTGAGTACTAGGATGTCTCACCAAACAAATGGTCAAACTAGCAACCAGCAATTTAAGGAAGAATGCATCTCTATGGTGGGCAAACTTGAAGAATCTTTGATAGCGAAAAGAGAAGAGTAAAATTACTACCTAATCTAAAATCAAACGAGATATGCAGCGCTAGTACCAACCAATTCGTTACAGATAGCATGTTAGACCCACGCTTCAAAAATAGAGAGACAAGCTCGCCGAGTGGCGGTCACATCTTACATGCAATTCAACCCCAGGAGAAAGCAGCAAGATCACACACCACAAAGCATCCAAGCCAACCCTGCCTGAGGAGAAACTAGTTCGGAGTGGAGAAAGGTGGATGCCAACCAACATTCCTAAATGTGTCCCGACCACGAACTGTTTCAAGTGCCACGAATTTGGCCATATTGAATCAGATTGCCCAACCAGAGGAATCATCCCTTTCCCTTAGCAAGTAGCAATTAAAAAAAAAGAAAGTATCACTGAAAAGGATGAAGAAGTTAGAGATGACCCTCAACTTCAAGCAAACGAGAAAGAGACACTAGTTATTCAAAAATGACCAACAAGAGACTCCAGCTGGATTAGTCGAGGTTGTTCTAGAAGATAGTGAGTTCGAGAAAATGAGAATTCATATAGAGTTTGAAATTTGTGAGATCTTGAACTTGACTTTTTGCAGATATTAAGAGGAGCATCAGTGGGACTAGCATTAGATGTACAAAAGTGCCATGAGTTTGAAAAGTCGATACCATAAACAAGGCAACCTCATATGAGAAAATTTTAGAATTTTTAAATATATAATCAACCTCTTGAATTGCCCCTACTGAGGGAGGTCCAATATATCAGAGAATAGAAGCTTTGAGCTACTTCTAAGTTCATATAGGGTCATTTGAGTATTAAATTCAACATCTTTTTCACTAATGTGGCAGTAAAAAAAAATATTTTAATATTATTAATGATATTAATAACACTAAGGTAGATAGTGTTTTTAAAAACTTTCTTGAAAAGTTTTCTCTAAGAAAAACACTATTTGTTTTTCACCATTAATACACTTTACTTGAATTTCTAGCATTAAAATGAAAAGAAAAAGAAAATACCTTCTCTTATTTGGTTGCTTATATTTATTAAACAAATAGAAAATAAAGATTTCACTCATTAGAGAGTTAAAATGAAATCATTGCTTTTGAGGGAATTTGTAGTGTTTGAACTCAATATTGGTCTCTAATTGCATCCAACCAAATGGTACATTTGACAAATTACATTTGTCAAAACATCTTTTCAAAATCTAAGAAACCAAACAATTTCCTAGGATACATAAAACAAATGATAGATTTGACAAACTTTATCATTTTTCAAAACTACTTTTCGAAATACAAGTAACCTAATGATCTTTCATGGAAAATGAACTAATTGATCAAGAAAATTGCATGTGAACAATGAATTAATATATAATAGCCAAAAGCAAAGATATAAACACAAACTCTCAATGGAACTCAAAATTAGTACAACAGCATATAAACAGAACAATATCCTTATCTATACTATAGTAGATATCAAATCAACTTCAAGTTTGGCTAGCTATAAATAAAAAATAATGATAGATTCCCTGTGATAAGCAAAGTTTTTGTAATAATGGAGTTAATGAGGAACAAAAAAGCATAAAAAATGAAAGGATGTTTAATAATTTCTATTAATCTTGATAAGGCGTATTTTCAAATTCCATAAGAATTGATTTGGACCACAATACTGACAAAAAGTGTCAAAAGTCTAGTTAATATATTAAATATGTATATAATAGAACACTGATTAGCACTTAAAATAGTTGTGGAGCAACCAAGAAGTTCCCAAGCACAGAGAAGCGTGATAGAGAGTGAAAGAGGTATAAGAATAAGAAAAAACTAAACACATGAATTAAATGCGGAGAATGCACATTTGGCCTCGAGTATAATTCCTTATCCGATATCTATGTTCATTAATCAATGACCTGAATACATGCCATCAATCTCTATTTGCAAAAATAAGTTTATAAAAACAAGGCTAACATCTTTAAAATTAAATCTAATCCTATCTAAGCATTTAAATTCAAACAAATATTATATAAAGAGAATTAAATCTAATAGAACAAATCAAATAAAATTTTGAGAAAAACTGACAATTTTTAAATATGGGCTCAAAAAAACTCTCTATATTACCCAATTTTTAGCCTGGTTTGATTTACTTGGCAAATTTCAAAAATTTTGGTTTTCTAATACTGAACTAGTTGCATTTTATTGAATCAATTCAACCTGTCAACAAAAAACTCTTCTCTGCAGAGTTTATAAGAGGAGGCCATAGCACAAGGGGTAACAAAACTAAAACAATTAATTGAAGAGCAGTAGGAGACAAGCCTGTCCTGCACCCAAGAAATCTACGAGGCTCAATTCATTATGGTTGGTGTATTCATTATATTGTGCATCTGTCTAATAAACCGTGCATGCAGAATAATCAAACCAGTAATTGAGCCCCAGCGACCCTTTTATAGTTAAAAACATTAAAAATGCATTGCATTGTTTTGAAACAAAATCAACCTAAAATCGTCTGAAAAAAAAAAATGTTTTGGCTCCAGAAAGAAAAATAAAAAAAAACTACCGCTAAACATACTGGAATAAGAACTTTAGACTCCTTCAGTAGTGGCTTGTAATCTGGTGGAGCCTTATAACTGGGATTTAAACGTAATATTTCACCTGAAAGCACCAAAAGAAATACAGCATAGTAGTAACAATCAAATATTTACTACGTGAGTGTTCGGGGAATAAAGCTGGTTGGAGTTCTGTGTATGTGTGGGTGTTGTGGGTAGAGAGACAGCATTTTGTTTGGAGAAGAGCCAGTGCGCAAGTCTTGCAGCTTACCAATAAGTTCCCTTCTTTCCAATTCCAGAAGTTCAGCCTTATGACACTGCAATATTTTAGTACGGACACTTAAAACTAACATTCAAACGTTATGAGAAGAATATTTCATAAATTTGATAATAATAATATTAATTATACCTTGTTATCAACATGATTAATCTCTGAATTAGAAGTGGAATCCTGTTTTGGTGACTCGGGACCTTGATCATCTTCAAATTCCAGAGATCCAGACTTCAGCTGCTGAGTGATCTGCTCCACTCTAGTCTGCTCAAAATTTTACCACCAGACAGGCAGTAATATCACTTAATGCCACCTGGAATTTGAAGCTTCCTATGTAAGAATTTAAAAGGAAAGGCACTTTGTGCCTTGGAGTGGCTAGAGACCTTCCATTGACATGCATGAAGCTCCATTTTCATTAAGTGGAGCTGTGTGATTGTGGTGCTAGGGAAAATCATAATGACCAGAGGGTGAAGAAACACCAACGAGAATATGAATTTATGTTTTATTAGATAGTAACAATATAAACAATGCCTAATAGAACATTATAACAACATGAAAAAAATATCAGCATACATTATTATATTATACTGTGTAAGAATGGCTTGAAAGCAAATGGCAACTAACATACCTGATAAGCTAAGGCTTTCCCCTTTCGAACATTAGCATCTTGTGTAAGATCAATACCCCATTTTGTTTTTCTTTGAACTTGCTTTGTGTTCTCTTCCTTGACAACACTTCCAGTATCTGCTTTGCTGCCACCACGGAATATGGGAACCAAGGAACCTGACAACTTATTCTTTGGTATAACAAATCCTGCCTTCGCCCCAAACATGGATACCCTGGGGCTGCTGGCTGAAACTGTAGGTGAACCAGAAAACAGAGCTTGACGAGGTTCTGTGGAAGAGGGTGAGTCGACTTTTGTAGACATTGGATCCTTATGTATTAAGCTAAAAGACCCTGCAAAAGTTTGATCGTTGTTTGATTGTTAAATTCATGGGAAGCTGCATCATAATGAGGCGCATGATTGTTGTTTCTGCATAAACGTGTGTATATATTGACAAAACGGATACATGAGTAGAAGGATGGATGACTAGTATAATTTTATGTCTGAATCATGACAACAAAATATGGGAATTCAAAACAAGAGATGATACACTTTTTATACGGAAGGCCATAAGAGAAAAAAAATAAAGAATAAAACAGTTGCATGCAATAAGTACAATACATATGGATAAGCCCAGCCACATAGTTATTACACATTGCAAATAAAAAATTCAACAAAACAAAGCACATCGGATTTCATGAAGAGCAAAGAAAAAAATAAATTAAAAATACTTTAAGCTTGGAAGAAAGCTTCTATCTAGCAATATGCAAGAGGAGATTGTTATTCTTCACCACTGATATTGAAAAAAATCACACACACCAATATCGAGTAGGTGACATTATGCGAAGTGATGGTGCATGATCAAAACACACCTAAAAAATCTATATTCCACTAGCAATATCTGAAACACTTGAAGCTAGGAAGGGTGGATAGCAACTTATCTGGCTTAAATAAAAAGGGTGAGCCGGAAATACGAATTACCTAAGAGTAGTGGCATCTATTTGCTCTAAAGTTTACCCACGAGTTTTCCACATATAGTTGAGGCCATTAGTTGCCCGCCAAATCTAAAGGCTTCAAATGCACTCTAAGCTTTCATCATTTTGTGGATATGACTAGAACCTACACATCACCAAGTAAAGAAAAACAAAGATAATTGTCTGCCCTAAAACCAAGAATAATGTAGGAACGATTTTTCATTAGCTATGGCAAAGGAAGTCTTCTCATGTATAAGCACACACAAATTAGGATTCTAAACAATAACCAAGAATTTATTTGAAACATTTTTTAAGAAAAATGAAAGTATAAACCATAAATAAATTTAAAAGATGAATGGAGACCTTTTGATCATTCATGGATCAAAGTTTTAGGGAACAATACGAGTAAATAAATAATCTCGCCCGTGATTATAGTTTGAAGGGAACAAAACAAAGAAGTTGAAAACTTTAATCACATGGAAGCTCTTCAATTCCTAGGTTCCCCATCATTATTGAAATGATAGTTGAAAGCGTGTGTGTGTGTGTGTGTGTGAGAGAGAGAGAGAGAGAGA
>NW_018164444.1:70206366-70240040 GCF_001263595.1 Phalaenopsis equestris | reverse complement strand
GGAGACTATGCAGAGCATTTAAACAGTGGAAGAAGGGATACAAGAATGTAATTACACCCCTGCCTACCTGCCTAGTCAAGATAAACAAGTCCTCAACATAGCTCAACCACAAAAGCAAAATCCAAATAATCCAATTATGCCTTGAAGCAAATCCAACAATAAGAGAGAGCGCGTGGAGACTAGTCAAAATCCAAATAAGAGAGAGAGAGAGAGAGCGGAGACTATGCAGAGCATTTAAGCAGTGGAAGAAAGGATACAATAATGTAATTACACCCCTGCCTCCCTGCCTCCCTCTGCATGCCCGCCTAGTCAAGATAAACAAGTCCTCATCATAGCTCAACCACAAAAGCAAAATCCAAATAATCCAATTATGCCTTGAAGCAAATCCAACAATAAGAGAGAGCGTGCGGAGACTAGTCAAAATCCAAATAAGAGAGAGAGAGAGCGCGGAGACTATGCAGAGCATTTAAACAGTGGAAGAAGGGATACAAGAATGTAATTACACCCCTGCATGCCCGCCTAGTCAAGATAAACAAGTCCTCATCATAGCTCAACCACAAAAGCAAAATCCAAATAATCCAATTATGCCTTGAAGCAAATCCAACAATAAGGCCATGCCCAAATCTTTGTTCAAGCTAAAGCAAGTATTTGATTGCTTTAAAATGAAAAATGTAATAATTCTACGTGTGAAATAAAACTAAACAACAGAATATTGCTTAAGTAGTAGCAATTTAATCCAACCTAAGTACATTAAGTGCTTATATATAGCATTAGATTAAAGTAATATTAAGTGAAAATATGACTTTGTTTGTCCTTTTGAAGTAGTGTATGTCAAATAATGCAATTTATCATACATTCATAAACCATACACCATAATATTAGTAAGCGACATTCATTTCCAAGATGCCATTCCCAACAAAGGAAAAGGTATGCAAGCATGGATGGATTCTCCAAACAGCTTACAAAAAATCCCAACTTGACCCTACCAAAAATAATTTACCTATAGACAGGTGAACTTATCCTAAAGATGAGGCATAGGTTCACGTATCCACTCCATTCAATTTGCAAAGATTTGGGTTTGGGATAAATTTACAGCTCAATACGTTAAGTTGACCAATCTAACCCACGTCAACTGAACCAATGTCCGGGTTTAATATTTGGAAGATGATAACTGACAAAATAAAGGTTTGCCAAGTTATTTTCATACTTATGCAGAAAATACTGATTTCAGCAAAATTAATAAAATATTCCCTTAAGGTTAAGATTAACAACCAGAGTGGCTTTATTGAAAGAATTCATGCTGACAAATTCATATGTTTATGATGGTACACCGCTAAAAATCACTCTTCCTTTTTTAACCAAGAGGGTTTCCGCCACAAGCTGCCAACGGAATAGTAAGAGAGATCCTCAAAGCATGAGGATTACACCCATGTATTAGAATTAACAAATACACCAAGATCATAAGCATGCGCATAAAATTATGGCCGTCACGTTCTAAGAACAAAGCTCTCAAACTAGTCGAACAGAGAGGAAGAAATCAAGAATCAAAGCATTTATTTCACAATATAAATCATATACACAAATGGACTGGAGCAGAGCATACACATTAACCGACAACCACCACGCGAAAAAAAGTGGGGGGCGGGGGTAGTTAGAAGACCGGAGGCTGGCCGACGAAAGAGGAATATGGTGGCATAAGATAACAAATAGAGTCGCTGTCTTCCCAACGGCTGCGGAGCAGATCGCCTGCGTTGGGAGTATAGGGCAAGAGGGGAAAGTGAAATAAAGAATGAGAAAGGAAAGCGGTGCTCAATAGAGAACTAGACCGACAAATTCGGCAGAAAACGAAGAGCATGAGACGAAAGTGCGGGATGCGGTCTATGCCATGGATGAATGGCAGCCAGCCTGAAAAAGAAGCCGATGACAGATTCGAGAGGGAGAAGAGAAGAGAGATGGGAAATAGCTAGCGGCTTACCACTTAAGGTGGATCAAAAACTGCTGTCCCGGCGAGGAACGAATTGTAGAACAGACGCAGGTGGTGGAAAGATGCAGGAACTAAAACGACGGCTTACAGAAACCCTGATCGAGATTCGAGGAATGGAAGCTGGGATGTGAGACCGAA
Source organism: Phalaenopsis equestris (assembly GCF_001263595.1). Classification (NCBI taxonomy): domain Eukaryota; kingdom Viridiplantae; phylum Streptophyta; class Magnoliopsida; order Asparagales; family Orchidaceae; genus Phalaenopsis; species Phalaenopsis equestris. The sequence continues at coordinate 70,237,918 of NW_018164444.1, read as the reverse complement.
AAAATAGAGCCCCTAAATATATCCTTTATAGATATATATATATATATATATATATATATATATACACAAGTAGATTCCAATCCTTAAAATTATTTATTTTATTTGCAATCAAGTTATTATAAATTAAAATATAAAAAATACATTAAAAATAAAGAATATATGTATTAAAATTTATGTGAGATGAAAATATTTTCCAAATTTTAAAAATTTTAAGATGCCTTAGATTGTTTTAGCTAATCAAAATTTAAATCTTAAGTTTGATTATTCTTTGAATTTTTAATTGAATTACTTAAACTAATAATTATAAAATTAAAAACACTCCTCTTATTGTTTGATGATAATTATTTGAATGTTAATTATCTTTAAGCACATATTTTATAGAGTCTCATATATATGTATTAGCTAAGAGATTTGGGCATTTTATAGAGATAGGCATGGCCAAATTTAGGGTGAAGCTAGCTTTATTCAATCCTAAGTACTAATACATTCAACGAAGTTATATGTGGGGCAATTTTAATGTATTTTGTTAGAAATATTGTGATCATACTCAATTATATTAATATTTATTTGTTATATTATAGCTATTATAATGTACTTGCCTTGTAATTATTTGATTTAGTAAAATAGATGTATTTGTATAATAGCTTTATATAGGGATCGATTCAATAAATGTAACTTTGTTGTGTCATAACTATTGTAATTGCACTATATTGAATTAATAAACTACAATCTTAAATCTTATAACAAACAAATAATATTTGAATAACGATCAGATACTTAACAAACTATGATTAAATAATATATAAATAATGTTCAAATAATAAACAAATGATTTTTGAAATAGTAAATGAATGTTGACTAAATTATTAAGGGGTTGTTTGGTTGTCTGAATGAATACGTGATGTAAAATGAATATAATGTAGAAGTAACGTATTGTATTTAAAGTATTTTAGTATTTTTTGGTTTGTTGTGAACTAAACAAACTTCATTTTTTAATAAGATTAAAATAATGTATTTCAATGTATTTAAAAATTAATACATTGGCTAGCAGCGGAAGGTGGCCATAGCTGGCGACAACGATCAGTAATGGCTACCGGTGGCGAGGATGGCAGCAACTGGCATACGCTACCAATTAGTGGCATAAGGATTCTCCCAGCGGCAGGGCATATACTACCAAAAAACTTTCAGCGCATTACATGAATCCCCGCAATAAAAAAGCCACGTACTTCGGTCTCCTCCAAGTACTGGAACATACAATAACTAGATGTCTACAATGTTTTTTTTCCAAGAAAAACTTGAAGATATAGCCTGCAAGACTCAACTACTTAGTTTCACAGATACCCAACATACACAACATGTCTGTAAATCACACAAAACACTCTATGGACTCAAACAAGCACCATAACAATGATACTCCACATTTTTTGACTTTGGATATACAACATTTTAAACTAAGTTTTGTCGAACCCTCTCTTCTACTTTACCCTAACAAAAACACAAGAATATATATACTCATTTGTGTATATAATATTTTAATTGCAATAAACTCATAAGCCATCTCCTTACTCATACAAAAACTAAAAAAAATAAAATCATTTTAAACAATTTGATTCATCATCAAATTTTCTTGGACTATAAATAACATACACACAATCATGGACTATTTTTTTTCAGCAAACCAACTACCTCACAAACCTCCTCACCAAAGAAGGTATGATAAATGCCAAACATATTTTAACACCAATACCAACACAACAACTCAAACACTCTCATAACCGATCCACATCAGTGCAGACAACTACGAGGTTTAGTACAATATTTTACTATAACGCGACTAGAAATTAGCTTCATAGTCAACTCACTATATCACACAACAATGAATTTTACGATAAAACAAAACACATTAAATTGGATTATCACCTCATCAAAGATCATCCTGGTCTTCGTAAAATTTCTCTTCGACACATATGATAGAAGACCACTGTGAGGACATTTTCAGCAAATCTCTAACAACAACTTGACACCAACATCTGACCAATAAGTTGACAATTAGACCATCAGTTCATCATCTCAAGGGAGGGGTAATAGGAGAACACCAAAATAGATACACGACAAGCCTCGCTCACATCTTACCCCTGTCGGAATGATCCATTGCAAACTCTTCAGTCTCCACTCTTACTTAGTGTTTCCAAACTCAAGAAGCATGCTTAGGGCTCTCCTCCATAAAAACTGTAACAAATTAATTATATATAACAAGTCACTTATACCCTCAGCTTTACTTGTATAAATATCATTAATAGTGAATTTTCTAACAGTTTATAGGAATGAAAAGGAGCTTATCTTCTCCATGTTTGAATTTATTTTTCCCTCAATCACTTTTTCTATTTTCCAATTAGGACGTTAGCAATATTGATCCCATTTTGGTCATTATAGGGCATATAAAGTCAATTTTTTTCTTACTTAAAGGCTTATATTTATTCATCTCATATCTTAATTGAGTAAATCACTTTCTCCATGCACATGTTTTAATGTAGTTTAAATATTGTTATGCTATTATAATATGTTTGTATATATATATATATATATATATCACATTATATATATATATATATATATTCATGCAATTTAAAAGAATATGTTTCAGCATAAATAAATTCTAAAAATTGGAGAAAAAAATATAAATTTTTAATAGCAAAAAAAAAAAAAAAAGACTTCTGTGAGTGTATACAAGTGTACTATGCATGCGTTGATATACTGTCACAAAAATATAAGTTAACCATACTTATTTTAATTTTTATTTTATTTAAACTCATCATCTAGAGTGGTGTCATGTCTTGAAATTTTTTTAAAAGCCTATATCTATTCATGAGATCATTTTGAAATTACAAAGTCAACATAATTGAGATATTAATTTAGTTTTTCATATTTAATTTTTTTAGCCATTAAATTTTATATAATTCCTGGCACATTTTAGTTATATTATCTTAAATTATTTTGCATCCCAAAGCATATATGCATGTCCGTGCATCTTATATTATTTTTCATTTATACATCTTAATGGTGTATTTAGGGCAGCTGCAACTTATTGAATAATCTGCTGATAAGCTGATTAAAAATAATTTGTTGATAAGCTAGGTGCGGTGGCTATTACAAATTTTTATTTTTTTGGAAAAACCAAACCGCTGCGAGAAATCTGTCAGTGTGAAAACATTGTTTTCAACGTTTTGAAAATGCACAGGCTGTCAAAACGCAGTTTACCAAAACAGGTCAGGTGCGTTTTCAAAACGCCACTGCACCAAATAAACTGCGTCAAACGGACCCTAAATTGCACCATTGTCTCTTTACAAAATTAAAAATTAAATTATAGTCAATAATTGAAATGAAAGTAAAAGTTTACTTATCTATGACTAGCTTTGGTTTTGTGATCGAGTGGTTACCCTAATTTCATTAATTACCTTGGACCTAAATTCACCCTTCTTCGAGGAACTACATTTCAAATAATTCTCCACTAATTTTGGGATAAGCTTCCTTTCCCTATTAATCGTGCATCATAGTACAATGATAAATTATGTCCCGTGGTAAGAAACTTGTGTGGTACATCATTAATTTATAGTGGTGATTAAGGCCAAAATGACTTTGCTTTAAATATTCAGGAATAAAGTACCAAAATAGTCTTTGATTATTTAAATGAGCTGTATTAGTCCCAAACTTTATTGAAGTGTCGAAATAATCTCCGACTATTTTAAAATTAAGCTCTAATAATCATTCATGGGATTATTTCAGCCACAACTTTAATATTTTTGGGAACTATTTTGTCTATACTGTACAGTCTGTGACTAAAATGACCCAATATAAATAGTCTGGAATTATTCTGGCACTTCACTCAAATATTTTTGTTACATGTTTCTTTTATATGTCATTACATCTTGAATGTTAAAAACTAAATTAATACGGATGTGATACGATACCAATAAATTTTAATCATTCTGCACGAATCTCAAAGCATGACATGGATCCCAAGATGATATTTTGAACAAGAAACGTTCAAATCTTGATAAAAAGTCATCTAGAGCTATGATTTCAGCAAACTTATAGTCAAACTGACCGACTCGATGAGACAAACCTAATGATATGAAAACTAGCTCAATCCAATTCAAATCAAGACCAGAACAAGTCATTAAACAACAATTAGAAGATTTATGAATACATTTGAAAAGTCAAATGGATGTCAAATATGACAAGTTTATACTCAAATCGAGCGGCTCGACAAGACGAATCCAACGAGCCCAAGATTACTTAATTCTGACATCATTAAAGCACTCAACTATCCATTAAACGTGGTATGATTAAGAAAAGCTCTCCGGACCGTCCGATTAAAATGGTTTATATTCTTACATTAATTGCACCAAGAACACTATAAATAGAGCCTTATTCCTCTCATGAAGGGGAATAAAGTATAGAGATTGAGGTCTTAAGGAGAAGCTACAGCTCAACATCACCACCAATCGTCATTGATCATCGCAGACCTCCGTCGACCGACCTCTGTCATCGACTACCGTCGATCGCCGACGACCACCGTTGACCTCAGACGACCACCGCTAACCGTCGTTGATCACCGCCGACCGTCGTCGACCACCGCCGACCGTCATCAACCTCCACTTAGTGGATTTCCGCAACTGAGCCATGTCCCGTGGTTTTTCCCTTACGGGTTTTTGCACGTAAAAACTTTTGGAGTCATCACCGCTTTTTTCTATTTCATCTGTCTGTGTGATGAACTTTCGTACAACGCTAAGACGATAATTCGCTACTCTACCGCCGCAAATTTTTTAGCACGCATCAAGATGTTAAAAATCTAAGGGTCCGTTTGGGGCAGCTTGTGCATTTCAGGATAAGCTGCTTATCCTAAAACGCGGCCCGCGGGCCGGCCGCAGGGGTCGGCCTGCGGCCTGTGTTTAGTGTAAAAACCCAAATGCAGTTTCGGATAAGCTGGCGAAAAGCGCGAACCAAACGGTATGACGGCGTTTTGAAAACGCCGCCCACACTTATAAGCTGCCCCTAACGGACCCTAAATCTAGAAATTGTGCGCCGGGTCTAAGTTCCTAAATAATTTCTTTATTATAAAGGAATTTTGTTTTATCAGTTCTTGATTCCTAAATATCAAAATATGAGTTGTCTTGTAATTCTTATTTCACAAAGGCATAAAAACCTTTATCCAAAGTCAGCCATCGTTAGCCTCATTGTGGATGCCAAAGGCTAAAATGAACATTATTCCAATCAAATTGCTTTTGCCAGCTCAAGACAAAAACTGTGTCTATCATAGTTATAAAGAAGGGAGCAAAGGAACGTGCATGATCCACGAGAGGTCATGGCCCATAATAATGGCATAACAGGTCCAATAATCTAAAATAACAATAATAACAAAAAGCTTTTTGCTTTGTAAAGTTTGATGATGATGCATGAACATAAACGGGACCCTGCATTTCCCATGTAAGTATATGAGTGTAGTATGCAAGGATAAAAATTATAAGAGAATTGTAGAGTTTACTTTTCTTTTCAAGAAAAAAAATGGTTTTAAAATTGTATAAATAATGACTAATATTTAGAGTTGTTTGAGATTACTTTTTGTTTTATTTTATTTTGATTTAAAATACAGTATGTTAGTCATGATTGTTTAAAATACAATTGTTTTTAAAAACACTCAAATCATCTTATATATCATCGACAAATTTTCATCATGTGATATGAATACTAAGAGTGATATGATTCTTGAAATATATTTTTTTTTTGCAAGAAATAGTCAAACTTTTATTGAAGTTATCGCGAACTTCAATTTCAACAAATTTACATTTAGATTGATTGGCTCGATGAAAAATTGGTTCAATCTGAGTCAAATGAAGTCTAAATCAAACTGTTAATCCACTAGTCGCAGGGCCACAAAATTAACTTTTAATCAAAGATGTTAAATTAATCAAAGTCAAATCAAACCCATATCAAACTGTTTATCCTCTTTTAGCCATCGCCAGACCCTCACAGACTTTACTTTTAACCAAAGAGGCTAAATTAGTATTCATATATCACAAAGCAACATTTAGCACCCTTACAAAATTGTCTCACTTGTTTCTCTTCTCCCGGCTTCTCATCTTCCCTCCCATTATCACATATCGCTCTTCTTTCTGCATTCCTTCATCCGTCCATGAAAGAGCTCTGCGATCTAAGGATTCAAATCAATGGCGAGCACACCTTCTTTGTCAGTCAAGTAATCCCCAAACCTCAGACAATTTTTGTAGCTCATCTGAATGATTACGATAAAATCATTATTGTTTCATGAACTTTCCGACCTCTTGCTCAATTTTATTTCAGAATGTTCTCAACTCGTTCTCAGGAAGAATAAGGAAGATTCTCAGGGAAGAAAATAGAATAATCGATAATACAAAAGGAACTGTCATCAGATTTATAGACTTCCCAGGCGGCACTGAAGGATTTGAGCTTGTCTCGAGATTCTGCCACAACAATGGCAGAATAGCTATAAGCCCTGGAAATATTTGTCTTCTGCACTGTGCGGCCAATTTTCTAGAAATGGAAGAGGAGATAACGCCTTGTAATCTTCTAAAACAGACCGAGAACTTTTTGGATGGCGTTCTCTACTTGAATTGGCATGATCTCCTCATCTCTCTGAAGAGCTGCGAGTCCTTTTTCGCCATGGCTGACTCTTCCGGTCTTCTCCAAAAGCTCCTCTCCACACTTATCTCCCAGATCTCAGCCAAATCAGAGAGAACGTCCCGATCCTTTTCATCTTCATCAGAAGCATCCGTTTTCCGGCGCTCATCTTCGATGAAGAGCATAGAAGCAATGAAACCATGCTCGATTAGAGAATGGTGGTTCCCAGACCTTCTAATTTTTGCTCCGAACATGATTGAGAAGATGGTGAAAGAGCTCGGAGCTTATGAATGTGAGAACGGGAGCCTCACGCTAACCAAATTTCTACTGTATTATCTCAAATCAGCGGATCAGAGAGGTTATGGAAGCAATTGGGATTATGGGGGGCTTGCAGGCACAGCAGTTTATGGTGTTTTGAAGATTGGGAGGAATGTTTTTAGCTATAAGGTTTTGTTATGGATTCTGAGATTGGTTTCAAGGCTAGGGCTGAGCAAAGAATGCCGGGAGAAACTTGATAGATTGATAGGATCAATGTTTGATAAGGCAGAATTGGATGATTTGTTAGTTTCAGGGCATGATGATGGGAGGGCATCATGATGGGGTTTATGATGTGAAATTTGTTATGAGATTGGTGAGGTTTTTTGTAAATGAAGAGGGGGAGGAGGGGGATTCTTTGATGAAGATGAAGAAGGTTGGGAGTTTGATGGATAAGTATTTGAGGGAAATTTCTCCTGATCATAGATTGAAGGTTTCAAAGTTTCTGGGAGTAGCTGAGAGCTTGCCAGATTCAGCAAGGGATTGCTATGATGGAGTTTATAGGGCTCTGGAAATCTTTATTCAGGTGAAAATTTGCCTCTTTTTCTCCTTGTTCGTCATGCTATTTTCATTATCTATTGTTATTTTTTCTTGAATCCTTTTAGTTTTTAGAAAGCATCCATACAAATGGCATGATCATTTGAATGGTTTTGTTAAAACTTGTGAACAAAATTTTGTTGAGTTTGGATTGAAAAGTGTTGAGAAATTTAGGGCGAAGAAAAACAGAAATCGACACAAATTCAGAAAAACACATGGAGATTTAACGAAATTTGACAAAAACGCCGAAAAAAAATTTAAAAAAAACGCCGACATCCTCGGGAGCAGAGCGGCGAATTTCACTATTTCAGAGGCAGTTCATATCCATAGGGTTACACATTATATATATATATAGATAAAACCTACAAATAAAATTACTAAGACGCATTCGCTCCCCCCCAACCCACTAAATTTTAAGAGACGCCTCTTCAATTCCAAGAGACACTCATCTTCATTCCAGGAGACACACCTCTTCAATTCCAAGAGACATATCTCTTTACTCCAAGAGACACATCTCTTCATTCCAAGAGACTCCAAATTCCGGTATATGAGTCATACTTAACAAATCTCCACCTTGACGAATATCCAGCCCCTTAGGAGAAATACATATACTCAACAAATCTCCAACCTGACGAATATTCAACTCTTTATGAGAAATATATATACTTAACAAATCTCCACCTTAACGAATATCCAACCCCTTAGGAAAAATACATCATGGAGTTTCTTACACCGACGTGGGTTGGGTAACCATTCCGTCTAATAATTACAAACATTCAACAAGTTAAAGCAATACAAAAACTTGTTGATAGTATCTGACTTGGTCAACATATCTGCTGCATTTTCATCATATGATTCAACAAAGTGAACTCCACCTATAACTGTACTCCTCAACAGTTTATAGATATTACGTATAGTGATATTTCCTTTTATCACAGTCAATGCACCTTTAACAATTCTGATGGTTTCTCTATCATCATACGTCTTAGAGATAAAACCATTTCTGTGTAAAGTGCCCAAGAAAATTAAATTATTCTTCAAATTTGAAATATGTCTTACATCACATAATGTTATGATAATATCATCATGCATCTTAATTCTGACTTCGCCAATATCAGTAATATTGTAATATTTATCATCACCCAAATGACTGAACCAGAATCATACAACCTGTATGAAGTAATACATTCCATGTTTGGTGTTATGTGATTATAATACCATGAATCAAAAATCCATACATCCTTTAATTGATTTGTTGTAACTGAAAGCACATAACTATCACTGCAATCTGAATTATCACTCTGCACCATATTCACAGATTTGGAAGATACATCATGTTTCTTATCAAACTGCTTCTTGAGCTTTGGACAATCTCTCTTTATATGTCATGACTCCTTGCACTTGTAGCAATGAATCGTCTTTCTGCACTTAGGCTTTGACATGAAATTTCGCATTCAAGAACTCTCCTTCTCCTCCTTCCTTCCACTATCCTGATTACCCTTAGCATATAAATAATTACCATGAGATTTTCCCCTGTATTCTGTTTTTGCTGGTTGTGAGCCAACAATGCTGCAGTAATTTCATCAATTTTGATTGTTTCTTTCACGTATGTCGGAGCAGTCACCAGGTGTTCATAGGAGGAAGACAATGAACACAACAGAATCATTGCTCAGTCTTCATCCTCAATACTCACATCAAGCCGTGTCAGATCTGTGATGATTTGATTGAAGACATTCAAGTGTTGCGTCATATCAGTGTTTGTCTGCATCTTCAGCCCATACAATCTTTGCTTCAGATACAGTTTATTTGTTAGAGATTTAGACATAAACTGATATTCTAATTTCTTTCATACTTCTATTCTAATTTCTTTTTTCTTTCATACTTCTCTTGGAGATTTCAGATTCATAACATGATACACAATCTCATCTGCCAGACATAAATGTATGGTGCATGTCGCTCGTAGTTGCAATTCTTTTCAATCTTCATCTTCCATATTATCATATTTTGTAGTTCGCAATGTCTTCAAAATTCCTTGTTGTGCCAACAAATCTTACATCCTTGTTTGTCACAATTCGAAGTTCTTGATTCCATCGAACTTCACTATCTCGAATTTTACACAAGACATTGTTATTTGATATTAATCCAGCAGCGAATTTTTCCTATCTTGTGTCGAAACAAAAACACACTGCAAATAAATTCAAAGAAACCTGAAATTTTCTCTGTCAATTGAAGCAATTTTCCTGCAATTCTGTTGTGATTCGTGAATCAAAATTTTCACACGAAGCACTTTTCCTATTCACGTCAATACCTCGGTTAAACTGCTGTCCTACGAGCGAAATCCTTCGTTTGTTCGCAAAACATCTTGTGTCTGTTTGCGAAATACCTTCGTGAAACCGCTGTTCGTGAATAGTCGAACCTGCTCGTTTCGCCTGTAGCATTCCGAACTCCACCCGTCTCAAATCCTCCTGCGACAAACTTGCGAACTCCCCGTTGACCGAACTCTCTTTGTTAGCCACCAAACTCCTCTCCTGCGGAAGAAGCCCTCTCACGCGAACTGCCTTGGCCACAGTAAGGAGTTCCTGCAAGCAGTCGCGATGATTCGAGAACACTGTTGTGAAGGTTCAAGAACTGTTCTGCTCTCGAACTGCTTCGCGCTTGTTCGCGAAACCGCCTCCTCCGCAGAACCCTCGCACTTGTTCGCGAAAACTTCGCGTGCGCCTGTTAACAAGATTTTCTTCCCGAATTGCTTCCTGCACCTCTGCGATTCCTCGCTGGACTCCTCCAAGCCGAACCCTTTGTTGATCCTCGTCGCAGAACCTTGGGCAGATTTCAGCGAAGTAGACGACAAACCCTCGCCGATGCCTGTAGCGGAAAAAGCCCCTGCCTGTCGCAGAAGATCGCCTCTGCCTGTCGTGGAAGAAGCCCAAATGCGCGATTCGCCTCTGTCGCAATCCCATTCCTCCCCTCCCGCGATCGCGAACCACCGCACAACTGCCGAATCTCCTTCTGCTAAATCGCCAAATCGTTCTTCTTACTTCTTGTGTCGCCGAAAGTTTTATTCCCTGCTCTAGAACCTCTCTCTGAAACTAATTGTTGAGAAATGTAAGACGAAGAAAAACAGAAATCGACACAAATAACATACAGAGATTTATTGATAATCAACAAAAATGCCTACGTCCTCGGGAGCAGAGCGACGAATTTCACTATTTCAGAAGAGAAGTCTACTTCGTACCCATAGGGTTACACATTATATATATAGATAAAACCCACAGATAAAATTACTAACACGCCCTCGCTCCCCCCAACCCATTAAATTCCAAGAGACACCTCTTCAATTCCAAGAGACACTCCTCTTAGTTCCAGGAGACACACCTCTTCAATTCCAGAAGACACTCATCTTCATTCAAAGAGACACATCTCTTTACTCCAAGAGACTCCAAATTCTGGTATATAAGTCATACCTAACAAAAAGTTTATACTGCGACATATGTAGTGCTGTCAAAATTATGGGAAGATATTTTGGAATCTTTTGTGGTGGCTGAATTGATTGAGCAACCTACCACTGATCCCATAATATGGTTTTTTATGTTTTTTACGGTCAGTTTTATTACGGCATTGTACTTTCGTGCGTGTGAGTGCGTGCGTGCCTCGATGTAATACATGCTTGTAATACACACACAGTAGGATTCGCTTTATACAAGTAAGGTAATGGAATAGGAAATATTAGTCCTTTCTTAACTTTCCTATGTTCTTCTTCACGCTGGTCTTGTCTGCTTCGCTTTGCCAGGACTTATGTTCTTTTGAAGCAGCTTTCCTGTAAAAGCTTCTATTGTATTTCCTTTCTCAGCTTTCGTGCCAGCTCCGAGCCGAGGAAGCCTCTACAAGAGGTTCATTTTCTTTCAGATTTAACTCGAATCTTGCCGCACGGGGGAAAAAGAAAACTTCACCTTTTAAATCCTGGATTTAGTAAATCCAGGTTTTTTTCAGTTCTTCACAGTTTTGCCTTGAATCTTAAATTTACTAAATCTTGGTGTTGGTAGGATTTCATAACTCCAGATTTATAAGATTTATTAAATCCGTCAACAAACAGCTCCTAAATTGTGTTATTCTATTTGCTACTCTAATTGTTTATAGCATCAATTCCTTAACGAGCTTGGAAGGTTGAAGTATAGATCTTTATTGGTATCAAATTCTAAGGAGGGGAGAGGCAAATTGCTACTAAATGTTCCATTAGGAGTGTAAACGAGTCAAGTTGAGCTCGCGCTAGCCCAATACTAGTTTGAAATAAACCAATTACCAAACTCAATCCTTGCTCATCTTCTAATGAAAGAATAAGACTCCAATGTGTGGTTGTGCTGAAATCACATAATCCTAACAAAGAGAACCTCTTCAATTTGTTTCAGTCACACCCCAACTTATCCTTCAAGGAACGTAAGAGGCTCTGTCGGTGCCTAAACTACGAAAAGCTCACTCTTGAAACCTGCAAGGACCTCGCGAAGAATCCAAAAATTCCGCCAGATGTGGCTGTTCAAGCACTGGCCTCTCAGCTGCCAAAGCTTCAAGCAGAAACTAAAAGAATGAATTTTCTCAACAATGACTGCTCTAAACCAGTTTTGCACCCCTCAGAAGCCAAGATTGACAGTTCACCACCATATTGCTTTGAACAAAAGCAAATATTGAGGTTCAATTTTCAGCAGATTCAGAAGAGGAAAACAGAGCTTGAAAATCTTTGCAATGAGATGAGTGCCCATATGCCAAAGATTGTCAAGTCCAATACACATTAGTAGCCTTGTTTGTTACACTACATGCCACCCAATTCCTATATATTTACAAATCTAACCGACAAAGTTTACATTTTTACATTTATACGACCGTCATCTTTCATAACCTTTAAATTGTAAAATACACATTTTCATATATGTAAAAATTAAAGTTTAGATGTTAGATATGTAAATGCATAAGAATTAGTGGTCGTATGTAAATCTATCTAAAATTTTTTATTATTGATCTGTAATCAACATATAAATTTTTTTCGATTTTAATCTCTGTTCTATACTTTTCTCTAATGCGATTTTTTTTTTTTTTTTTTTTTTTTTTTGTCTGATACCATTTTTTTCTTTTTTATTTGCTTGGCTGTAAATTCATTTTATCCATTGCTTAATTTCAAATGTATTTTGCCTAAAGCTTTATGTATAGGTTCTGTTAGGGACAAATACTTATACAGTGCTGTCATGACATATATAAAGCAAATAGCACTAGATATCTCAGAGCTTGATGTTTTCTTTTGAATGATAATACTGTTACAAATGAACTACTAATCTGCAGTTTGTTTACCCTAAATTTATAATTAGATGTCAATTCATTTTTGCTAAACCTAACATTGCTATCTAAAACAGAGAACAAAACTCAATGATATTTCTGAGAAAATATAGTTGCAAATATGATTTAGTATGACATAAATGAAATTAGAAGAGTGCATCAATACTTTCTATTGAATAATGACAAACATACTGCCATTAAGCCCAAATAGTTTAAACTCAAGTTTGGTTAACCACACTAAACATCTGACTCTACTTAAATTAAAGAATAAATATCAGTTTATAAATGAACAAACCTATGATAGATTTATGGTAATCAATAATAAAGTAGGAATAAGTTGAAGTTAATCTATTTTATTGCAAACACTAATTTTTTAATATCATAAGAGATTCTAATAATTAGAGAAACAGAGAAGAATACACTAACCTAACTTCAAATTTAAGTTGTAACCAAATATTTTCCTATTATTCATTCTTTGCATATCTATCATCACTATATACTTATCATCATTTTGAGACCCCCTGTCATTATCATACGACAATTAATCATTACATAAGTCGTGACTATGATCAACATATTATAAAGATATGATGCTTTTCGTACCAATGTTACTCATCAATATCTTTTAGGTATGCATCCTTATCATCGTCATTATATCTTACAAGCTCAAATACAACATTTCAGCACAAATATCTACCTAAAAGACAAAATTATGATATAAAGACTTAGCATAAGAGTCTACGATATTACAAAATATGTCGAGCCTATCGATTTAGACTTTATGATGATGATGCTGATGATGATGGCCTATATCAATGTGTCGTACAAAAATATGGGTTGATAAGTAGCCATGGACTGACTAAGCATATGATTTCTTATGGATCAAAGTGATGAAATTATAAGTTTACCCACATTTTAAAATGATGAAAATAGTTAGCTAACAATCGTTCTACAATAATCTCATAAACGTAAGTAAATAATTAGTTCGTGAAGCCAATAATCTCAACAATAATCTCATAAACATTAGTAAATTATTAGTTCGTGAAGCCAATAGGTATGGGAACTTACTATCAAGAAAAACCATATTGATTAATTGATTAGTTTAAATATTTGGTACTGCTTTTTATTGTTTTCAAACAATTTTCATGGTGAGAAATTATTTTTGAGAACATAATCTATTAATATGTAATAGCCGTACAAAAGTTATTATTCGTCTTTTTGGCAAAAAGAAAAAAAAAAAGAAACCTTTATTTTTAAAAGACTGATATTCCTCACGAATTTGCATCCATCTTTACAAAATGTTGTAGCCGCCTCAAACAGATCCCAAGTAGATATGCACTATCATTAAAATGTTTAGGGAATTATAGAGTTGGAGAAGCACTATCAGTCTATTTGATTTTTGATGGCATATTGTTGAAGATTAAATCAAAGAGAATTTATGTATGTACCCCACAATTTTCTTTATTTATACATGTAACACCTAAAATTAAATATTCATATATATATAATGCTTTAGTGTCAAAATTACATGAAAACTTATATCTGAAGTGATGTATTTCATTTAAAAAGGTTATTAATGATGTATTTGATATGATGCCAAAAATTGGAGTCCTATATATATTAAGTATGTAATATTGTGAGGTCATCCTTGAATTAAATATATCCCTCCCATCTCAATATTTGAAAAAAGACTTTAATTGAATGCTGGGAATATTGTTCCTAGATACTTGAAAATAAATTAGGGGCATTCACATGGTATCACCACTTCCTATGTTTTTACATATATAGCACATAAAATTTAATTTTTACATTTATACCACCAAGCCTTTCATATAACATTAAAAATACCATAATTTTAACAGTTAAAAAGTGAAATGCACCTTTTAATGTATGGGTAAGGTGGTATGTATGTAGAGATTGAAGTTTAGAAGTTACATGTACTTAGGAATTTAATGGTAAATATGTAGAACTTCCTTTAATATATTAGGTTTGTATGACATAAATTCTCTCTTATAGTTTAAGGCGTTGATATTGTCCAAAGAACTTGTTGAATTCAACCAAGTTTTACTCGGATAGGTTCCAGTCATCTCGACCAGCTCTAGTCGCCCTAGCCAACTCTAGTCAGCCCGACCAATTTTAGTTAGTCACCATCTCCAGTCAGCCCGATTAGCTTTAGTTGACCAGGTCAGCTCCAGTCGGCCCGACTAGCTGTAGTCAGTAGGGCAGCTTTAGTCAACTAGCTAACTCCAGTCAGCCCGACCTGGTCAGCTTTAATTTGTTTGACCAACTCCAGTCGGCTTGGTCAGCTCCATGTGATCCAAACAGCTATAATCAACCCAACAAGCTTCATTTAGCAGGGCTGACTCTAATCAACCTAGCCGACCAGCTCCTATAATCCCAGTCGACCATCTCCAACTGACAACGTAGGACTCAAGGTATATTGTCATTTGATAATAAATCTTTTCCTATAAATAGAGAAACATTATTTGTAATGGGGGTTGAAACCTAACAGGAATACACTGTTTTCACTAGTAACCTCTCTCTCTCTCTCTCTCTCTCTCTCCCTCACTCACTCTCTCTCTCTATTTAAGCTTTATTCCTTCAGTATGATTCCGAGACAATATCCAATTTAACATTCTAAAAGGTTCAAAGAGCAAAGATCATGCGACAAAGAGGAAGACAAGCAGCCCAAGGAGAAGAATCAAGCCATGAAGAAGCGACTAACGACATATAATTCATCAACTCACCCAAAAGAATAATCAACCTCATCCATTCGATATCCTCTACTCGACCACTTTTATTTGACCTCATCTAGTCGGCCAGGTCGGGCTAACTCCGGTCCATCTGCCAAGCTCTAGTCGACCCACCAAGTTTCAGTTGCCTAGGTTAGCTCTAGTTAGCCCAGCTCAGCTCCAATCAACCCGACTGACTCAATTTTGCCTAACCAGCTCCATTTGGCCCTGCAATCTCTAGTTAGCTCGGTCAACTCCAGTCGGCTCGACAGGTTCCAATTGTCTCGAAAAGTATCAGCCGGCCCTGTCTAGCTCTAGTCAGCCCATCCAACTCCATTTAATCTGACCAGTTATAACCAACCCACCAACTCTAATCGGCCTGACAGGTTCCAGTAAACACGACCAGCTCCAATTGTCTTGCCAACTCTAGTCAGTTAGGAAATTGCTCTCTCAATAAAGTTCTCTAAAAAATATTTTCTAGAAAATAGTTTGTCAATGAGAAGATAAGTCACAAAGGAATGAAGCCAAGTAATAAGAAAAGTTTACAGAAAAAATTTCTCGAGAACCTTCTCTTTATTTTTGTTTTATTATATTTTTTCTTTTCTTGGTTCTTCAATGTGAACTCACCCATAGCACTCAGGGAACTTGCCTCTTATAGGCATGTTTCTAAAGAGTAAAAGAAAATTGACCTACATTTTTTATCCTACTCGGCTTGATAGACGAATGATAGTGATGAATTTGGAGAAACTCATTACAAAATATAACTAGGTCAAATAAAGAATGAACTCAATTAACCCAGGATTGAAGTCCACGAGATATCAGCCTAGGTAAAGTAAAAAAATAGGGCGATTACACTCTGTAGGAGAGCTACGACCCCCAGATAAATAGTAGTATGAATTTAATGAAATTATTTTAATATCTTTATAACTCAGTCACATTAAAAGGAAATAGTCACTCTAGTTGTACAAATATAAGAGATTTCTTTCGTTTGTCACCTGGAGAACTCTCCTTATAAGATTGTGTCAACTATAATAGTGATGAGTTGGTGATGTGTGAGACTACTCCTTGAAGGTGACCCAAAATAACCTCACGACATAATCATGTAGGAGAGAGAAAAGCATACACTCGTCTTATAAAGATGAATAATTTGAGTTTCATATTTATCATTTTCTTATTTTTTTCACAGATGACTTCCAAATATAAGAGAATCAATGAACTAATATATATGCCAAAAATTCTCTTTTGTAGTTCAAGGCATTGAGATTGTCCAAAGAACATGCTGAACTTGATCAAACTCCAATCAGTCAAACAAGTTCCTATTGGCTTGACCAGCTCTAGTCGACCCGACCAACTCCAGTTGCCAGGCAAGCTACAATCAGTCGGACCAGCTCCGGTCTGCCCGACTAGCTCCAGTTGGCCCGACCAACTCTTTTCGGTCTTGCCAACATCAGTCGGTCTTGTTTGTTCCAACCGACCTGACCAACTTTAGTCGTCCCAACCAACTCAATTTTGCACGACTAACTCCATTCGACACAATCAACCTAGTGAACATGCTCCAATGGACCATCCCCAAGTGCTTGCATAGAATTAGGGGTATAATTGTCATTTTATATTAAACCTTTTCCTATAAATATAGAGCTTTGTTTGTGATGGGGATGAAAACCTAATAGGAAAACACTGTTTTGACTGTTCATCCTCTCTATTTGTCTCTATCTTTTCTTATTTACACTATATTCTTTGGTTGTAATTCACCAATAAACTCAAATTGTCCAACCCCAAAATTTTCTTAGGCACCAATTAATCATAGTGAGAACTAAGCCAAAGTCCAAAATGTCCCTAATTATTTAATAAAAAAGAATGGACTAATCAATATTCTTTTTTAGAAGATTTACACATATACAACTCAATTCCAATGTATTTACAAATCTAACATCCAAACTTCAATTTTTAAATGAATTTCATTTTTAAATTCTAAAATAATGAAGATTTCTATGCGACACTTAATGTATGGTTCGCAAAAAATGTTAAGCTTAAAATTTTGATGTTAGAAATTTATTTGGTATTCACGTAAACGCCCCCTTTTTTTTGTTTTCAAACCAATCGTCTGCAAAAAATTATTGCGTACGGACCGCATGCATCTCTTCATGCGGTGTCCGATCTACACCGTAGATCAATGTGATTGTCCGATCTACACCGTAGATACACCGTAGATCAATGTGATCTACGGTGATGATGTATTTCGGTGGGCCCCACTTTAATTTTTTTTATTTTTTTTACCGGCCCCACTTTATTTATTTTTTTTGTGAAAAAAAAATTGATTGTATCCTCACCGTACATCACTCTGATCTACAGACACATCTGTGTATGTGATGTCCGTATACAATAATTTTTCGCCGTCTGCTCGATCATTTCAATAGAATATGCCTGAAGCAGTTCTCTACAAATTAAAAAAAATAAAAAAAATAAATTATTGTCGTAAACGTTCAAGCTTCCAGAAACATCTAGAGTTTTATTTATTTATCTTAATTTTTTTTCTCGAGGCGTTTGGGCATATTTGTGGCAAGTCTATCGCCAACTCCGTCGCACTCGTCAAACTGCCACCGCCCGCCCCATATTCCACCGCGTGGACAGCTCGGTTCGGTCGTCCGAACGACCCGCCCTGACTGTTCTCAATTTTCCGTGGAACAAAATTAAATCAGGGAGTTTTACACACACACCACTCAATTCTTATGTATTTACAACAGCACATAATTTCAGTCCTCATTGATTTTGGGTCAAAGAGTACATCGTCATTTCGAATCATCAATATCCGATCACCATCATTGTCATGGCACACAGTCAATTTGAACCACCACTGTCAAATCACTATCATCAAGCCGATGCCTCTTAACCCTCACCACAGTCATCAGTTTGTCGTCGTCTGACAGAGACACTGCCTCCGCCACTACCATCATCACCTCTCACCCCTTGTCACGGTCATACCATTGCCACCCAGTCGACATTACTAGACCATAAAGTTGTTGTTGGAGTATTATTGATCCGTCGAAGTTGTAGCGGCTACTGTCATCACCGGACAACTACGATCTTCATCGGGCCACTTTCTTATGTTTCCGACTATTGTCAAACTACCTTCGCCGCTTGCTTATTAGTTATCATCTTGCCGCTTGCGCCTTACTGGTGCCATCACCAACCTTTGACCTTCATTGTCAAATCACCATACGAAAATCATCAAAATGTGACTATTACTACTTGTGTTGCCAGATCTTTATTGCCAAGCGACCGCCATCATCTATGACAATGAATTCGAATCTTCATCACACATCCCTTGTCATTTGTCTCCCATTGATGCAACGAGATCGTTCTCTTTCCCGATATTATCTTATATTCGTGTGATATATATATATATATTTTTTTAAGAGTAAGCAAAATTTATAACATAGATTTGAGTAGTAAAATCATTTCAACTCCGCTAGATTTCATGATTTTTTTTTATTTTGGATTTTTCTAATAAAAACTCTAGATCTCCCATCTATTAGCTTTGCGTTTATCTCTCTTTGTGTTAAATTTTGGTATTAAGTTAAGACGTTAATATTTCTTTATCACATTTCAATAATATTTATACCATCCAAAAATATAACTAATATTAATTTCTCTGTAAGTTAAATACATCATATAATTGATTTTATAAGACATAAAAATTAAAAGACTATAAAATTTAATTTTATGCATGCAAATCCACTTTTATTAAAGATATATTATTATTATTATTATTATTATTATTATTACTATTATTGTATTGAGTTAAATTAATTTGAGCTTGAGCACATTTGTTAAAATAAGGCATGACAGATGTAACCCCATTTGATTATCTTGACCCAACTTAATATCACTTGCCTTGGATTCAACATGTTAGTTAAACAGGTCAGTTATCTGACCCAAATCTGACTAGAAACAAACCTCATAAATTATCACCAACTATTGCTGCCAGCCACCGACAGCTGTCGACCACTTCTTGCAATCATTGTAATCAAAATACAATTGTTGTGTCTAACACTCGATTGCGTCCAACTATTATTTTGTGTTTGCGCATGCTTTTCTTTTTATTTGCTCTAGTTTTTTTTCCCCCACCTTTTGATATAGTAAATGTTATCTGAGCAGTAAATTTTGTGTTTCTACTATATGTATAAACTTTTGTTTGAATATAATTATAATTGCATTTTAAAGAAAATTTTGGTCTGCTTTTCGGGCTCGTCTGGACAACACCTCCAATGGGGGCAACAAATCCAAAAACAATAATAATAAAGTTATCGAATAACTTTCTCAAGTATGGTTACAACATAAAGTATAGTGCATCTCGACCTACCCCCTAGGCTAGAGAAATACATAAGGCTCCATTCAACTTCTTTCATAACAAGTTAACGTCAATTTTAAATAGTTCATATTTTATGACACGAATATTGATGTATTTTTTTAATAATAAATATTTTGAATTCAATTCCAAGGTTATCTAGACTTCAATTTTAATAAGTTTATAGTTGAACTAACGGTATCGACAAAAGAGCTATGATATTAAAATTGGTCCAATCTGAATCCAATCAATCGCAGATCAAACCGTTGAAGTATCGTTAAATATTTTTGATCGTCAATTGAATGATCTCAATTTCAAATTTGATATATCACACCTATTTGTAATTACTTGTGTTCAATTATTATAAATTTTAATATTTGAGTGAGAATTTTAAAAATAAATGAAAGAGGACGTCAGATTCATAAATAACAATATTTTGGTGTTACATATGTAATTGCCCGGAAAAGTAACGTTGGTCTGCATAAATACCTCCCCACTAGCTCCGAACCGAAGCAATCCCCACACTGCTCCCTGTACACCGTCCTGTTCCGTCCTGTTGCTCCGACTCACATCAACAACTCTGTTGTCCGCCATGGATAAGCTCGGGCCCAATTCCGCAAATAACACCCCCCTATCTCCTCTCGGCTTCATCGAACGCACAGCCATCATCCATGGCGACCGCCCCTCCGTCGTCTACAACCAGACGGTGTACACCTGGTCGGAAACCTACCACCGCTGCCTCCGCCTCGCCTCCGCCCTCTCCTCCCATCTCCGAATCTCCCCCGCTGATGTGGTTCGTTCAATTCCCTATTCAATAATCCTCAATTCATCCATCCCCCTTTTCATTTAACATAACTTAATTGAATCAATTAGGTATCCGTTCTCTCCCCCAACCTTCCCGCCATGTACGAGATGCACTTCGGTGTTCCGATGAGCGGCGCAGTTTTGAACACCATCAACACCCGCCTCGACGCAAGGACGATCTCTGTCCTCCTCCGACACTCCGGCTCCCGTGTCCTCTTCGTCGACATCCTTTCCTTTCCCCTCGCTCGCTCCGCCCTCGCCCTCCTTCCCTCCGATCATCGCCCCCCGCTTCTCATCCCCATCGAAGATCCCTACGAAGACCCCTGTGACCTAACTGGCTTCGACCTCACCTACGAAAAGCTCATAGCTCTCGGCGACCCCGATTTCCGGTGGATCCGGCCGGCGAGCGAATGGTCTCCAATGATCCTAAACTACACGTCTGGCACCACATCCGCGCCCAAAGGCGTCGTCCATTGCCATCGCGGCATATTTCTCGTCTCCACGGACTCTCTCATTCACTGGTGCGTTCCGCATCACCCTGTTTACCTCTGGACCCTTCCCATGTTCCACGCTAATGGCTGGTGTTTCCCGTGGGGCATCGGCGTTAGCCGGCACCAACGTCTGCCTCCGCCGATTTGACGGCCCCGCTGTCTTCGCGGCCATTGCCGAAAACCGCGTCACCCACCTCTGTGGCGCTCCCGTCGTCCTCAACATGCTGGCAAACTGTCCACCCACCGCTCGCCATGCCCTCCACGGAGCCGTTCAAATCCTCACAGCAGGAGCGCCGCCCCCCGCTGCGGTCCTCGCCCGCATCGAATCCCTTGGATTCGTTGTAAGCCATGGCTATGGCCTTACTGAAACTGGCGGGTTGGTGGTGTCCTGTGCATGGAAAGGGGATCATTGGGATCGATTGCCGGCAGGGGAGCGGGCAAGGATGAAGGCAAGGCAAGGGATAAGGACGCCGATGATGACGGCGATGGATGTCGTTGATGGAGCTACTGCTCGGAGCGTGCCTTGGGATGGAGTGACGATGGGGGAAGTAGTCCTGCGTGGCGGGCATGTGATGTTGGGGTACTTAAAAGACGAAGAGGCGACCGCGAAGGCGATTAAGAATGGATGGTTTTACACCGGCGATGTGGGGGTTATGCACTCCGACGGGTATTTGGAGATTAAAGATAGATCCAAGGATGTGATCATTAGTGGCGGAGAGAACATAAGCAGTGTGGAGGTAGAATCTCTGATGTACGGGCATCCGGCGGTGAACGAGGCGGCCGTGGTGGCACGGCCGGATGAGTATTGGGGGGAAACGCCGTGCGCGTTTGTGGGGTTGAAGGCGGAGTTAGTCGGGAAGCCTCCGATGGAGGCGGAGATGATTGCTTGGTGCAGGGAGAAGATGCCGCATTACATGGTGCCGAAATCTGTTGTTTTTCTGCCGGAACTACCCAAGACGTCGACGGGGAAGATACAGAAGTATGTGCTTAGGAATATGGCAAAGAAGCTGGGACCGCTGCCCGCCGGCGCTGGAAAGGGACGTGGTGCGGCTAACCAGGTGAGTAAGCTGTGAACTTTTGATGTCTGATGAGCTCGGTTTCTCTGTGCTTTTCTCATTATATGAATTCGGTACTTGTGAATGGAAGATATTGAATCACATTGTAAGTTTGGCTTATAATAGCATGTGAGGGGCTATAGTTGGAGAATTTGAATCCTTGATCTATATTTATATATATTTAGATTCTAAAGCTAGAAGTTTTGGTTGTATTTTGTGTTTGATTGAAAGGTTTTCTTAGTGTAATTGGCTTAGATTTTTGTGTTAGGCAATTTGCAGGTTTTCTTTTTTTTTTTTTTTGTTGTTATTTTAAGGTTTGTTTGGGATGAATTTATTTTATTTTAATAATATTTATGTTTAGTATATTTTTATTTTTATTCTTAAAAACAAATCAACCTATTTTTAAAAATATTTGAAGATAAATTTTAGGTGATTCAAATATTTTTTTTTAAAAATTGATTTGCTTTCAGCATGCCAAGCCTTGTTTATTTCAAATCAAAACTTATGTAAAACAAAATCACAACAAAAAAATAAAAAAAAATGATCATGAAGGGCTTGGTATTTTGATTTTATATTATTTATATTAGTTAAATTAATTTTGGGGTATTTGTTGGTTTGAATGCTTAGGAACTATAAAATTACGACAAGTTTTTTTTTTTTAATGTTTAATGATGATTGACGATTTTGGATGAGAGCGGAGATAGCCGAGTTATTGTTTGTAGTGAGTAGATTTTCATCAACAAAAAAAGTATTCATGCGTTATTAATAATTTTTTATCATCTAGCATGAATTTCAAGATATTATTGGAATAATAAATATTTTAAATTCAAATTCAAGATTGTTGAGGGCTTCCATTTCAACAACTTTATATTCAAATTGACCATCTCGACAAGATGGACTTGCTGGTATCATAATTGGGCCAATTTGAGTCTAATCAAGTCAAGATCGAACCATTAAAAAATATTTGGAAACTTTAGAACGTTAATTGAATGATCAAATGAACTTCAAATTTGACATACATATAAACAAATCATGCTTCTCGATGAGAGAAATCCAATGAGGTTAAGATCACTCAATCCAAGTTCATTAAAGGTCCTAAATGTTTTAAAAATCTTTTATGAACAAGGGGGGATCAATGTGAGTCATTCGATTAATGTGAGCTGGATGTTATTGAAGACCAGGAGATAACTTACGAGCCTCGTAGTTTCCAACCACTATAGAGTGCTGCCCGACAATCGCCGATGACTATCGTCAGCCCGCCCTGCTCACCGATGTCGACAGACTATGTTTGCTAATGACATATTCTGAATACGATATAATATTGCATTTTGAATACGTTGTAACAATGTATTATGAATATGTTAAAATGACTTATTCCGAACACGGTTTAACAACACATCCCAATTTTGATGTAACATCATTTCACAAATACATTGTAATGATATATCCTGAATACGATGTAACGACGTATCTCGAATGCAGTGTAACGACATATCTTGAATACGACATAATGATGTATTCTGAATACAATGTAACGAACAACACCATATTGAAGATCCGGTGATAACTCCTGGTAACAACTGTTTACGATCATCATATTCAGAATTTGACAACTTCCTCCAAATTTATGAAAAATTTTTCCTGACGTTCTATACTGACAAATGATGTCTCTGGTGTAAAATATTGAACACGAGAAAAAGAGTTGTAGTCACCAATTACGGTAGCTTCCCACTTCTGCCTCTGTGGCTGATTGATGCTCTTGTAACTATCAATTATGACCTATGTGTCTAATTACTACTGCAGCTTCCCACTATAGTCTTTGTAGCCAACTGATGCTCTTGTAACTGCTAACAATTTAAGT
Source organism: Phalaenopsis equestris (assembly GCF_001263595.1). Taxonomy (NCBI): domain Eukaryota; kingdom Viridiplantae; phylum Streptophyta; class Magnoliopsida; order Asparagales; family Orchidaceae; genus Phalaenopsis; species Phalaenopsis equestris. The sequence goes on along the minus strand of NW_018164444.1, from coordinate 70,213,799 downwards.
AGTCTGTTACTATTGTAGTTTCCCACAACGACCTATGCGACCACCTGTCGTTACTGTAATTATCAAATACGACATATGTGACTAACTATGCCCTATATGACCAATTACGACCTATGTGGCTAATTTGTACTCAACTTCCAATTACAGCCTCTATGGCCAACTGACTAAGGCCTCCAACATGACTTTTGTGGCTAACTACTGCTGCAACTTTCAACTACAACATCTGTGGCCAACTGATATTACTGCAGCTTTCAATTACGATATTTATGTTCGACTGAGCCTATTGTAGCCACCTTATGACAAATCACTGTGTCTATAACAATCAACTAGGTCCTTTACTACCCACTATTGCTTTTATCTCGAAGAACCACATTTCTTGTAGACCAATTATGACTATCATTACTAAATTATTATTGTACATCTGTGATTATTAACATTATAATTTCATCTTCTTTAATTCAAGAGAAGAATTGATTTATGTATATGCAATCACATAGTGGATTATTTTGACTAGGCTAGGTCCTGTGGTTTTTTCCTTTTCTATTGTTTTTTTTTTAACTTTTGTATCTTCTAATATTATTTTTATATTATTTGTGTATGTTGGATCATCATGCAACACTAGGACATTAATTTTTTTACTCTATAATCTCGAATTTTCTGGCACTCAACAAGTCCATATTTCTGTTTTGATGATATATGAATTTGCTTTGATGAATTGAAAATTGAGCTATAGAAGGTGTTGAACCATCGACATGATGCTTATTTGAGGTCATAAATTGCTTATTTTTTAGTAGACAATCATGATTGGGTTGTTTTGAGCGAATAAACACTGGAAATTGGTGTATGTTAAAAACATTGTTTAGTTTATTATAGAGAAATGCATTAGATATATCATGTCAAAGGATGTTCTAATCATAGTGCAAGGCCATGATTTTAAGGATCATGTGGTTGGCATTTTAACCATTGACTAAAGGCATCTCTATAACCAACTCCTTGTTCTTGTATCTGGCCTTTAGCTACGAGTTTACCTTTATATCTTGCAAAATTTTCGTCTGTGCTATGGTTGGTTTTGAACGCTCACCGGAAGCCAAAATGTTTTAATGTGATGGTGCTTTGATGTTTTGATTTCATAAGACATGGAATTGGAGAGAGAGAGCTGACGACTGCTACAATTTGAAAGGGGATGAGGACTATTATTTTTGAAGGACTGTATTTTCATCAAATGAAACATTGCTATAAAGGATGATTTTGATGGTTGAGACATTAAAATATTTTGCGTCTTTATGGTCTGTTTTGTATCAAGAAATACACAACAATTGTATCATGGAGTTAATTATTGATACGATATTGGTGGTAGCCATTGATAGCAAGTACGATAAAAAATTTTCATAGTATGAACGAAGGGGGCTATGCAAAAGAACAATTGGTCTGGTGAATTGTGATTGGTAGTCTTAAAAGGCATGTGATTGGTTAATCAGACCATTATCAGAAAAGGTGTTGGCCAGAGATGTAGTAAATTTGTTGTGGAGTAGTGCATGAGTTATTTTAAAGTGCAACGTTGTTTAGGTTCAACTACTCTATATTATATTTTTAGATATAAGGGGAGCTATTTTGAAAAAAGTATATCTTTAGGGGTGATGAAAGTTTTGAAGGGGATGACGATCGTATTATCTTTTATATAAGTGTGGAGAATTTTGAAATGAGGGTGGAAGTGTATTTCTGTAGTGTTTTTGAAGTGAATCTGCTTTGTTGTTTTCGATTTAGCTAGCATTGGATAAACCCAAGTAAAGTGAAAAATGGTTCAGGAAACAACATAATACTTGTAATATTGAACATAAATTAGTAAGGATGATTCCCGTACATCGGAGTGAATAAGTTCTCTATTTTTATTGGAATGATTGGGCATCATAGAAATCTTCCTTCACAGTTTAAGACACTGAGATTGACTTGTTGAACTCAACCACTCATCACTCGATTCTTGGCCGTCGACCCTCTCCTGCTGTTCATCATCAGTCAACTCCCTTTAGTTGGCACTCTCCACTCGATCCAAGAGAAATATGTGACTAAACGAAAATGTATGGATGGTAGATATAAAATATATTATCTCTGACAAGTTATCCTTTGAATGTAATTATTACTTATGTATATTTTATAATAAAATGTCTCTATATAAAAGGAAAAAGAGAATGTAAATGGAGGATCTTTTTTCTCTACCAAGGGACGTTAATTAGAAGAGAATTCAATACTTTCTCCATACAAGTTATGGATTCATGACCAAATTTATGTTTAACACCCAAAAGGTACAAGAGCATGGATTCATGGGCAACATAAGGAACATAATCGACTCATAGAGAAATAACTAGCAACACATAGTGCATTGGAGAACTCTCTTGGGAGAATAGTCGAACTCATCCATTCGGCGACTCGTATTTTGTCTCTTGCACTTGGTCTCCTCCATCCACTTGGCCTCCTGTACTCGGCCACCTGTGTTTAGCCAAAAATTTTCTCCCAAAAATATTTTCAAGAAAATAGTTTGTCGAAGAGAAATAAGTCACGAAGGAGTGCAGTCAAGCAACAACTCTAACACAGAAAGCTTAGAATACTCTTTCTTATTTTTACATTTATGTGTTTTTAACTTCTTCAATGTGAATTCTCGCATAGCACTTGGGGAGCTTACCCCTTGTATGCATGTTGCCTAAGACTAAAAGGAAATTTTTAATCTTTTAGATCTTACTCAGGATCAATTGTTGAATACAAGGGATGGGATAGGAGAAGCTCATTCCAATGTATAACTTGGCCAAATAGGGAATAAAATCAGTTAACCTAAGATTGAAAACCACGAGATCTCGATCTGGGTAAAGTTGAAAAATTATGGTGATTACTCCTTGTAGGGGAGCTACGACCCCTTAACGAAGAATTGTCTGAATTTTTCAAAATTACTTAAATTTCTTAATAATTGAGTCATGTTATAAGAATATAGTCAATCTAGCCACACAAAAGAGGAAATGCATTTCATTGATAACACTCGTAGAACTCTCCCTTTAAGATTAAAAATGAGTTAGAATCTGTGAGACTGCTCTCTAACGGTGAGCAAAACAATGCCCCCAATATTGAATCTTGTAAATAGGGCATATTTTCTCCACTCGAGATCTGTATTAGAAGAGTATAATATTTTCTCCACTCTCTCATTCTCTCTCTCTGTCAATCTCTCTCTTCTTTTAAGCTCTGCTTCCTGCGTGTGATTCACAGTCAAATTTGAGTCCAACAAATTGGTAAAAAGAAATGAAGAGTAATTTGTTTTTGGTTAAAACTTTAATATCAAGCTTGATTGTAGCTTGTGTAGTGGATTTAAATTTCTTAATAAATAATTTAATTGTATATATGTGTATACATATATATATATATATATATATATATATATATATATTAAGAATTGGATGGTGTGTATATAAATAGTCTTATATATTTGGCGCGGGTCGCGTGACTAATTTTATTTTATATTTTCGAGAAATTAACTAATTAGTTTTAATAACGGAACGGACAAAAAGAGATGTCAGGGTGCTGTTTTGAGGGCCGAGTCTGTTTGGGGCGAGCAAGATAATGTTAATGTCGCTGCGAATAGTTTGTCCATATGTTTTGGTTCAGCTGCATAAAATCAATATGTATTCATAGCATATAATTTTTATATATTTACCTATTTAGCTTCTAAAATTTCATATTCACATGTGTGTGACCCGAGGCTATTAAACCAACCTTGATCATCCCTAATGCGCCTAAAAATCCGAGTACGATACCCAGACCAGAGGACTTACAGCTGACAACAACTAATCACACACACACACACACACACACACACATATATATATAATTATTTTTATTATATTTTTGTTGTGATGCTAAAAATTTAAATTTTAGCTATGTACATACACAAAATTTTGTGGTAATTGGTATGTATGTAAATCCCAGTTTTAGGGTTTCCATAATATTTTATTTAAAACCTTACAATTTTAGTATTTTAAAATATTGACACTCCTTCAAAGAATTTTCATTATCTGATATAAATCTCGAGATATTGCACAGATCTCAATATAATTTCTGGATCAATAAATGTTCAAATTTTGATTAAAATTTATCTGTAATTTCGAATTTAGCGAACTTATAATTAAATTGACTTTTTCGACGAGGCGGACCCAACGATACTAAATAAATGATCCAATTCGAGTCAATCAAGCCTAGATCAAGCCAATGAAGAGCATTTGAGAGTTTTCAGACATAATTGGAAGATGAAACATATTCTGAATATGACAAGTTTACAATCAAATAGAGCATCAAAACAAGACAAATTCAATGAGTCTAAGATCACTCAATTTCATTAAATCATTAAGACATGTAAATATCCATTGAATATCGCCCAATTAAGAGGACATGTCCGGGCTGTCCGATCAAAAGTGATCATGATTCTTTCATTATTTGCAACATAGACTCTATCAATAGAGCCGTACCCATCCCTTGAGAAGGGGACTAAACCTTGAGCAAGAGCGAGACCAGAGCCTGAAGAAGAGGGAGCTGATGTCTAAGATCCTGCACCGATGATCCAACATACACCTCCAACTCCTATAACCACCAACAACTGCTGGCAATCTTCAGCCTCCTGCTCCTGTAACCGCCATCCACCATTGACCACTATCGGCCTCGTGCACTGGTCATCGCTATCGACCATTGGCCACTGCTCGTAGGCCTTAAACAACCATCGTTGACCTCTCACACTTGCAGTCACCGTTGAACTACGACCTACTGCCTCCGACCACTGTTGTCGCCACTGGCCAACATTGACCGTCGCCACCTCCTACCCACTTCCGTCGTCGCTGCCCTCGGACCAACTCCAACCATCAGCGACGCCGACCATCGCCCATCATCAACTTCCATCTGCTCCTTGCAGCAAAGTCTGTTGTGAATTCATAATGTGCTCTGCATAACCCTGACATACATTGCAAAGTAACAACACACCCAACTTATGGTACAATGATACCTCATGAAGAATTTAAAAAAAAAAAAACACCTTAAATACAGCGACTTCCTCAGAATTCTTAAAGCTTCTTTCGTGCAGCTCCCGACTCTGGCCCTTATGACCTATGAATGTCTTCACAGCTCACCACTATGACCTACGTGACTAGCTACGACATAAATTGTCCACAAGTCGTGCAGCTCCCGTTTTCGGTCTCCATTGCCCAAGGATACCATCATAGCTCATCATTACGTTCTATGTGGTTCACAAATCATGCAGCTCCAAACTCTGTCCTCGGTGAGCTTTGAAAGTCGTTACAGCTTACCACTACAACCTTTGTGACCAAATACAAACGATGTGATTCACAACTCATGTAGATCCCAACTCCGACCCTTACAGCCTACAAACGCTATCACAGCTCACCACTATGACCCATGTGACTGACTACGACCTACGTGATTTATAGCTCGTGCAGCTTCCAACTTTAGTCTCCGCACCCTAGAGACGTCATCATAACTTACCACTATGTCCTACATGACCAACTATAGCTTAATTGTCATGCAGCTACTGACTCCATCCCCTGTGGTCTACGAACACCATCATAGCTCACCTCTACAACCTACATGACCAACTTTGGCCTATGCGATTCAAATCTCGTGTAACTCTCGACGTCGTCGCAGCTCACCAGCATTGGCCATATGACAACCTGTGGCCAAGATAGCCAATAACTTCAATGGCTTTCAACTTCGAGCTAATGACAAGCTGGCACATGGCCAGTCGTCTGCAACATTCATAACAGACTACTGCCGACATGACAATTGATTATGATCTTTGCGTCCTACTATCACTGATAATCATATTCATTATAGTCAAACAACACTATTATCAATGAACTATTGTTATATAATTACAATGAACGACTTTATAACTCCATCTTCCTAAATTGAGGAGAAAAGTGAACCCGTGTATTTATCATTCATAGTGGATTATTTTAACAGGGCTAAGGGCCCGTTTGGGGCAGCTTATTGGGAGCAACGTCATTTTGAAAACACCACCTCCCTATTTGTTTAACATGTTCGCACTGGCGTTCCTCTCCCACACTGCGTCACGTTGGTTAAATTCCTTTACTCCTTCGACGCTGTCTGAGCTCCGCGTCTCGCGTTAGCCATCCACATTGCCCTAGGAATTCCGGAGGTGCCCTCGATCTCCCTTGCCTCCTCCCTCGTAGGTTTCCTTTATGGTTCATCGCCCTAGAGGAGATCGTACATTCTTCCTTTCAAAATTTTTGTTCCTGATCATTAGGTATCTTTTTGATTACCCTAGCTGTGAGCCATGGGATGCTTTCTTCTTTGATCTTCTCTCTGAGCAGTGTTGATGCATGAAGTGAAAATTTTTATCTTTTTTCAGGGAAAATATGATGAGATTAAGGGTTTTTAGGTGTTGCCAAGTTTAGATCTATGTTAGATCTGTTTAGATTTATGACATTAGTTGTTTTGGGGATCCTGTGGCTTCTGACATTTTCTCTGGTTTTTCGGTTTTACGCATGAGGGTTATTTTGGGGATCATGTGACTTCTGCAATTTTCTCTGATTTTTCGGTGTTACGCCTCTTGAGAGTTGTTTTGGGGATCCTGTGGCTTCTGGCATATTCTCTGGTTTTGGCTTTTACGCCTGTTGAGATATGTTTCATTTTCTATGCCCCGATATTTTGGCATTTTAACTGGTTGGTGGATTTGGGTTGCTAGCTGCGATCCTGGATTTGGTTTTGGGCATCTGTTTTATGGTTTTGACGATCCTGGATTTGGTTTAGCTGTGCTTGTGTGGTGGCAAATTGTTGACCTCACTTTTGGTTGAGGTCTAGAAACTTCTTTAGTAGCCTAGGTCTAGCCATAGGACTTTCCTATTGACTAGTCTTAGAAAATTAGAAAAGGTACCCCCACCATTAGAAATTCAAAACTTTTCTTTTTACTCAACTTGAAATTCCACATATTGAGCTTAACCTCTAGCATTTAGTAGATAAGATCATTATAAGAGAATTCAAGAAGAGTCCCTATAGGATTACTTATATTAGGATTGACCCTGGGTGTTGACTTGAAACTAGGGTACACCATATCTTCACAATACATTAATCCATTTAGAACGGATATCTATCCAATTCTATGTGAAATGCCTAACTTGGTCTTTTGCCCCGAGGCACCTCCAAATTACTTAACTACCCTTGGGACCCAAATTTGGCTAAAATTCCCAAATTTTGCCAAAATACCCAAAATTGATCAAAACCCATTTCAAACACCTTGAATACATCCAAATTTGTCAAAACTTCCAAAAATGACCAAATTACCAAGATACCCCTACATGACCCAAAATCTAAAATTCCAAAAATTCCCAATAAATCCCAATAAATCCAAAATATTCCCAATTTCATTTTGT
>NW_018164444.1:70198405-70199664 GCF_001263595.1 Phalaenopsis equestris | reverse complement strand
TGTCTTGGTGCGGTTTGATCTATGACATTAGTTGTCTTGGTGCGGTTTGATCTATGACATTAGTTGTCTTGGTGCGGTTTGATCTATGACATTAGTTGTCTTGGTGCGGTTTGATCTATGACATTAGTTGTCTTGGTGCGGTTTGATCTATGACATTAGTTGTCTTGGTGCAGTTTGCCTCAGTAGAAATGCTGTTAATCCCTATAACATTAGCTGTCTTGGTGCGGTTTGATCTATGACATTAGTTGTCTTGGTGCGGTTTGCCTCAGTGGAAATGCTGTTAATCCCTACAACAAGGAAATGATGTGAATCTATGGTGCGATTTGACCTATGACAATAGTTGTGTTAAGGATCATTGTTGGCCTTTTGTAGCATTTGAGGGAATACTATGAATTTCGTTTTGTTCAAATGTCTGCTTTATGGGTTCTAAGGTCTGCTATATGGGTTCAAATGACTGATTTATGTGTTCTTATGCATGTTGTAGTGATTTTCACCATTGATCAAATGCAAACTGAGAATGAATTTATGGGTTCTTATGCCTGTTGTGGGTATATTGTTCAAATGTGGTATCAAAAGAGATTTATCTGTCATTCGATTTTTAGCCTGCCATTCGGTTTTTAGCAAATATGAAAATATGAAAAGAGAGGAAGAATGAAAACATGTTCGATTTTTATTTGTTAGTTGAGAAATTTTTATTTTCACCAAAGGGAGAAATGGAATGAATGTTTTCCGAGGTTGATAGTGCAGATGATGAGAGACGTAGCCAGAGTTTTAAATTAAATATTTTAATATTTTTCATTGTAGTTGTACTTGTTTTTGTACTTTTTTTTATTTCTTCTGGTACTTATGAGAATGTGAGAACTGTATGTTATCTTTTGGAACTGATCTGTGATGATTGTATGCTTCTGCACTATATGCTTATGCATTACCAATAAGCTATTCTGAATAAGCTGTCACAAACAGTTTTAACAGACAAGGGCATGAATGTCATTTAACCACCAACAAACTAATGTGAATAAGCTGCTCCAAACAACATGCCAGATTATTCTGATAATCTGCAGATTATCAAAACAATCTATTTATTATCATATTATAAATAATCAACAGTTGCGCCAAACATATCCTAAGTCTCGTGATTTTTTCTCTTTTAAGAATTTTCCATGTAAAAATTGAGATGTCACCTCTTGTTCTATCGCCACACACCTTTCATCACGCATTAAATGTAGTGATTTGGGTAAATTACATTTCAAATTATATAT
>NW_018164444.1:70175316-70198395 GCF_001263595.1 Phalaenopsis equestris | reverse complement strand
TGAGGTAGCGCAGCTGCAGCTGAAAAGCTGAGAAACTGCAGCTGCGCCAAACAGACCCTAAATGTAGTGATTTGGGTCAATTGCATATGTTTTTTGTAATTTCAAAGATTGGGTGACATGAATGTAAAAAAAATCAAATTTAAATTAAAAAAATGTAAATATGTAAGAATTAAAGGCAAATTTGTTGAAGTTAAATTAATAAAAATACAATTTTGTCTTAATAAATAAAATTTTGGCTATGTGGCATAATTTCCTGTTCTGCATGATAGAAATGGCACAATTTCATTATACTGCCACGTGGCAAAGACCCCACCCAGTATGGTTTAGCGACCGCAAATAACAATTTGTCGTTGAGTTGATGATAATTTCTCGGAAGCCGGAGAGCATGTGATCCTTGAGACGGTGGTTAAGAGCTCTCCTAATTATGGTTTATCAAACTCCTAAACCAATTTTAAATTGTTAAAGTACGTCAGCAAAAAGTATACATTAAAGTCTGTTTAAAGTCAAGCAACCGGCCCACTAGCCCACTAGCCCACTGGCCCACCCAGTTTTTCTTTTTATTTTCTAACAAATTTTCTACTCTACACTCGATCTTATCCTTGTTTTATTTTTTTTAATTATTACTATTAAAATAAAATATTACTAATATAATTTAATTTAAAATTTTCCCTTATTTGGGTGATATATATATATATATATATATAACTTATTTTATAGAGCTTTTATTGAAAATGATGTGATTTTTATTATAATGAAATTAAGATAGAGAAGACCGGGAAAAGATGACAGCAACGGCTATAATTTTATTTTATTTTCAATCAATATATCAATACATTGATTGAAAATTTAAAATAAATTAATGTCCACGTAGCTGTGCTTTGAGATAAACCACAGCTCGGTCCAAATGATGCCAGCTGTTCTGCATTTAGAAAAGGAAGAAGCAAGTCCTTTGGGCAGCTAGGCTGAAGATAAATTGACTGCTTGATTAAAATACACTAAAATTAAATAATAATAACAATAATAATAATATATATTTAAAATTATATAAATAACTTTTTATTACACGCCTTTTGAAGCAGATTTCCATAATTTTTAAGTTATTTGACAAATAATTTGATTTCAATTTCATTAAATTTTTAATGTGAAAAAATAAATAAAGAAATTTTTATGAAATAAAATTAAATTGTTAGTGAAAATTCATTAATAACTTTGGTCATTTGAAAAAAAATCTCGAGAAGGTTAGTATGAATTTCATAGTAGTTTTTAAGCAATAAAATTTTAAACTCAAATTAAAAAACATTTAGAACTAAAATTTCAACAAATTTAGAATCAAACTGACCAACTCAACAATACGAACCTAATAACACTAAAATTAGTATAATCCGAATAAAATCAAGCATAATTCAAGTTGTTAAACAATTTTTGAAAGCTTTATATGACTAGTTGAAAGATCAAATGAATTTTAAATCTAACAAACTTGTGATCAAATCCAGCATCTCGATAAAACAAATCTGACGAACATAAGATCGCCATATATTGACATCGATAAGGCACACATATATCTACAAAACTTCGTCTGATCAAAGAAATTTTGCCAATCCATTCAAAAGAGTGGTCCTGATTTATTCCTTGCAGGAGGGCCCCTCCAATATTTTATCGAATAGAGCCCTACTCTCTTCATCAAATTCCAATGCAATTTTGGATAGAAAACCCGACGAATGCTTCTTGCTCCCGCAACAACCAACCACCATCAATCACCGCTCGTTGGCCACCATCACCATCGACTATCATCGATCACCATCTGCTTAATGCAATAAGCACCCTACGAAGTAGTGCATCACCCACAACATTTCACAACAACACATTGAATAAGGTGTCACAATGTCCTCCGAAGACGGTGTAACAACACACATCAAAAACCGCATAACAATTCATCATGATTACAATGAAATGCACATTCATAATTTTTGTTACAAGTGAAATACACATTCTTCATTCATTAACTTATGACAATAAAATGTTATAATATAAATATGAAATATGAAATTTTAGGTGCTAAATATGTTGATACATAAGGATTGTGGGATGCAAGCAAATCTCCCAAACAATTTATTTGCAGCGCAACATTAAATAGTTAAAACAGAGGCATAGAATGGGACTTGGTTGAAATATTGATTGCAGTTGATAGATGGTCTTTTGGAAAAACATAATCATAAAATGTTGCAGTTTAAGCAGCAACAGGCAACAATCCATTGTGTCTGAGTAAGGCTTCAGGCGATGGTTCTCTTCCCCGAAATTCCACAAAAACCTGATCAAAGGAGCCAAATAAATAGAGTTAAATAAAAAGGAAAATATGTAAAAATTGAAGTTTAGGTGTTAGATATGTAAATACATACAAATTGAGGGCCCGTTTCAACAGCTTATCCGAAAACGCGGTTGAGTTTTTATACCAAAAGCAGGTCGCGGGTCGAACCCCGCGTCTTACCCGCAGACCGCGTTTCATGATAAGCTGCTTATCTGTATAATAAGCTGCCCCAAACACACCCTGAGAGGTATGTATGTAAATCTTCCTAACTGTAGAATAACCCAGGATAAGGATGATATAAAGCCACGTGTTTATCTTACCTCAAGTGGAGGTTTCCCACCTCCAAGAGCGAGAATGGTGTCTCGGAACCTCTGACCAGTTTCCTTGATAGCCTATCAAATTGGATGAGAAAAAATTAAAAGTTTTTTTAATCCATTAAACATGAATTAGATTTAAAATTTCAGAGAAATTAAAGAAAATGTATGGCAATGGTAGAAAGAAACTCTGGAAAATATACATGAAGATTCAAATTGTTGAATTTGCTTGGTTCTGCTATGAATCATGAATTATTTCAAGAAGATCTTCATGATTGTAGTAAAGAAACATGAACAGATCCTAATAAGTGATCTCAACTTCTGAAGCAGAGCAAATAATGTAAAAAACAGCTACAGCAAACAGATGAATAAATACACAGAAATGAAACACCATTAAAATTAAACAGCTACAGCAGATCGATTCACTAAACCAGAAACAAAGCTAAAGCTTCAACAGCTATGTACACTGAAGTATATAGCTCTTCCTCTAGTCCCCAGCTCACCTCGAGCTCGTCAAAATTGGCATCTATAACAGAAGGGAATTAAATACGGGAATTTTTCATGTTGTCAAACTTGGACATTGAGCATTAATTAAGCTTCATTAATTCAAATTTTGATTGATTAACTGCAAATATAAAATACGAAATTGTAAGATTACCCACTTCTGCTTCACTCAATAGCCTAGGAAAAATGAAATGAGATGCATAATTTGACCGACAGGCTATGTGTGCTGCGCTAACCGATCATTGAAACCTTGTAGAGAAATTAGAGGGTTATTTTGCCCATCAGTTAAACAAAGATCCAATGGCATTCTAAAGCAATAAACAATCTATTAGGGATCTATAATAGATTATGGATTAGTGGTTATATACTTGTAATGAATTGTATGATTTAAGGTTATGAGATACTTAATAGGAGGTCACTGAGTCATAAAATGATTTATTTTTCTATAAAAAGTTCTATTTAGAGACATTAGAATATAAATGGAAAATATGGTGAGCCTCCCCAAAACTAAATCATGAACTCTCTCTCTCTCAATCAATTTATCGAGTTATTGGCAAAACATAGAATCATTGTTATCCCCATCAAAAATTTGGTTTGCATCAATGGAGTTGCTGTTGAGCTTCACCACCACTAAGTGCTTAATTGACATCCCGAATATAGCTCTTATCATATACGGTATATTATTTAAATAAAATTTGGTTAGCTAGAATTTATTTAATTATAGATTTAATAGTAATATATTATCATATTAAAAATATTTTTAGATTAATTACTATTTATATATTTATTATTATTATTAATTATTCATTATTTAAATTCCAAGACTCGATTAGCAATTAAAAATTCCGTTTGGTAAAGATTCGATGATAATCATTCAAATTAAAAAATAAATAATTTTGAATACTTTTAAAAATATAAAACTTATTTATTTTTGTTCACAAATAAATTTATTTATTATTCAATAAATATTTTGTTAAATAAATTGATAGAAAAATTGATGATATCTCATTTATTATATCATATATTATTTAAATATGGGTTAGTATAATTGCTTATATGATTTATTTAATTGTTTATTTATTTAGATTCGTAAAATTATTTATTATATTATTTATATGAAAATTTAGATATTCATTTGAATTTCTAACTCATTTATTAACTCGTTTAAATACTCGCTCACTTGCCATAAATAAATCAAGTTCAAACATTAAAAAAATTAAATAAGTCAAGCTTGAATAATATGTAAAAGCTCGACACAAGCTAAAGCCGAACATAAACAATTTATAATTAAACCAAGCCAAGTCCAAACTATGATATACATAGCTCGACTCGGCTCGATTACAACCCTAACCACGCGCTAAAAACAACAATGCCTCTAGGCGTGCTATAACCAACAAAAGTTTTAGCAAAGAAAATTAAGGTGTTCTTTTAGTGTCTACTTTTGCTATTAACATTAAAACGGATTCCAATTTCCTGAATTTTAGTCAGAACAAAGAAATGACAAGTTTAGGCTGAAGTCGAAGTAGATCAAGTAAGTTTGTGGTAAACCTGCGACATAAAACCATTTTACATGCATTTCTTCTACTTTCAACCCATTACGCTGAAAACAAAAGAGAACTTAAGAATCAATAAATACAATCCAAAGCTCTAATTTAGAACCAATAGCAAGATTTATCAACCAGAAAGATAAGAATCAAACCACAACAAAATTTTTGAAAACTAAAGCCAAGTAGAGAAGTGAGATCTCCAACCAAACCAAGATCATTTCAATTCATTAACAAGGAAATGTCTTGAGGTTATTTAAAAGACTAAATTATGAAATCAAGACCTTTCGAACCTATCAATTAGCTATATGTATGCCATATGAGTTAATAATTTGACACATATAAACAGACAAATTATTACCTTGTCATCGTCCAACCCAGCATCCTCAAATGCCGAAAAAGCATCTGCAGACAGCACCTCGGCCCACTGAAAGTTCAATGTATATATATCTTCTTATTTTCCATTGAATAGATAGCAGAAGAAAACCCAAGAAAACTTTTAAATAAATTTCTAGAACAAGCAGGCAATGATCAATGAAACATCAAGGGAAAATGTTCACCTACCGAATTAATAATGATAAATTGAAATCTTGTCATATTTGTAATAAGGTCTCATTTGGTTGAATGAAGATTAAAATTATAACGAAATTTGCAAATCTTACTTCTGAATGAAAAAATTGAAAAACTACTGGTTCGGCTGCAGTTTTAACAATAAATTTCAATCCATTGCTTAAGCGGATGAATATCTGCTCTGAACTTTTTTTTTTTTTTTTTTGGCTAGAGCCCAACTATCAGTCCATGAAACTAAATTGGCAATAACCATAACGTAATGAGAGCTGGGCACAGATCAGTTGCAACACACCATAGCATAGTCAGCAGATGCCAGAGTTTTTTGACTTCGAAGCCATAAAAGTGTTAGAAAACTGAAGAAAGGCTGTTACAACCTTGCCTACATTAGTTGGGCGGGTCAAGCCCTCAGGGGCCTTATTGCAAAATCTTCAATCATGGTTTCAATTTCACTCATTTTGTAATCAACAATTGAAACCTTAGATGATAGGAGTTTTTTGGGGTATAAACTATGCTTTCTTCTAATTACATCCAATTCTCAAACATTCCTTTAACTTGCAAGAAGCTAAACGAGCCATAGAAAAAATGTCACTATTTGGCTAGGAACCATACAGACACATTTTACACTGGAAAACTCCCCAAGAAAAATAAATAAATAAATCACCCAATTGCTCTCTCGACCGCATACTCTTCCTCCCCTGTCCATCTTGGTAAGAACCAGTGGTCCCTCTGAATTCAGAGACAGGTAGAACCAGCGATTTCTTCAGTTTTCCTATATTTGGTTAGTAATTTTTTACCTTCTAGTAGTTGCTACAATATTTATCCATGATCCTCAGTTGTTTTCCCGCCGGCTATATTAGAAATTGCTTATCCTTGTATTTGTGCCAGGTTAGGCGCATTAAAAAGTATTTTTAAGGCCTGACCTCAGGCAAAAAAAGGCGAGCAATCCTCGAAATGTGGAAAGAAATAAAAAAGGAGCAAGAAACAGGTGCAACAAGTCGTCGTTTCTACCAGATGTACACCCCTAAACCGCCTAGATGCGGTCTCAAGAGTATGTAACACTCTTTAATGCCCCAAAATAAAATCCGTGCCTTCTCTTTTTTACAACATTTCTCACGCCTATGACATCTTCCTCCCTAAAATAGGTGGACTCATATCGGCTAAATCATATCTTGTAATTTGTTTTGTTGATTTTAATTTATTTATACCCTTATTCAAATAAACTGCGAAAAATGCATTTAAAACTGCTTTTAAATAGCCTCTATTAAAGTAAGAAATTATCAAGTAAAACCAAGTATTAGAAGCACATTAACAAGTCCAGGAAAGTCATGGTCTTGGAGGAAGGTGAATTGGTGTAAGGCTAAATATGGAGTGATATTTAGCAAGTTCATTTGGAAAGATCAAGCCTAGAACTGACGATCCATGCAGAGTTGACGAGAAGATTAGTTGTAAGATTCATCTATCGGGAGAATAAAATATTTCTGCTATTCTTCAATGTTGCTGATTTTCGGCATGCTATAATGATTTAAGTGATTTCGCTGATGAAAGCAAAGCCCCTCCTGCATGGGGAGTGAAGCGGGAGCAACATTATCTGTTCTGGCAGGAGTGAACCCAATATTTCCATCCCAGGTTGGTTCTTCATAATCTAGATCGGTTCGGTTCAGATTTTTCCCAAACCCTATTGGGTCAGCCAGTCCTTTAGGGCTTCTATTCACTTGCTTTAATTAGGTTAAGAGTTTCTTAGGTAGTTCTATTATATATTGCTTGCTTTGGACTGGTGGAGACAACTTGTCTGTTATTGTGTTACTTCGAGATTTTTCACCTTTAGAAGCAATGTATCCTTGCTTTTGCAAGTAGGGGTATCTTGTTAGAGTGCAAATGGTGGAATGTCCTCAATGTTTGTAACATCGCCAAGAACACCATATCTACTTCTCCGCTGCCTCCCAACACGCCTAAAAATTACTGACTCTTTCATATATATTTTATGCTCAATTTTAATGATTTTTAATGAGATTATACTTTAAAGGAATGTATTTTGCATATTTTTTATTTCAGGTACAAGAAATGAACTTTTAGAGAAAATGAAGTAAAATGGTGCAATTTGGAGTAAAAACGAGCAAGAAGAAAAACTATGGCTTGACACATTTTGATATGTCTTTCTATGCTTAATCTACTTTATATTTCTCACATTTTTTTGAATAAAATTACACTTTAAAAAAAAGTTATTTTAATGCTTATTTTGTAGGTATATCTGTTAGGAGCGAAACACAACTGAAACGGGGCGAAACGAAGTCAAACAGAGCAAAACGGTGAAGCTGTTGCAGGGTTGCGCTTGAGGCGCCTGAGACGATATAAAATAGATTAAGGCGGTACGTGACAAATTTTGAGCGGATTTTGAAGGCTCCAAATGATTCAAACGCCCCATGTATTTATTCAATGCATCTAGACACTTTGGAATACACTTTAATGAAGGGATGTGTCTCTTGAATGAATGGACATGTCTTTTGAGATTCAAAAGGTGTGATTTTTGAAGAGAATTTGAGAGGAAATTTTGAATTCTTTTTTAAAGGAGGCAATCCCTAATTAAAAAGAAGAGGAGCCTAGGGCATGAGTGTGGCGTGAGAGTAAGAGGAAGGTTTTGGAGAAGAGAGGATTTTCTTCTAGAGTTGTAAGAGAAGAGAGAAGGTGAGAGATTTCTTCTTCATTACATTTCTAGGAGAGAATTAAGTGTGATTGTAAAGTAGAGAAAGTGCTTAAAAGGAACTTTTAGGGATTTGCTTGAGAATGAGTGTGAGATAAGTTGTGTTTTTTTCTTTATTTGTTTTGTAAACTTATTTTTATACATGAAATCCGTGTTTTGTCGTATTCTACTCATGAATTCTGAGTAGTTTTTTTTATCCTTCTACTTACTCTGAGATATAGTTTTGTGAAGAAATGATTTTGTTTTAAAAGATTTTAAATGTCAATTTTAAATGTCAAAAGATTTTAAATGTCAAAAATTTGTAATGATTTGAACTTCGATCTTCATTTACTTTTTGATATGACCAATTGAAATGTTACAATGTGTTGAGAAATATATGATCTGAAAAGGCTATGATTTCTACAACATAGTGAGACACATTCGATTCCATGGGAGAAGATGTCATCCATGGTGTTGAGTGCAAATAAATAGGGAAATATATTTTGTCGTACGCAGAATTGAAAATTTTAATGTAATAGATTAAAATCCTCAATTTGGTCAAGTTGATTGAAAACTAATGCGAAATTGTTAGCCCTCATGAGAGGGAGTAGTGGGAGCTCTGGAGTGGCAGCCGGTATCCTCCCAACCTAATCACGGAATTAAGGATCAAACTCTGGATTAGTCAATGTTATTTATGCACTTGAAAGAGGGTAAATAATATGATTGCTCCTATTTGACACAAAATAATTTTTATATATTTTCAAATGATTTTAATTTCTTCAAAATCCATATATTCATCATAAAGAGGAATGATGTTTTCTTATATTTGAACTCTTCCTCACAAAACTTTGTTTAGTCTTAGTAAATTTAACTCTGAAGTTCAGAAATTAGTTGAGTAAACTTAGTTCTTTTAGTTACATTTCTGTTAAAATTCATTAAACTCATTTTAACTTTTCTTTCTTACTTTAATTTTTATAGTTGTGATTTATGTATTATCATAAGAATTTTCATCTTCCAAACTAAGACTCGATAGTAGTAGACTAGAGTTAGCCTAAGAGATTTCTTACTGCGCTTCTCTGTAGGATTGATACTTTGGTTTTTAAAAAAAACCCAATATTACTTAAAGCGATACGTGTACTTGCGTAGAACCACTAGTGTGCGAACTATTTTATATATTTTATAATATTTATATATTTTATATAACATTTCAATTTTGTACATTAACTACTTAATATAAATTGGGCCAAGTTTTTTGCCATATTTTTTAAAGTTAAATTATTGCATAATTTCGGAACGGGCCAAGTTTTTGACACTGTTACCGGGGATTTAAATTGACATAAAACACGCAAAAAAAATAGTACACACCAGGGACGCATCACCTCCTCCATAGACAGCAGCTGAATCGTACTTATCCCTTCCAAAACCTCGTCATTTAAACATAATCCTCTCACCTTACCCCTCTACAACACCCCTACTAGTGCATCAAAACACTTTCACTTTTTAGGAGCTCTAGAGCGGTGCCACATATTTAACTATATGATACATAAGTTTTTAACAAATAAGATAAAAATATAGTACCCAAATAAAGCACGAAAACTTAATATATCAACATACTCATAGCATCATCAATAAAATTATCAATAAATTGTACTTACCAAATTGATTTAGTAATAAGTAAGCACGTTTATTTTATATACTACTAAGAAAACTATCTCCTATTTTGAGGCTTCCCTGATTGACATGATTGACCTAGAGATTGAATTTGTGAGTATCAAGATAATGCTAAAAGCACAGGACTTCACAAATTACAATACAAGAAATCTTCCATTTTCGCATTAAAATTAAAGTTAATTATAGTTGAGTGCCCAAGAACACTTTTCCAATACCCATTACTTAAGAAAGAATAAGAAATGAATGAATGACAAGAGCAAAGAGGAAAAATCAAGGCTCGAGGCTCCATACCTTGTAACTGTAGTATCCAGCTGCATATCCACCTACAAGGCACCCATAATAGAATTAAACACAAAAAAAAAACACAAAAAATTTTGGATTAGAAAAAAAAAAAAAAAAAAGAAACAGTAAAAAAATTAATGAAGAAAATAGTAAGGAAAACCTCCAAATATATGGCTGAAACTGCAAAGAAATCTGTCCTCTAACAAGGGAGGAATAACTTGTGTTTTACTCCCTACTCTTTGATCAACATCAAATATTGATTCAGGCCCGCCAGGAATATATTTTGTATGCAGTTCCAAATCTATACTAGCAAATCGTATCTGCCGAATGTGAAAAGTTGAGCAAAATAAAATAGAATACATCAGACGAATAAAAAAATTCCAATAAGAGGCCCAAGTAACCGCACACACAAAAGTCTAGTTAAGTAAGAAAAAAAAATTTGATAAACTTGCATGAAAAACTCAAGCAAATAAAGGTAGAAAACATTTGTCTCAAGATTGAACCATCATAGAATCTATACTAATAGGGCAGGGGCATAGAAAATGGCTCATATAGCGAATTAAACTAAGCATGAAGAGGACAAAAGATTTCCTTAGAACAGGACAGAAAAACTTATTTGCATCAAAATTCCCAGAAGCAAACAACATTATGATAAAAATGAAGATTGATTTCATTCTTCGCCTTAAAAAAGCAGTAAATTTTATGGTCAAATACAGGAGCAGCACTGACGAGATATATCGTTAAAAGCTAATAGCATATCCAACTGTTTTCAAAGTTCACTACATAAACTTCTTGACAAGGAATAGCATTGGCAATAAATTTTTTTGGAACAGTTCTCAGTGATCAATAGATCGAAAGCAGATGGGCAACCCTTGCTTAAATGTCATGATCTTATGTAGAGATCATTTTCCTCATCTTTTCCAGGATTCTTTTTCAATTTAATTATTATTGGTTTTTATTCTTGATATGTTCTAAAAAAATTATCTTAATCATGCAGGAAGACTAGATGCACATTGAGACAGAGAACTCTAAAAAATTTAATTACCTATACTCCAATTGAAATGAAGTGTCTTAATAGACGAGTCGGTTGATATCAAGCATAGCTCGATCTGGGTCCAAGTGAGCTCAGATCATGCACTTGAACTATAGTAAGAATATTTGAGACATATTTTAGGGGATAAAATGTTCTCAAAATCTGACAAATTTATAGCCAGATCGAGCGTCTTGATGAGGCGAATCCAACAAGCCTAAGATCGCTTAATTCTGATTACTAAATAACTCATATGCCCCTAAAATATCATTCGATCAAACATTTTATGTCGTCCGATAGAGTGATCTAGAGTCTAACAATATTTATGGATGACACTCTCAAAATCTATAAATAGAGTCTCACTCCCTTTATGGAGGGGGAGGAAAAAATTGAAGGCGCTCCAAAATTTCTAAGGTTCCAGAGCTCCACCACAGTCAGACCACTGTCGTAGGGTCGTCACCATCATCACCATTGCTCAACCACCACTAACATCATTTTTTGACCACCGCAGTTGCGTCGCCTCCACCGTCAAACCACCTCTACCCAACCACTACCATTATCATCGACAGACCATTGTCGTGGACCACTGCTGTCAGACCACCACTATCATCGAAGAATCATTGCTTGACCACCATTGTAGTCGCTGCTAGACCATCGTCGTTAGGCTGCCACCATCGACGAAACAACAACGTCCGATCACCATCATTGCCACCGCTAGATCACCGTTGTTCGACCACCTCCGTTGCCACTACTGTCAAGTAGCCCCCATCGCCAAACTACTGCTACCCGACCATTGTTGTCAAACTACTGTGTACGGGCTGTCACAATCTGTCACATGACCTCTATCGTCGATCTTCCATCACAACAACCGAGTTGTCGCCACTTCCCCAACGAATTTTGTCACATGACCTCTAGAAGCTATGGAGTTTGATCAGCAAAAGCGCCACTAAATCCAGAAAAATTAGCAGACTTCAAATTAACAATTGGCCTTTTTTTCAATATTTGGGAAAATCCTCTTATAGCATTTATTTCTCTCAATTGATATCTCCATATCCTTATGTGTTAGCAACACAATTTGGAGTTTCACTCAACCAATCATGACAATAACATCTAATAAAAAATGCACTTATAAGTGACAAAATTAATAAAAGTTAAGATTAATAAAGAATAGACATCAAATCAAATAATATCTTGGATTGGGAGAGTATGCTAAACAATGAAGAATAGAATTGCTTTTATTATATCGTTCTACTAAAATCTCATATAAAATTTTATAAGAATTAGAGTATTCATTGTCGCCCTTTTCCTCCTTTCGATATATAATATCTTTCATCTTTTCCATCATAGAATCCCACATATTGTAGATAAGGAGACAAAGTTTATCTGTATCAGCCAATCTCAACATGTCATATGCAAATTCTGTAAAATCAATAATATAATTAAGTTTATCTGATCACACATCATCCAAAATTTTTTTCTTCACAAATTTTGCCTTGTTTATATTATCTTCATGGTACAAATTCCACTTGTCACTGATCATCATTAGTTGTAACCCTTGTTTGATTACTTTGACCCACCTAAGCATGATTATGCTTGATGCAAAATGCGTCTCTACAATGGCCAACATTTGCAGCTTCACAAGCTCATTGAACATTGATAATCTCTGATATCGGAGTTAACTCAAATCACAATATAAAACAAAATTGTTATTGATGGCATTCAAAAAGGTATTATGAATAACGACACTCAAAATAAGAACACAATGACACAACACAAAAAATAAATGACAACAAAAACAACACTCTTAGGGAGATGACGGTTCGAGAGTCGGTGGTCGGTTGGAAGGGAGCAAGTTGGAAACAAGAGGGAGTGCTTAGGAACGTTGTAGGGGTGCGAGGGTTGGGGTGCTAGGTGGGCTGGGATGATATCAGGAGAGTTGGGGGTGACAGGCTGGCGGTAGAGAAGCTGGGAGGGAATAAACGGTAGGTTGGAAGGGGGGTTGAGGAGTAACAGTTGCAGCTGGTGTGGGAGGGAAGGAATGCGACGACAACAGGCTTGTGGGGTGACTGCCAATACAACAGGCGGTTTCCTGATTGGGCGGTAGGGAATCCTGTAGATGGTCATTGGAATAAGTAGGGTGCAAGTTGTAGACAACAAGAAGGAAGGTTTGGGAACTGCAGAAGACAACAGAGTTGTTGTCTTTGGCGTGCTGAATCAAGTACAGCGGAGGCAGAAGGGAGGATGCGGAAGAGAGAAACATCAAAGATAGCACCACCTTGGAGCGAGATACAGCCGGAGCATCACTTATCCTCGAATATAGCCTTGGAAGAAGAAAAGAGGATGCTGACGACTATCCTTAACAGAAACCTGAAAACAAACTCTTAGAACATAACTCTAAAACAGTGAAACAACATATAAAAAAAAGATAGATAGGCGGGAAATGAAACCAAAAAGGTGGGAATAATTTCCGCCCAATGAAAATATGAAGAGGGGTCGGCTCAGTTTCCTACTGAACCAAACCCTCTCTTGTCGGACCGGCCCCGCCCCAAAACCCCGCATCAGACTTGCTAAGTTAGGGGAGCTTCAACCTCATTAGTCGAAGCTTTTTGTCTCCTAATAGTTAGGCTGGTCATGTTGTAAGATCTCGGTAAGTCAACCCTATAAGTAGTGTAATTCCAATAAACATCTTGATAGAAAAGGTATCCGTCCTCTTTTGGCACGATCGAAGTCGATGGTACACAACGATGTAGGTTCTCCAGAGCAAAATTTTGAGCAAGTAAATATATAATATGCTTCTTCCACTCCCCGGACTCGGCTGGATGTGTCTGATACACAAAGATGTAAAAGGGTGTCACTCTGGAACGATATCTTTAGCAGGTTGGGCCAACCTGACGTGTAACCACTCATGAGAGGCCTTTTCTTCTAAGAAAAAACCTGGATCCCATGGTAAAATATTCTTCCTCCTAAGGATCCTAAGCTAATTCCCACCATTGAGGTTCATCCATCCCGCTTGATATTCTGTCAGGAGGAACATCGTTGAACCGATTTTGATCCCCATATGACTCACGACTACCTTCTAAAAGTAACTTAAAATATTCCCATCTTTGACAGGTTGGGCCTCCATCCGAAGGGGCAACTCCGGAGGCAAACTATATATCTGAAATGCCAAAAATTCGTTTAACTGAAATTGACTGGTGTCTAGTATCGACCCTTTAAACTCATGGTCCTTTTGGACATCCAAAGTCAATTTTGTTGATGTTCCTCTGAACAGATGCCCAACGGTAGCTCGAGGCACCACAATCTCATAGAGCATGAATGCCCCTTACATCAAAGTCACTACCATCTAGAACAGCTACTGTTACCTCAAATATAATCCCTCTCCTCGTGTCAAATGGAATTGATAGCATCTCTTCCTCGTTGGCTGCAAGTTGGGAATCCTCTCTGAAGTCTTCATCATTTCTCGGATCAATTGTCATTGCCCAAATTTTTCAACAACACTCTGCTCAGTGAAACAAATCACCCCCTAGTTGTGCAGTCAACATGCCAAAATTCGTACACTTGCAACACTTCCTGGTTGTGATAGATTTGGGGATGTGAATTGGTTTTATTTGTTCTCCACTTTGAATCAGTTTTTCCTCTGACAGGGTTGTCTTGGGTCCGCTTGTGGGTGTATTCTGACTGCAAGATCTTGAGGTTGAAATATGCCTGTAAGATGTGGGGGTAGCTCGGTACTGTGGCCTATCCACCTTTGAAGCTAAAGGTCTGTCTGTGGTAAGCTCATAGGAACTGGCGATATCTCCTGCTTCAACATCAAGTTCTCTTGTTACCTCCGTCAACGCTCCCGATTACGGTCTAGGGTAACCTCTTATTGAATTTATCCTCAATGTCCGCAAGCCTCCGCTGAAGTTGGCGGATCTCTCGTTGTATCTCCTCTCGGATAGGCTCGGGCATGTATATCTTCAGTGGCATCGAAATTTTCGGAACCCACAATTATATATAATATAAACCGGTTTGTTCCTTTTCTTGGTTTGCTTGTTTTAGGCTTAAGTGTGAAGAAATAACAAAATATAATTTATTTTATCTTAAATTTAGAGAAAAAAAATTTAAATAGCCCAGTTTAGTCTTGAACCCCTTGCAAATTACATAGAGATCCATAAGGCACTTCAACTTATGTTAAGTTGAGATCCATAAATGTTTGAGTAGGAATACCATTAGCATCTACAAGATCAAATAAAACTGGTTCAAGAATGAGGAATAAGCGTGCCTAGAGGCAATGGAGTATAGATATGAGCCTAGTTAAGTGGTTTGTCCTTATCAAGCTCTTCTGGGAGCATAGCAAAACTAATTAAGCTTATGAGAACTTTGGTGGCTCACTCGTGAATTGCATATTTGAATCAAAATCTATGCTTTTATTTTTTATAGTAGAAAAGATATAAAGATGAAATCAATTCAAAGTCAAATGTCAGATAACTTAAAAACAAACAAGTAGAAGAAAGTAGCCTAATGTAATGAACGTAGACAACAGCCCTTAGAAAAGAAGTAGACAAAAAAAGACTAAAACCCATTCCGATTAAGTCATGCTAAAATTAAAGACATAACAAAGGACAAAATACAGGTCTTGCTGCGCTAATAGGATCATAATAGCACTCCTGCTCGGACTAATTTTGGATGAATTGCAATACCGACCTGTCTAAGACTCAATGAGCCAGCACGAAAAGTTTTTGCAGCAAGAAGCTTTTGATAAACTTCTTCAGGTAGAGATTCCCCAGTTTCATAATGCTTTGCAATGCTCAATAATGTATCCCTACCAAATCAGAAGTAGAAAGAAGTTATTTTGCTTGCACACAGAAATATTTAATATAAAAGGAAACACCTTTTTTTTCCTGAAAAATGCTTAGTAACCCACATTAAAGAACATAACAAAGAATATATTCAATGTCGGTATCACTCCCTTTAAAAAAGGAAGCTTTTTTCCACCATAAAAAGTGTCACGCTCAAAACAAGTTGATTTTATGGAAATTCCATCACCTAAACCTGGGAGGGGGAGAAACAATATAGACCACTTAATCACAAGCCAAAGCGTAATCTTTGACGCAGCTTCTCTGCTTCTGCACTGTGGAAAAACCCTTGGCTATGAATGCTGGATATATTGCATTAGAAGGTTCCTTTAACTAGCAATTAACTTGAGCTCAACAAGAAAGCCCAAGAGGAATTAAGATAGCCCACGGAAGTAAGCCTAACTAAAGTAAAATTTAACAAGATTTCCTGCCTGTCCTGTCTTCTATGGTTAGGTGACAGCTGCCAATTTGAACATCCCCAAAAAATATAGTAAAAGCTAACTAGGGCCAGGTGCTGGGCGTTGCCTTAGGTATCAAAACCAACTCTTCCCAAATTATTTTGAACAATTTCTCCATACTACCTTAGGCCTGCCCCTTTTCCTTCCTAATTATAAAATTAATTTTACCTACAAGTTTAATGTGGGTATTTTCCAATCCCCAACTGAACTAGGATTTTGCTACCTGGACTTCAAATAACAAGTCCAACTAATTCACTCCTTCAAGTAGGTAAAGAAACCTTTGCTTGAAGGGAAAAAGCGCCTGCTTCTTAATTTGGCCTATGCATATATACACAAAGCTTTGGCACACAAAGCTCCACCAAGTACGACTAGTTTTGGCAAACCCCAATTACAACAAAAATTAAAAAAACGAAGGGATTTCCAACAATTTAGAGATGCTTAATGGCCATTACCCTGCAAATACATAAATTAATATATAAAAAACACCAAAGTGAGATGTACAATCTAAAAGAGCTTTACTAAATTCCTAGAGGTTGAAAAAGGAAAAAAATAATGCCAAAATGGAAGCCTTTCAAATATGGATTATAAGTGGATCATCATCATTAGCATCAACTATTTAAGATTGATCTTATGAATCTTTATTTTCCATTCATTCATGTTAAGTGCTTCCTAAGGTTTCAACCTAAACTTTGTTCATGGAAGCCTTTGGATGACCATATTAATTTATGCTTACATTTAGGGTGGATCTCTCTTCCATTCAAGCCTCTTCTACCTTCATTTTTTATCCAAGCACTGATTCATTGACTGCTTCTATAGTTCACCCATGCAATAATTCACCCATTCAATAATTTCATTAATATCAAGCCAAATAATATTATTCATATCACTTAATTGGCAGGCATCTTAAGTTATAAAACATGCATTTTATAAGTTCAATAGAATTTTCTGACACTAAAATCCAACCATCTAATTCAATAGCAAAGCTAGATGTAATATGTAAAGCGTTTGTTATTTGTTAGTTGACTATAATGTGAAATAGATAAATATACACATGACCAGCTAATATCTCAATCTATCCAGTACCTCTGGTAACACCAGTTTTCCATGAACTGAGAGGGAAGTTCTACAGCATCCCATTCTATTCCCCTAATTCCAGCAACCAACCCTTCATCTTGTTTGGTTAGCATATGTTGTAGTGCATGACCAAATTCATGAAAGACGGTCTCGACCTACATATAATTGAAAAAATAGTGAGGAACCTATGGAAATATTATAAGATAGGTAACATATGTCAAAAGCACATATATCCCATCATTATATATGCTAAAATAAGGCACATTGAACTAAGGAACACTTCGTGAATTATATGGTTGCTACATGACATGATTGTTTTAAATTAGAATTAAAAACCAATTTAAAAGCTAATTATCACATCATGCATGTCACACTTTTCGAATTTTAATTGAAAGTTTTAACTATATCATGTCTATTTAATCATGTACATCAACTACGTTAATTAACAGCACAATATAGCAAAAGTAAGCAAGATGATGCACATGCAAATTATGAGCCACAAAATTATTCTTTTTGCGGACTATCATCATCCATAAACTAGCCAATATTGTTGTCCTGTATGGGCTGATAAAAACAGGTAAAATTAAATTAAATTATTAGCTGTACTGTAAAACCAGGTTGATTAAAAGTTGAATAAGTTAAAATATGACCATGTGAATAAAAACTAAATTAAATTATTTGCATGCTCAAAAACCACGTGTCATCCACATTAGAATCATAACATGTAGCAGATATTAGAAAGAATATTAACAGAATAAAAATATAACTAACAGTCATAAAAGGCTACCTCTCGGAAAGTCATAAGGCTAGGTTTTCCTCCTACTGGCGGTATTTGATTGCAAACCATGTGGGCAACAGGCAACCGAACTTTGCTGCCGTCTCGTGCAAGCACCGTACTACGAGAAAACACTTCATCCATCCATGCTCCTCCTCTTTTTTCAGAAGGCCGTGAATATGGATCAAAATAGAAGTATGCAATAGGATTAGCTGAAGCATCTTTAACACAATAGAATCTCACATCAGGCTGCCAAACCTGAAAAGAAAGAAAACTGATTTGTTGAGACAGTGCAGTGCATTTTTTGTTGCAGAAAGCATCAATAACCATGCCAAGATGATACTAAACGGGGAACAAAAAAAATTGACTCACCGGAGCAAAGCCATCAGCAGGCTCAATCTTGATTTCAAAAAGTTTATTTGCAAGATTGAAAAGACCATCCATGACCTTAGGTAGTGAAAAATATGGACGCAACTCCTCCTGTAAATGGATGTCCGGAAAAACAAAAAAGGCACTTGCATAAGGAGCCAAGGCACTGAAACCTAAACTTCAATTTCCAAAAAAAGAAACAATTAAAGCAAGATTCAGCACAGATGCGATGTTACACCAACAAGATTTTTTTTTTTTTTTGAAAAATTAGATGCATACCACTTAATTCTTAAGTATTTACATATCTAACACCTAAACTTTAATTTTTAGATATGTCATTACCACCATAACTATGCATGAAAAGGTTTATTTTGTCTTCTTAATGGTTAAAATAGTGGTTTTTTTATGTAATATGAAAGACGAGGCAATATAAATTTAATAATCAAAGTTTAGGTGTTAGATATGAATGTACAATATACATAAGAATTAGGTGGTATGTATATAAATGCCCCATTTTCTGGCTATAAGCTAAACCACCAAACCAGTAGTAGACAATCTTTAGGAACAAGAAGAAATGCAGACAAACAACAATTAAACAATAGAATTGCTAGTGATCTAACAAAAGCAAACGTAGCATAAGCCAGAATTTCAATATTTACAAAGCTAACTCATAATGATACAAAATTTTAAAGAAACTTCAGCTAAGAAAGATCAAATTACCTCATTCATAAATAAATAAATAAATAAAAATAAAAATAATTGAAAAAAAGACTAAACTACCTCATTTATGTCAAATTTTGATTCACGAAGCCTTTCACTCCAGAAGCTAACATCCCAGTGACTTAAATCATTAGCTTCTGCAGCACCTTTCTCTGCAGCAAATTTTTTAACGTCTTCCATGTCTGCAAATAATCAAAAATGACAATTACTATCGTAATTAATTCAAACAATTAGAATAGATTTTAGAAAGAAAAGGTGAAAATAAGAACCCTTTAATATGTTGGACTCCTGACGTGGATCTAATCATGATGATATGTTCTGTTCATATATTATCAACAGTGTCCCAACTATTTCGGGTGGGCCATATAAGTAACCATATTCCAATATTTTTTGTTCAGTATGCTTTGAGGTGATAAATATATTAGTCATAAATTATTTTTAAGAACTTCCATACATATTTCTTAGGTTTATCAATTTTACTTCATAATCTTTTGACACCATTATTTTTATTTACCCATCTAATAGCATACATTTTAGCCTTCACTATACAAGCAAAACCAATTATGTTATCAACTACTTCTAATAGAAGCTACTCAAACCATATTACTTAGTTTCTTATTTTTCCTTCCTGACTTTGTCTTTCATGCATCTTAAAATTCTCATTTCCAGCTCTCAATTTAGCTAAATCTCCCAATATTGGATAAAACTCAAAACCCCAACTTTAAAAAACATTAAATAAATTGGGTTCTCATCAACCTGTATAAGAATAGGTTTGAGTCCAACTTAAGTGACATAAGAAATGGATTAGGTTAAGGTTAGGTTGATGAAAATTATTTGACTCTTTTTCATACAAACTAATTAAGATTTTATTTTATTTTTGCTTTTTTTAGTTTTTTTGTCCATATTGAATTAACCATGTCCATTTTAGATCATCCTGACATTAATCTGTCAAGACCTGGTGTTTTCAGGTTGGTTTAGATTTTGGTCGAGTAGGGTTTGGATTGGTATTTTTAAATTATTTAACGAACCAGACCCAAAAACCAAA
Organism: Phalaenopsis equestris; assembly: GCF_001263595.1. Lineage (NCBI taxonomy): Eukaryota > Viridiplantae > Streptophyta > Magnoliopsida > Asparagales > Orchidaceae > Phalaenopsis > Phalaenopsis equestris. The sequence continues at coordinate 70,178,219 of NW_018164444.1, read as the reverse complement.
AATTTTCACCCCTTAATTTACCTATGAACAATTTTTTTTTTGTTGCAGTAAGGATCAATAAAATATAGCTAGCCTAATCTAATTCATAAAATGAATCATTCAATAAATAAAAACCAAAATTAACAAAAGAAAGTCAACAAGCATGAATACCTAAAATAAAATTACAACTTTTTTCCATTTTATTGAACCAAGTTGACGGAGAAAAAGATTGAATGTGATGCCAATTACATAATAGGACGTTGATAATGAATTTCATCTATTTTTCCCTCATATTAAATCAAATTTATTTTGCTAAAGATATAAGGAAACAGAACCAAAAACTGATGTTGACAAAAAAAAATCAGAATTAGGGCTCGATAACTATAGCCCAAGTTTTGTGGTGAGGGTACTATAGCCAGTGTGCTTTGCAAATTTGGGAGAGAAATCGTCTGAAAAGTTCATATCAAGAGAGAAAAATACAAGCATTCAAGTGAGAGGAAAAACGAGATAGAATAGTGGAAAAGGAAACTTCCACAATTCATAATAAAATAATCTACAATTACAAGCCATAAAAACCTTACATATAGAAATAAGGTTATAAGATAAGACCAAAGTTATGAAATTATATTGAATTAAAAATTAATCTAACAACAAATAAAGAGAGATAATTTTATAATTAAAAAAATTAAAATTGAATAATGCCTCAAATAATACAAAAAGTTAAATATTCTAAAAAATTTCTAACAGTGTTGCATTAAGTCTCTTGGACAAAAGAAATTCCTCTGAGTTATACAGAGGGCCTTTCTTGGAAGCATAATTTCCTTTTAGTAAACGCAAAAAAATCCCTTAATCTTTAATGAGTTGTTTGAATATAAATACAACCTTGAGATCTTGATTTCAAACAACCCTTGGTCATATGGATAAGAAGCAATAGTAACACGAAGTAAATCTATAATTCTTCTTAGGAACTACACAATATTTTTTGAACATGTGGATCAACCTGAATATTTGGAAAAGAATATTGCAAGAGTATTAAAACCTATGAGTCAACCTGTTTCTTAATCTTAATAAAAATAAAGACAAAAGATACAAGTACATATGGTAAAAACAATCTCTGATTCATGAGTAATCTCAATCAAGATTTTAAAAGCCTGGCCGAACATCAAACTAAAATGAGAAGTTCAAGTTCAACAATTCATTAAGGGTTAAATTGAGGGTTGAATCAAATGGCCTAATAATATTAAAATTATTTTCATACAATTAACAATGATGTAATAATAATGCAATAATAAGATAATTCAATATGAAGTATACTTATTCAATATATTCACACTTGAATATTTTGAAAATAATTCAAAATTAAAATTTTGGGATATAAAATTTTAATAACTTTCTCAATTTTTAATATAAATATTTTATTTCTAAAATTCAATCAAAATTGATGAATAACCGAGTTGGTTAGTTCTTTAACAATCAAAATAGTTCACCTATTCCAGAAATTCTTTTGCAAAAAATGATTTTAAACTTGGACCAAACCGACCAAAAGATTGGACCAGTTAGTCCAATCCTATTTTTAAAATCATAGTTTACCGTACAAACTCAATGATCTATTCAATGAGAGACTTGGTAACCAATGACTAGTTAAAATCATCAAGTTCATCAACAAAATTTAGATCATAGTCGAGTTAAAGAGGTGAGGCGAAAATGTGGTGAGGTTTTCTAACACTTGAAAAATTCTCTCCTAAATTGGTTTTGTAAAAATGTAAGTTTGACCATATGATTCAAATTATGAGTGACAATCATCATCAATCTTCCTTATTCCCTCCCAGACGTTTAAAAAGATTTGGTAATCATATAGGTTTAGTTCCCCAAATAAATTGATTAACCCAAGTTCCCTTATTACCCTTCAAGATTGTACTAACCTAGAAACAACATTCTATTCTCCCAAATTGGTGTGAATTAAATTACTTATTCCACTAGTTTGCTCCCACACAACTAGATCACAGCACATTTGAACTATATAATTGGCCAAATTGCAACTCAATGAAGAAAAGAAGGTCAATTCATCGCCACTTTAAAATTATGACTTAATCACAACAGAAAAATTAAAATCATAATTCCTAAATTATCAGTTCAAGGAAGAAAAGAGAAACTACTCGATAATCATGATTGGAGACAACACAATAAACAATTCATTCATTAGAAAGTTTAAAAATAAGATTTGGAAATGGAAAATCAAGTGGAAATCGTTTGAAATATGTTACACTTGTCTTTCTTTCTACTACAAATGACATTGAAAATATACAAGCAATAACAAACTCAAATCCTCACACACTCACACAAGTGCTTGCAGACATTGGCTGCGCTCTGGAGTGCTTCCCTTCTGTCTGATTCTATCTGACACTCTTCTCAAAGGTCTCGGCAAGTGATTTTATATTATCCTTCACAAATCAACACGTTTGAACCATCAAAACAAACAAAACCTGCGAGCTAGTTCCTAGGCACTGATCTCCTTCTCGAATGACTCGGAAACATTCAAACAAGCAATCGGAAACATTCAAACAAGCAATCTTTAAAATCCATCCAACAAAAAATAGGTTATCTCACTTCTCTCCACTGAAACTATGATAAGACTTTCTCCTCCAATCATAACCCTGTTGTCGTGAGCTTCTTCTCCTCATCGAGCTCATTCACCGCGAAGTATCACTCCACACGATAAACCCACCCATGAGTGTCTTCCACCGTGAAGATCAACATCTTCAACTTTCTAACCCTAGCATCACCACCTCAACTTCCTCTCTCTCTCGTGTTTCCCCCCATGTATCTAGGGTGGAACTCTCTCATTCCATCATAGTCACACCCCATTTAGGTTCCTCTCATTTCTTATTTGTGCTCCTCCGAGCCCTTTGCATAGCCCCTCCCCC
>NW_018164444.1:70155965-70175300 GCF_001263595.1 Phalaenopsis equestris | reverse complement strand
CCCCCCCCCCAACCAGAGTCATCGGAGAAAGTTCTTGATGATGGATGGTTTCCTCCTCATGCTCCTCTCGTTTGATCTCTTGTCCTTTTGACTTAGCCAAGGATCCTTCAGTCGATCCTTGGTTCAAATTCACCCATAGGCCGGGTCTTGGGTTGCACCTCAATAAGCCTCCATATCACCTCCTCTGAGCTCCTGAATTGGTTTTCCATAGATGAAAACCTATCATCCATTTTGGAGAACCTTTCCTCCATCCTAAATTTGATTTGGCCTACTTCCCCTTCCACTCTTTCTTTTAATGCATCAAAGTTCTTTGTTGTCATCTCTCCAAGATCTTGCTCTGATACCAATTTGATAAGCCTTATAGTCGAAAATAACAAAGAAATTGCAAGTAGTCAGCGAAAAAACCTAGATTAGGGCTAATTTTACTAGTATCCAAGCAAATAAATACGATACAAGAGTGATCTACGATTTGAGAGGTAGATCAGCTCTCAACAAACCCTAGAAGCTACTAGGAGTAAACAAACAAAAGAGAAAATTGCAGGAAACAAAAATAAAAATAAAACCTTAGCCACTTAGCCTTAATAAATACCCCCAAGGTCCTCTCAAACTTTTCTCCAAAAACACCCTTTAATTCTCCTTATAGTGTACGTGATTAAGGGTTGTGTGGCCCCCACTCAAACACTGGAATCATCCAATGATGGCTCCTAGTGTTTCCACCCCCATATATTGGGTTTATTGGGTCTAGTCGGTCAAGACCAGTTCTTTCGGACCGGTATATATGCAGTAGTTGACAGAGCCGGCATGTCAGAATGTTGATCTAAGGGTTGTAATCGGGCCGAGTCAAGTCAAGTATGTCATGGATTAGATTTGACTTGGTCAAATCATAAGTTGTTAATGTTCAGTTCGAGCCTTAGCCAAGCTTTCACGCTTGCTTAAATTTTTTAATATTCATCTTTAGTTCGTACTTGACTTTTTTATTTTATTTAAATTGACTAAAAGTTTAAACGAATACTTAATTTTTATATAAATTAAAAACCTAATGTATATTTGATTTCTGTTTGTATAAAGCTAGTAAACAAGCTAAAAATTCAATCGAGTGCTTGATTTTTAATATCTTTCTTCTTGCAAGCTATTGTCATCATACTCTAGGATATTGATAAATATGTCATTCACCTTTAACTGCAGGATCCCAAGATGCATTTCGCAGCTTTTCAATGAGATTTTCTGCTGATTGAACTGTGGCCATCTTCATTGACATGCTTACCTGGAATAAAAACAAAAGAAAAGTATTCAAGTTTGAAGCTATCAGAACAACGCAAAACAAAACAAAACAAAAAAAATATTATTAAATTGAGCTAAAAAAATAAGGCTGTTCTTAGAGTGTCAGGGCTGAACTGAACCAATTTACCTCAGCTCAAATCTCCCTCTCTCTCTCTCTCAAACCAATTACAACAAAATCAGAAAGTGGGCTATAACAAATTCAGTTTAGCCTGATTGAGCATATCAAATCAACTTTTCTTGACAATCACTTGAAATAATTTTCCAACGAATTGAAACAACAGCAAGTAAACCAGTATGAAACAAACTATTTAAGCAAATATTAAACTTACTTCAGCTTTAAACCAGACCAACTTAACAGGAGATAAAACTAAAGACAAGAACATGTTACCTCAGCAAAATTATTATATCCAAGTAGCTTAGCTTTCTCCAACCTTAGCTTCAAAATTTGATCAATAATAGGAGTATTATCCAAATCTCCTTGAGAGGCACGAGATATATGAGCACGATATACTTCTTCACGCAAAGTTCGATTTTGAGCATGTTGCAATACAGCAGAAAAGCTTGGATAATCTAATGTTATAATCCAAGGTCCGCTTTCTGCAGAAGCATTTTCATGGCCCTGATGTGGCATCCTCACAATCATAAGACAGATGATTATATCCGCAAATATAGCAGACCACAAAATAGGGAACTTTTCAGATATTAAAAGTTCTTCGTATAAAAACTAATAAGGGATACCTTGGTACGGGCTGTCTGTGCAAATAGACCAAGAGCCGTAGCAGGCAACCCTTCAAGTTCATTTATATCTGTCATTAACTTTTCAAACTTCTTGGTAGCGTCCAAGACATTTTCACTAAATTTTTGGGATAGCTTCTCAAGTTCCTGCAAGTTCATGATATGATTTTGATAACAGCTGAAAGCCACGAGGAAATGATTTCCATAAAAACAATTAGTTCAAACACTAAAAAATGTGCATCTGCTGGTTTAAAGTGATACGGAGATTCATATTATCTACACTTGTATTCACATCAGATGGATTAGCAGCCAAAAAATTCACGATAAGTATACTATCACTGAATAAGAATTTAACATAAGAATTAGATTAAGCATTAAAACTTCATATTACTCTTAAAAATAGAAATTAATTGATGGCATTCAAAAAGGACATTTAAAGTATGAAACTCTATTTAAGAAAATTAAGGCATCATCGCTTCACCATCTCTAGCACCACATTCCATCAGCAAGTCAATCAACTCTATTGAAAAATTATATCCCTCTTGCCCATATAATGCTGAGTTCTAGGCATGAGACAAAATTTGAATTTCATTTCTCATCACCCACAAAAAGATTCTGCCATGAAACTTAAAGAACATAAATTTTTTTAAAGAAAGGAATGCATGAGCATATTTCTGATATTTATATAAGCATTTTACTCCCATCTAGACATAAATCAATCCTTTGAACTTTAAGCAATCCTTAGATTTTGTTCCCCCTTATGAATTGTCACCAATTCCTCAACCAAGACAAAGCGACAGTGATTCAAAGCCTCAAAAAACTGTTTCAAATTGATTAAGGTAACAAAAAACCAACAGCTATGTAAGGAACTACAAGGTCTTGCAGAAAAAAATGAACGGCAAAATGATTTCAGATATGCACCTGCTCAATTTCGTTGAATTTCTCCCGTAGTTGATCTTCAAGAGCAACACCATTAAGAACAGCTTCCTTAACTTGCGCTGCAGGAGGAAAAATTGTGAACCTTGTGATTGTAATGAAAAAACTTTTTCTATATATAATTTTAATATCAAATTACTTTAAATGAATTAAATAAATCAATTAACAAAACAGATTAAATCAATAAACAATTAAAATTAAATTAAACATAAAATAAATCAAATTTTATAAAATTAGATAATGTAACAATAGACATTATTATAAGAAAAAACTAACACCACCTGATAAACATGTCAATTTATCCTAAAGGGCACGCATGCCACTTAATGTAGAGAATGACCAATGGCTAGATGCCCTTAGTTGAGCGAGAAAGAGAGAGCAAGTGATTGACAGGAGGACAAGTGAGAAAGCGAAAACGAGAGAGAGATAGAGGGCGAGCACAGGCGAACGCACAAGCAAATATGGGAGTCAGATCGCAGGAGCAGAATGTATGGCCAAGCAGCATGAGAGGAGCATCTAAACAAGAACAAAGACTTGTTCCACAGCAAGAATTGAACCCTATTCGATTTGATGTTGAAACTTGGGTTTTATTCTTCCTTTCTCCTAATCTAAAACAGATGATTTCATGCTAAATTATTTCAACATTCACAGATACTAAATTTATGAATTTCACCTAATTATAGTTAAAATTTTAGGGATTTTATATGGTAGTTAAAAATCCGAAGAAAAAAAAAAAGGAGTTTGAGATATGTATGCCAACACAAAAACTTTTGAAAATTTTCCTTTTAAGCCAATTGAAAGCCAAATTAGTTTTCTGCCTGTTAGTGCTTCCTACATAGAAGCCCTAAATTTAGATGTGCTGGCTAATTAAAAAAAAATTGGGTTTATATATATATATATATATATATATATATAGCAAAATATGTTTTTATTAAATTTTCATATAAAGGTCCTAAACCCTACGTTTAACTATGAAAAATTTTCCCCTGAAATGATCAGGACTAATATAAATATAAATACTGCTGAAAATTAGGTAAAAAAAATACTGCTGAAACTAGGTTTTTTTCCTTCCTACTTCCTAATCTAAAATAGATAATTTCAAGCTAAATTATTTCGATATTCACAAATTTTAGATTTATGAATTTGACCTGATCATTGTAAAAATTTTAGGGATTTTTTATGGTAGTTCAAAATCAGAAGAAAATAAAGGAGTTCGAGATATGTATGCCAACTCAAAAACTTTTGAAAATTTTCTTTTTAAGCCATTTGAAAGCCAAATTAGCTCCATGCATGCTAGTACTTCCGACATACAAACCCTAAATTTAGATGTGTTAGTATGGTTAAAATAATTTTATTAAATTTTCATATGAAGGTTCTAAACCCTCGCTTTAGAATAAGGAGGATATCAATGTATGCAAGTTGAATTGGAAGCTTTTGTCTAAATAATATAAGCATATTTGTTTCTTGAATATTAATACTACATAAAATTGATGATTTATGATAAGAAAGCCTTTAAATAAACTAGTAAATTGATACTAAAATAATAAATTTTAAATTTCATTATAATATAGGAATGATAACAAATATAATAAGAAGAGAAGCCAAGTTTAAGTAACTTAAAAACTATAGTAGGAACAAAATATGCATTGAAAAACTAAGAATAACGATGTATCTATGAATCTAAATGTGATGCAAATAAGTAATTTAGAGTAAGGGCGGAGCCGAACAAAATTTTTAATGTGGAGCACAAATTAATAATTAAAACATACTCTCAATTATAATTAACTTTTTAGAATAAATGTTGATTAAAAAAACATTATCATTGACTTTTAAGTTGGCAATTAATTAACAACGTATAAAAATTTATTAAACTAATTATTTATAGAGCAATAGTCTTATTCATTAATTAATAAATGACTACTTGTTTTTTAGATTAATTAATAATTGATTAAAGCTTTTAAAATTAATTATATTTTAATGTTTAATTCTTTAATTAAGTATAAAACAATAATACATAAGTTTGTATAGTTATAATTAACTTGATAATACATTTATTGGGAATTAATTAAACTAAATTTACATACGAAGCATACAATTCTCATGTATTTACATATCCCACACCAAAACTATTACATTTGCATAAATAACACTTTCGTAGTTTAAACTTATGAATGAAAATAATTTTGTTTTTAAAAAGTGGTAATAGTACTATCTTTTATATGATATTAAAGATTTGAGTGTTATGTGTGTAATTATAAAAATTTAGGTGTGAGATACGTAATACATAAGAATGTATGCTATGTATGTAAATGTCCCAATTTAATCTAAAAGTTATATTAAATTCGGAAACTTATTTTCACATTTTTGCTCTCCTGCCCGACTAACCCACCTTTCTCTTCCTTCCTCCCACCTTGTTTCTCACACTTCAGCTCTTCTAAATCCTGTAAATCCTTCCCAATGGGATTTACTAGATCTAATAATTAAGGTAAAATGGAGAGACGGGATTTAACTCCTATAGCATTTAAAGTTGTCCGTATTGTTGTTTTGCAGAATTTAATATAAAACTTGCCTCATATGTTGCCAACAAACAACGATTAAATACAGCTTAAAGCTGCTCAAATCCTGCCACCAAACAGCGACTAATATTTCTCTTAGAATAACAATGCAGTAGATACGTTTCAATTCTGACAAAGTTTTCTTTCTCCATTTGCAAATTTTCATAGCTTAGATGGTTATCGCGTTAGCACATGACTTAATTAATTCAAATGTTTGAAGTAAAAAAGACAAATATGATATGTAGATGTACATGTTATTGTGTGTATGTGTTTGAAAGTTGTCACTCTATTATGGTATTAACTGGTAAAGCAATGTAATTGTGCATATAAATGAAAAAGAACATAGCAATCTATCTTTTTAGGTTAGTTTTGGAAAATATTCTAGAAAAGATGTGCATTTTTGGTACACATTGATGGTGACAAGCTGAAACGGGTGTACTATATAATAAAATAAGATGAGTTATGAAAATTGTAACAAGAAAACTAAAGTATTTGTTATTGTGCTTTACCTTTCATAACAAATTAACATATATTGTTTTACTCCAACTGATGTGGGGCGCCGTGTGCCAATTGGCATGGCAATTGTCGTGTCCCCGTTCCTAGACAAGTTTGGCCTAGGCATAGGAGGGACCGGATGGTCCTTTCAGGCATGGAATTACCCCCTAGTGGGAGTGGGATCAACTCCTAGTTGTCCTAAAACTATTTAGATTTTCTTTGTTGTGTTTTAGAGGGAGTTTTTGTTGTGTGTTGTTCAGGATAGGCATCGACGTCTTTGTTTTCACGTCTAGAATTGTATCCAAGGGACAAGTTGGGCTTTGATTGTATCTCGCACCTGAAAAAGTGATTATCTTTCCTCAATCCTTTTGCATCCTTCCAACATCGACACCCATCGCGCTTCACTATAGCAGCTGCCAATAGCTGTCTGTTGTTATCCTGTAGCTTCCTATTATTTCAGCCCTCCCTCTTTGCTTCCATCATTGTTCCAGCCCTCCATCCTTGCTGTCATTTTTGTTCTAGCCCTCCATCTTCACTGTCGTTGTTGTTCCAGCCCTCCATCCATGTTGCCATTTTTGTTCTAGCTAGGGCTGTAAACGAGCCGAGCTTGAGCGAGCTCAGGCTTGGCTCGTGTTCGGCTCGTTCGAAATAGCTCGTGTTCGAAATCGGCTCGTGTTCGAAATCGGCTCGTGAACAGTGTGTTCGTGTTCGGCTCGATTTAAATATTTGAACACTAACCACATTGCCACATGAGGTGTTATGATTTAAACTTAGACATAAATATATATAACATATTATTATATAAATAATATATGCAATATATTATTATATAAAAAGTTATATAGTTTTTTTTTCAAGTCATTTCGAGCCGAACACGAGCGAACAAACTGTTGTTCGTGTTCGGCTCGTTTACATTTTAAGCTTAAAAATTTGTTCGTGTTCGGCTCGTTAGGCTTAACGAACGAGCCGAACACGAGCTGCTTAACGAGCCGAACACGAGCTGTTCACGAACAACGAGCCAAATTGACAGCCCTAGTTCTAGCCCTCCATCTTCACTGTCGTTGTTGTTCCAACCCTCCATCTTTGTTGTCATTGATGTTCTAGCCCTCACCCTTGTAGCCGCCATCTTCCTCTTGCCGCATCATCCGGGACAATCGTTCCACGTCGATTTCTACTACATACTTTTACTGTCGAGAATCTAGAAAATCATTGTCTTGTTGTTTTATGCTTGCTAACCACCTTGTCCACCATCTCACCATCTTACAAACCTTCACCGACCACCTCCACCACCCCTTGATTCAATCATAGTAGAAATTAGTGTCGTGTTTGATGCAATTTCATATTTTTGTTTTGGTTAATTGTAATTTATTGTTTGATTTTAGTAATAATATTTGTTTTTCTCATTGTGATTGGAAAATTTCAGTATTATTTGGTATCATAGCTAGCCTAATCTTAGTGATACCCTAGGGTTACAGAAAAAGCATCACTCTCTAGCCGATTATTCAAATCTACCACCCAAAATTTTCATTATATACCCTAAATCAGCTCATATATTCTCTTTTACCTCCCGAACATAAGCCCTAGCCACGCCACCGAGATAACAATTGTCGAAAACTTGATCTGGAGGAAATGACAAAATGTCGTTTATGAGAAATTTGTAAAAGGATGTCCATGAACTTTCTTTAAAAATCCTACTACTACAACAAAGATTTGCCGCTTTCGAGAAGAGGCAATCTGTAAGGGTCACTTGTAGCCACAATAGTGATTTGTTAGATCGAAAAGATAAAGTAATGCTACCTCGAAGATTTGGCATTAAATATTCATAACATGTTCCTTGAGTACTACGATGTAAATGTAGATTTACCGGATTTTGACGGTCGTAAGGATCTAGAAGAATTCATTGAGTAGTTCCACGCAATGAAACGTGTCTTTGAATAATATGACGTCCGACCGAACAGAATGTTAAAGCTAGTCGTCATTTGGTTAAAGAATGGGTACATCTCTGTAGTGAGAGAATCTGAAACTTCTTCGATATCAGGAAGGAAAAAAATAAAATCAATATGTGGTCCAAGATGAAATGAGAGATGTAACACTAATATCTACCAATTCATTATAGACGGGATATGTTCTATAGATTTCATCAGTTGTTGCAACAAGATCTCTCAATAGATGAGTACACAACAATGTTTGAGAAGCTTATGTTGAAATGTAGGCTGGTGGAGCCCAAGAAAAAAATCATAGCTCAACATTTAAGGAGATTGAGATTCTCCATTAGCAATGTGGTTCAGTTACAGCCCTATCGGACATTACAGAATGTCCAAATCCTAACTTTAAAGGTGTAGAAATATCATTGAGTGACCACCACATCTCACAAACAGAATTTCACAACAATATCAAGCAACAAAAGTACACCTAGCAAAACATCTAAATTGACCCCACCTAAGGAGAAACTAGTTAAGCATGAGAACAAATAAAGCCAACTAGCACTCTCAAATCAGTCCTAGCCACAAACTATTTCAAGTGTCATGAATTTGGAGGCTCCAATATGGTCGACCATACTTCATATTTCGATGAATTGGTTGAAGCTCCCCAAACCTCGAGAGACTAACGTGAGGCGTCACGAGTCAATTGGTGTGGCAATTGCCGCATCCCTGTTCCTAGACTGATTCGGTCCAGGTATAGGAGGGACCAGGTTATCTTTCCATACATGGAAGTGGGATTCCACTATTAGTTACCCTAGAGTTATTTATGTTGCTTTTGTCGTGTTTTAAGGAGTTTTTGTCGTGTGTTGTTAGGGACAACCGTCTACGTCTCTATTTTCTCGTCTAGAGTTGTATAAACGTCGAGTGGTGCTTTGGTTTCATCTCGCTCGCAAGATGGTGATTAACTTCCCTCAACCCTTCTACATTGTTCCTCATCAATCCTTGTCGCCCTTCCCTGTTACAGCCGCCAGGCACAGCTGCCTGTTCTGACTGCTTCCCACCATTTCAGCCTCCATCTTTGATGTCACTGTTGTTATGGCACTCCATCCTCGTTGACATCGTCATTCCAGCCCCTCATCTTCGTTGTCGATGTTGTTCTAGCCCTCCATATTTGATAACGCTATTGTTCCAGCCCTCCATCTTTGCTTTCATCGTTGCTCAAGACTTCCACTGTTGCAACCGCCGCCTTCCTCTTCTTGCCATCATCCAAGACAGTCGTTCCATGTCAATCTCAATTGTATGCTTGTTTTCTGAAACATGGGAAACTGTTACTTTGTCGTTTTCTACTTGCCAACCACCTCGTTTACCATCCCGCCACCTTCCAAATCCTCATTGACCACCTCCACCACCATTGATTCAACCCTAGTGGGAGTTAAGTGTCTTGTTTGTTGCAATTCCATATCTCTATTTTGGTTGATTCTAATTTCTTATTTGATTTCAGTAATAATATTTAATTTTCCCTTTGTTGTTGGTTAACTTTGGTACCAACCACATATTATTTCCTAGTTTTTTGAATTATTATAATAAAAAAAAAACTTTAGCTATTGAAATTCTAACCACAGAATAGTCGATGAATATTTTAGGAAAATCACCTCATGTTGAATGGAAAATAGAAAAAAATTGTCTACATATGTCAGGGAGCTCCAAGAGATGGAAAATATATTAAGTTTCTTTTATATCAATTATAAACTTGAAAAAGTTTCAAATTTAGATACATTTTAGGTGTCAAAAAACAGATATAGTTAGTTCTTTTGTATATTAGGAGACATTATTTAAGAAGTTGGAAAATATGTAATTAAGAAATTTTTTTATCCAACCACCCCTTTTGATATTCCAAACTTTCAGGCCGGATCATGACAGTGATAGTTCATATTCACAAAAAAGGTCTTGCATGTTTTGATACATGTTTCATTTGCTCACAACAAATCTATTAGTCAGTCTGCGGGACCTTTTGAGATTGCCTACGAACGGATTCCCATCATACCTTTAGAGTTGGTGTCGTTGCTTCCAAGTACTGAGCTTAGTACTGATGCCAAGACTAATGTCAAGGAAATTCTAATACTAAAAGCGAGCTAACAAATATAGAAATGTTATGATCTTCAAATAATGTGACTTAATGTAGATCAAATTGAAGAATAAGAGATTTCATACAAATTCATTTGAATAGCTCAGACCTAGAGAGTTCATTCAAAATTGTTAAGTGAACCAATGATAATGCTTACAGGATTGATCAACCTGATTATTATAATACTTTTTTCTAGTGTCATTGATTTGTCATCACACAATAATGATCCAATAGTTTCGGACAATAAAGATGAAACCTCCTCTATCAGAGGATAATGACGCAAGCATCTCTTAACCCACATGAGAGGATGGGATCAGCCTTGACTCATCCAACTCTAAACCGGTTCAAGCTTTCTCCCACCCCCAAGGGGTCAACCAGCTCTTAGGGCCACCTTATTGCTTAGAAAGAAATAAGATTATTGTTATTTTGTTTCCATGATATCAATATTTTGTTTTAGACTTGTGATGCACTTTTAGTTTTGATGTTTATTCGATTGGAGATTATCTTCCCAAGGTTTTACGTCTTTGAAATTTTGTATCATCTTCTCTTCAAGTAATGTGAATGTAGTTTGATTGAGAAAAGGTAGCAAATCGTCCTTGGTGTATATATACCACAAATCTCATCACGGACCCTTTTTCATAGCTTTTTCCTCCCAAACAGCAACTATTCAAACAACTTCATTTCTTAGGTTTTTCACCTTTTCTCTAATCCTACAACACCCCAATTTCCTTTATTGATCCTTATATATACATCATCAACATTATTAGTTTTTTTTTTTTTTTCAATAAACCTTTTTCTGGGAGAATTATAACAGAATTCAATCACAAACTCACACAAAAATAGTATACGCAAAACTTTGAACCTAGGTCCTCTTATTTGGGATCATAAGCTCCCAACCAGTAGGATAAGAAGGGCTACATTTTTTTCCTCAACTAAAAACATTTACTTTGTTTATTTAGGGCTTCTTCTTTTTTTAAACATTTGCATGTCAAAAATTTTTTGAATTGAACATAACGTTTTAGGGCTTTCGAAATGGTTATGGGTAAGGAGAAAGGGGTAACGAAATATAGGAAAAAACCAGTATGAAAATATAGTTTGCAGTCAAAATTGATGAGAGTGGCATGCATATGTCTATTTGAAATACAACTACAACGATGAGGTTGTTAAACGAGGCGTAACAAGAATAATATAGCATATTTTTAGCAAGCACGATAATGTTGAATCATTTAACAAAGTCTCTAAAAAGGCAAATTGAGAATGAGACGAGAAATCAGTTCATATGAAAATGATTCTCATGAAGATCCATTGAGTGATGAGAGCAATGGAATTTCTCAATTTAAAAATTTTAACCTTATAGCCTCGTTATGTTCCTATCTTGATATAGGAATGGGGGAGTGAGACACTTTTAGTGTTGAACTTATTTTGAATTATTATATTTTTACTTTGAGATAATAACTTATTTTGATATTTGTATAAGACTTCTTACACAATGATCCAATATTAAGATATTAATATATCATTTCTTACTTCATACATTGATTTTAGATAATACTTCTTGCATTGAGCAATCCATTGATTTTTAGGATTACATCTTAAAATGCCTTGAAGCTTACACATCGCCACGCAAACTAAGAATAACTCAATAAATAATTATGCAAATTTAAAACTTGAGTGATCATTCTAATTTTTCCATTGGTCACTATATAGAGTAAAATTTATCAACTATCAGCAACAAGGCTACTCTGGGGTCGTTCCACATTCACTGATATCTTATACCTTGCAAGAACATCCACCATCACATAATATATAATATATGAATACATCAAGAGCTAGTTCATCTATCTCCAAGGCTTCTGATAGAGTAGCATGAGTTTTTTTTTTATTTTTTAATTCACCATGGGAGAATTGATGGAGCCCATTGGGTCATTCGTTGTTAAGATTGATATCTCACATGGTATAAGATTAGATTGAAACTAATAATCTTGTAATAATGTATAGTATCTTTTTAATTGTTTAGGGCATTCATACCATTAGTTTAAAACTCATTAGCCATTATTTTTTTTTTTTTTTATTTGGAGTTGTTGAGTAATTTCCAAGTAATATTACTCCCATATAACTTGTTTGTCCTCTTTTAAACCTGGTTGATAAATGAGACTAAAGATTTATTGTGCTTGCAAATTGTTGGCGAACAATTCAGATTGTTGGCGAAGATAGGAGCACCCCCCCCCCCCCCCCCCAAAGTTTGGTGAGAGTTCATCCTTCCCCAAAGTGATGTTATAGGTCCTTGAAGAAGTCATAATTGTTCTCTCGGTAAAACTGAATCTTCTTTAACAAGTAGCATATATCTTTCATAGTTTTCTTCAATTCATTGTTGTTACAATCTTCCAACAACCTGATAACCATCAAAATGATTCTTAAAATCTATTATTTTCCTGATCCATCGATGCCATAACCAATTCATCTCATAATTAAGGATTTAACAGAAATTTAGCATCATGTTTTTTAAAAACAATAAAAATTATGAACTGATATCAAAACAACATATACTAGTCACAAAAAACTTGAACTGACAAGACTCGATTGATAACAAAAGAAAGGTTGGATAGGAAAAATTAGAGAAGTAAAATAAAGGAACTCAAATAACCATTAGTTTATACAAAAGGTATTTTTAGCAAAAAAATTTGTTCATTAATAAATAAAATAGACAGTAGCACATCGTAGAAACACAATACATTTCAACAAACATATGTTCATACAACACAAAATAGCAAAAGACAGGATACTTACCTTCCACAATTCGTTTATGAGCATCAGAAAGAGATGACCATGATGCTGAATCCTGAATAGCTTTGAATGCATTATAAATAGGTTTACTTTGTCCCAATCTTAGTTGGAACTTAACCTTATCTGGCTGTTTATTAAAAAAAAAAGATGCGGAAACAACAAAGTTAGTTGGAGTACTGCCAAATCAATAAGCAAATAAAAAAATAATGAAAAAACTCACAAGAACTAATGAAGAAACAAGAGTTGTTAATGCATGTGAGATTTAAATTGTCACATATAAGCGTAGAAATTTCACATGGTTGACACTCATAATAAGCTTGAACTTTGGGTTGAAAATGGATTTTACAATTGGTGTAAGCTAAACATAGGCCCCTTTTAGTTCATTCTCCCCAAAGAGTTATTTGACAAAGAACAATAACTTTATGGATCCAGAAAGTCTTCACCCTACAAACATGGTTAAGCAAAGTTCAAGAGTACATAACTCTGTCTCTAACAATGGATCCACATTGTTGAGTGGGCTCTTGGCATACTTGATGAGGCTCCTATTTGAGAGCAAGAGTGTATGCGTATGTGCACATGTGCGGGCTAATGTGAGGAGATTTTATGTGAGTTGAAGAGAAGACACGTGAGATTTGTAACTAAAAATGTGTAAAAATATAAAGTTCACTCGCTCATAAACTAAAGATTCTGAATTGAAAATAAATTTAACCATTGGTGCAACAACTTCGGTCTCGAATAATGTATAAGGCTCCCTAATGGCAACAATTTCACAAAAATCAAACTAATTTGATCAAGCTTTCAACACATAATTAATAATTTCAAAGTTGCACATGATTGTGGATATTGCTTGGTTAAAATTTTATCTCGTCGGGGGTGGCAGTGGGTGGGTCAATGTGATGTCATATTGTCGAATCATAATATCAAATCCTTGGACAACAATATGATTCCCAATAACTAGAACCTCACTTTAAATGCCTCTACAATCTCATCCATTGAAAGCTTCCTACAGTAGTGTTTTTTCTAAAGTACTTCTTCAAAATTTCTTTAGAGAGGTCTTAGATCTCAATATTCACACTGTTTGTCAACATCACTGCTCTCAAAAAAAATTGCAAGAATAAATCCCTCAATTTCAACCTTCAAAAAGCATCTCAAACATATATAATAAATAAGGATAGACGATTATAGCCTTTTCAAAGATAAAAGCTTGTAAGTCAAAAGTAGAGTTTCCACAAAATGAAACCTTTGAAAAGATTTCACGCCACACATTCTAATATCCTACAATCAAACAGCTACAAAACGAACCTGCACTTCATCAATGGCAGATCGAAGCTCCGACGAATCCTTCACCGACTTAAGATGATTCACAATGCCCCACACAACCTGCAGCCTATCCAGAATTCTCTCCAGCGGCTCCACTAACTTGGGCCATGTAGGCTCCACCGTCCTCTCCAGCTCCACCAGATCGCCCTCCTGCATCACCAATCCAATCAAACAAGCCAACGAAAACCCTATCCCTAAACCCAAAAGAAAATTCTTACGAGTCTCCTCAAGAGCTCCCGGATTCCCGGCTGCACGTGCTTCGCCTCGACGATGTCGAAAGGGGGGAAGTCGAAGTCTCCAAGAAGCGGGTTCGAGTCCAAGCTGTCATCGACCGAAGAGGTCATCTTTGACGAAGGGACAGTGCAGAAACCAGCGGAAATAAGAGATACGGTGTGCTTTGTCGGTCGGTGGAGGCAGAAGGAGAAGGACGAAGACCAGAGGGGGCAGGAGAAGGTTTTGGGAAGGGTTTTAGACAGGCGAGGGATTTGCGTGGCGGAACGGAGAAGAGGGGCGGAGCAAGACAAGGATACGAAGCTCGCCATTAGCATGGTGACGCTTATAATGGCTAGACTTGATCGGTTCATTTTGTCGCACCGGCCGAAGGTGCGAGCTTGTCTGGTTCATCAGTTGTACGTAGCCCCAACTGCATTTGCGCGGATGGGGGTGCGATGTTTTTGGACTTTGCCTCGTCCAAGAAGAGATTTTTTTCATGCTTTCAACAAGTATAATATGTAAAGATAATCTAATTTGTCGAATGTACTGATTTATCTACATGACTACATCTATCAGATATTCCCAAAAATAATTCTATAAGGTGCCCGCAAATTATGCAAATCTTTTATTACTTGAAAGCCCTAGAGTGAATAATGGAAGTCCTTTTTAGTAGTCTTTTTTGTAGTATTAATTTAAAAATTATTTTAAATTTTAGAGATTTATATATATATATTTGTATACAGTAGAAGTGTCGATATGAATGTCAAAGCAATCTAACGGTCGAGGATGGTGGTCAGGTGATCAAGGCATCAGATTAATAGAGCATGATCTGAACCGTTCATTGAACGACTAACCGCCCGATCAAATTCAACTTGCATACTATGACGATAAGCTAAATCAGCGGATCATGCCCGCAGCCTCAGTCGCCTAGGAGCTCCTTACAAGGGCGTCCCATCGCACCTGGTCGAACGACCGGCTTTTACTTAACTAGGCACGATCGTCATTCAACCGGTCGCCTCAGTCAGTCGAACCCAAGCAAATCGACCAGCTGGTTACCGTCATTTCCAAGTTCAAATTGTCATACATATTTTGTATGAAATTAACATAATTAATCATGTTAATAGTGGTTTCGTTAATTGTTCCCTTCTATAATTGTACAATACGTCTCTATAAATGGGAGGCAAAAAAAAAACAAATAAAAGGATTATTCTTTGTTTCACTATAGAAATTTGTAGGATTACTATCTCTCTCTCTCTCCCTCCCTCTCTCTCTCTCTATTCCTCCTTCTGGCTATAACTCCTGAGGCGTGTTCACAGCTGACAACCTAGGATTCAACAATATTATTTAATTTTTATACATCATAAAAAAATTGATGATAATAAATTTATAAAAAAAAATAATTTTTTATAATGTATAATCAAAGTACATTGAACCGAATACGGCGGCTCTGGATGGGACACGTGTCGAGGACTCAATCTTGACAAGCACAAAGATAGCAGACAGCACAAAGCGGATGATTCAACCGACCAAACCGAGAGGGCCGAAAAAGTTGACAAAATGGCTCGCCATCCTAGTAGTGATACTGATGAGCGCAAAAAACTACATTCAGCACATAGCGGATGATCCAACTTATTTCATCGAGTGGGTGGATTGAATAAGTTGATGAACGGCTCGTAGGCTAGGGAGCAAGCAAAACAGTGGTTAGGCGAGAAAAGAATTGGCTACTGTAATGATAATCATGACAATTACCAATGTTTAATAATGTGATTTTTATTTACTATAAATGTATGAACACAAACATGTAAAGGAGACTTTTATGAGAAGGGAACAGGGGAATACCATTAATACTATCTCTCACGCTCTTTTCTCTCTTTATTTATCTCCTTATTTACGTTATATACCTTAGCTGTGCTTTAAGGACAAATTTGGGATTAACATTCTTAAAGGTATGGTGAGCATGAAATCATGCTGCAAATAAGAAGAGGTGTGATTTAAGTTGAACACCTTTCACCTCAGGAAGCCCTTAATGACATGAATCGCACCTGTGAATTTCTGACTCAAAAAATCAGTAAACTCAAAAAGCAGATGATGGATGCGCTCAGAAGCACACTCACCTTAAAAAGAAGGCACTTATCACAACCACCGACATCTTATTACCCAGAAGAATGGCCTCCTAACTGTTGTAAGGATCCTCTTATCCTCGAACTGGAATGAGACACACGCTACCTTGATAGTGTGGACTCCACACTGCTCGACCATCATTGGCATGAGCGTACGAAAGCACCGCAACCCACACTGCTTGAGAATGCCTCTTCCCAACAAATCTTCGAATATGAACCAACAGATTACTTCAAGATCTTGGCACTATAACTCTATCAGGGACGGTCAGGACCGCTTATCGTATGTCCTCTTTTGAGTCGACGGTATGCCTATTAATGTTCAATAACACACTCAAATGTCACTTTTTCCTCACCATGTTCAAGGAGTCAGTCCTTCGATGATTCAATGGTCTATCATTATCGGTGATGACCTCTTTCATAGACTTTTAAAGAATGTTCATCATTTAGTTCACCAACGCAAGGAAACCCTTAAGAAACTTGCAGGCCTCCTCTAGCTATACCAAGGGAAGGGTGAACCTTTATGCACCTTCATCACTCTATTTTAGATGGAAAAAATTGGAGTCTGGGATCTCAAACCCACGGTCGAACATGTTGCCCTCGCACAGAGACATAAGGAAGAATTCTTCTGCTTATCCTTAAGCCGACAACGATCTAAAAATTTGGTTGAGTTATTGAAGCTGACCAGTCCGTAAAAGAGTATAACTTCACTTTCACACATACAAAGGCATCTGATTGGCACCCTTCGAAGAGAAGTGTTGGTGGTGAAAGTTGGAAGTCGATGCACAAGCAACATCTACTCATCAGGGCCCACTTCGAGGAATCAATGTCGTTCCTAGAGGGTGAGACATTAAATAGAAGGAAATACTACTAAGATTGGTCCCATAAAAGTCTGTGATAAATGAAACAACTCAACGAAAGAGGATTACCACCCTCGGCTCATGAATTTCCTCAACCCACTCCACTGAGGGTCTCCCATCCCACATGAGAGTCTTATTTGTGACATATGGCATTGGTAGTGCGAGCCTTTCAGAACAAAGACTACTTCAAGAATGATCTACTAATGAAAACAGAGAGCTATCTTTAAAACCTAGAGATACATTACACGTGAAGTAGAGACTCCAAAAAATATTATAAGGGCGACTTACCAAAGCCTCATGAATGTGATTTACAGAATAGAAAGGAAGAAACACAGAATTGCATGTAGATGATGTATTGGTTAAAATTAAAACATCTAAACAACACATTAAAAATTTAGAAGAAAATTTTGAAACTCTAAAAAAATATATCATGCAATTTAACCCACCCAAATGTGTGTCTGACGCAATTACAAGAAAGTTCTTAAGATATCTCTTAATACATGAAGGGATAAAGGCCAATTTCCAGAAACTTCAAACCCTAGTCAAAATCAATCTCCTTGAAATATCAAGGAATTATAACACTCAATTCAAATCAAAATCGGGTGATAAATGTGTTACCTTCTTCAAACCCTTTGACGAGCAGATTGCTTGACATGGTCAGACGAATGTGAATTTACTTTCTAATGGTTAAAAGAGTCCCTAGTTGATTTGATCAGTTGGGCTCAGTCGATGTTGCTAGTTGATTAAGCTCAATTGGCTTTAGGTCGACATGACTGGTTTGGTCGGCTAGACTAGGCCTGCGTTGTCGTTCAGCTAATCTAATCCAATCTCGACCCTTGATCCCTAATGAGAAACTTCCGTCGGCAGAACGACGTTGGGCTTCCGAGCAGAGAGTGAAACACCATAATTTGACAAGTAGTTTGCTCTTCAATGAGGAGAGGTTGCATAATGACTATAATACTCTTTGACGTATTTTTAATTCTTGATCTCTAATGAGGAGCTTCGGGGGCTGTCGTGGAATGATTGGCGCTATTCCGGGACTACATCTTCTCTCATATCAGATCTATCGAAAGGTAGGTTGCTGCATTTGTTTGGCTTTCTTGCAGTGGTTAGCTTGAGTCTTTCTTTGACTCCTTTGTGACCAAAAGACTCGAATTCAGTCGCCTTCGTGACTCAATTGACTTTGCTCTAGCTAAGACAATCATATTTGATTTGATAAGTGGGCCCCACTTGATTTTTTGTAGGCGCACTGTCTTTCGTCGTACTATTTTACTTCTGAACTATTAGCTATCCTCAGGATCAATGCTGATATAAGCCTATTTAATAACCTTTTTTCTGAATCTTCACTTCTGCTCTTCTGCGGATTCTCTTTCTTTTTAAAGCCTGTTTTAATATTGAATTATCAAAATTAATTTATATTAAATCATAAAGTTAATTATAGAGAAGGAGATAGTCTACATGTGCTTATAGTATTCATAAAAGAAACGACGAAGCATGAAGTTCCTTTATGCAGATGATCATTTGTGCAATGACGACCCAACTCAACATCCATTATGGCCCACATTACATTTTAGCAAGACGACGTCGCTAAATATCACAATACCGCCATTACTACGACTATTGCTTGTGCACAATATAGAGCTTAATTATGTCGAACATTTTTCATGCACACTCCATGTTATTCATCTTTTTATTCCGGATCGAACATCAACGGAGGAAGGATTATTCTGGTTTCACTGCTCGAATATTACGACAGTGTAAATCACATCATGTCATGTGCATGATAGCATGATGCGATGCATGATATCATCCGCACATCCGAACTACAAACATAATATCTTTTCTTTTAGAGGAATCCTCTCTCAGTCATAGAGTAAGTAAAGCAGAGCCCCAACCGAAACAATACTATGAAGAAGCATTTATTTATTTTTAAGTTGTTGAGGCAGGTTTATGTTAACCCTTTTAATATGTATATATATATATATATATATA
>NW_018164444.1:70135497-70155918 GCF_001263595.1 Phalaenopsis equestris | reverse complement strand
TATATATATATATATATATTATCAAAATATGTGCCAAAATATGTCCAAGCATATATTTTCTTATTAATAATAATAATATTATTAATAATATTATTATTTTATTATTAAGGATAATAATCCATATTTAGAAGTAAGATTAAACTTGCTGCGAGCTTGTACTATTCAATATTATAATTATTCTTAAATCAATAAAAAATACTAGTTGTTTTTCCTCGAGTTGGATATAAATTGTGTTTGATTAGTTTAAGTAACTTTAATCACTTTTATTATTTTTAATAAAAAAATATTCTTATGTATTTTTCAAGATGAAATTAACCAAATGGACATATTATCTTTGAAAGTGCTCATGCATCCAAAACAGATATAAATTTACTTATCGTGTTATATGAAGAATTTTTATGGGTCTTCTTCATGGATTTATTCGGGACGAATTGATCTGTTTTTTAGACCTATATTCGAGACTTGTATTACGAAGATCATCTTATGAGATTTGTTATACCTTTTTATTTGTTTGTTCGATTTATATTTGTTCGGTGCTAGAAAATTTCTAACTGTAAAATAAAAAATCAATGCTTTAGCATTGTAAGAAGATCCATATACACATGAATAGCTAAAAAGAGACATCGAATTTTAGGTGGAAAACTCTAAAAGGAAGTATCATTTGGCCTCACTCAATTAAAATAAGTCACTAAATATTTCAGAGTACAATGTTTCACTCTTCTCTATATATAGGGAAGATGGGGTTTCAATGTTCTAACTAAGTTGCAAAGATAAGACAACAGCTGCCTAGAAATAATAACCATGTCGTAAAATCCATTAGTGGTGGTTGGCAATAAACTTTGGTGGTCCTCGATTCCCTGTTTCCATCAAGAGTGTTGACTTAACTCATAGCTTCCGGCCTCTAATGTTGATAACAAGGTTTTGTTTTTAAAGTTTCTAAATAATATTTTGGTAAATTTAGCCAACATCTCAAAACACTTCATTGAACAATCAGTGTGACTCCCTTGATCAAAGATAATTCTTTTATCTTGTAAGTGCCTTAACGATCTCAAAATTGTATGATTGAACTTGCTGGATTCTTCTCGTCAAGACACTCGATTCGATTGTAAGCATGTTAAACTTGAAAATCATTTCACTATTCAATTAATTCTTTAAAACTTTGAATCATACTTCAAGTGCTCGATCTGAGCCAATTTAAGCTCAAATCGAGTAGTTTTCAGTATCATTAGGAACGTACTCATTATCAAGGTTATCAATATGGATTCAAAGTTGTTGAAATCAGAGTCTCAGTGATCTCTTTTTTAACTATGTTTTTTTTTTTTAATTCTGTTTGTATTGATATTCATGCTTCGTAATGTCGATCTTTGGCGACATATCAATTATATTTTTTTCTTCTTCTTCTCTCTCTCCCTCTTCCCCAAAGATCACATAAGATCACATAAACCTAAGGCTTGAAAGATATGAGCATCTGAGAAATCAAACCTAATTTTCTCCCACTAATGTGCAATATCTCTTTATTGTTGGCTTAATAATTTAGTGATATGTAATTAAATGCCACATGATTAAATACATAATAAGCTAAATGCTACTATCATACATTTTAACAGTTGAGGATGCATCCCTCACAAAATTTAAATTTTTAAAATAAATAGACAAACAATCTATCAAAATCTAGTAGTTACCATACTAAATGATTTTTAGGTTTAAACATATCTAAATGTAATCAATTTGAATTTAATGCATTTTTAAAATCTTATTTGAGTTAAATCTATTAAAGTTAAACAATATATTTGCAATATTTTATTTAACTCAAATATTTTAGGGGGTATTTACATACTTACCACCCAATTGATTTGTATTTACATATTTTGCACTTATACTTTACTTATTACATTAATACCACCCAAATCCTTTTTATCACATAAAAAAAAAATTGCACCATTTTAATTTTTAGAAAGTGAAACACCTTTTCAGGCATGAATATGGTGGATTTTACATAAGAAAATGAAGTTTAGGTGTCACTTGTTGGATATGTAAAGATGTAGGGATTAAGTGGTATGTATGTAAATTTTAATTTTTTTATGTTAAAATTTTTTAGCCTAATCCCAAAGTTATGAACTTATTGAATCCTGAGAACTTAAGAAATGTGAGAGAGACATAAAGAGAAGTGAACAATGATGAACAGTAAATGTCTTGTCTATTAGTCCATTCTTATAAAACGATCTTCTTATTTTTAGAGTTGAGAATACAATATGTGTTTCCTTCCCTTGCTTTAATGGGTCAGGGGCCGTATAGAACATTCTAAGCATTTTACATGTATGTGCATATATCTCGGCCGGTTGGGCTGACATTACTTCATCTAGGTAAGTTCAGTTCGGTCGACTAGGCTGAGTCGATGCAACTATTCAGTTGGACATGCTTAGTTTCGGGTCTGCAGGACTGATTCAGCCGACTAAGTTTTGTCAGTCGATTGATCTGGTTTGGCTATCGACTCTTGATCCGTAGATGAGGGGATCCTGTCAACAGAACGAGACTAGTCTATCAAGCATGGCTTCGCTCAACTTTCCGGTGGCGTTTAACTTGGTTGTTTATCTGTCATACTCTCGTATGATAGGTTCGTGCTCGAATTGTTCTTTTTGTCATCCAGTTGGATAAGCGGGTCTCTTGCACCCTTTTCGGGGGCCCTCCCCTTTCATACTTCCTTTCTGGACCTTCAGCATTCTTTATTTACAGAACAATATGCATTTTTTGTTTAATTATATTTAAAGAAGATGCTATACAACACTAAGGTTTTAACACCACATAAAAAATATCACTAATTTTAACTATTTTTTTAAAAATAAAATACATATTTTCACGCATATATTTAGATGTGATTGTGATATTAAAATGTTAAACATGTAAATATCAAATTTTGTGTTTTAGATTTAAATATATAATGAATGTGTCATAAGCATGTAAATTTCCCTTAGCAACAGCGTTTGACTCCCAATAAATTAGCCAAAAAAAAAAAGGAAGATCAGCATACAAACCACTCAATTCTTATGTATTTACATTTCTACCACCTTACCCATGCACGAAAAGGTGTATTCACTTCTTAAAGTTCAAATACTGATATTTTTTGAAAATGTAGGAGTTATATATGTAAATACATAGGGATTTGTGGTTTGTATAGCAAAATAAACCAAACTTCAATGTGGATAATGATTATATTGCAGGCAGCTTTTCACACAGAAATTGGAGATATTTCTTATAAATATATCTATATATCTATCTATCTATATCTATATATATACACATATATATAGTTGGAAGAAAAAGAATCCTATCCAAAGTATGCATTTTTTTGAGGTACTGAACATGCCTTAACTGTACCCCTTCAAACGCTTGAAATTCTGTAAATAAAACTAATGGGCAGGAATGAGAGCAGCCATGAGTTCCTGCAGTGCCAGAGATACATCACTGTGACAAATTTGTGCTGAAGTTATGTCCTTGCTTTTAACTGCATTGCCCAGCTGCCATTAAAACAGTGATCAGTTTGATATATTTGGATTTTAAGAGAGAATTAAAAGAGAATTAATACTTTGTTCACATGTTTTTAGTCAAATTGAAATGATTCATTAAATTTATTTATTTTTAAGGAAGATTTACATACAAATCACTCAATTCCTCTGTATTTATATATCTAATGATCAAAAGTAATAGAGGATTGAATAAGATGACAAGTTATAGAAATTTTACCTCTAAAACATCAATAGGTAAATAAGAGGTAAAGTTTGATATGAAATAGAAGATAGAAATGAAACTAAATGATGTTTACCAAACTCACAAGTATTATATTTACATTTAAAAGAGACATAAGTGAGTCGTTGAAATCGATGTGTCGGTAGATGACCCAATTAACATTATCAGTGAAATAAAGCGATGGTAAAAGAGAAAGCGGACGAGGTTTTGTTAGTGTGAAGTAATAGATTTCATTAGCTTCAATACTATCACCAATTGTTTCCATTTCTAATATAGTAAAAAGGGAGAAAATTACAAAACAAATATATCTTTTAGTTAAAGCAATGAATGGGAAGCAATTTAGCAGAAATTTTGAAAATATATAAATCATCTAAAAGAGAGAAGAAAAAAGACAAATGCATAGAGCCTTTTCAAAAGACATGAGAGTGGATAAATCCGCATCAAGAAGCAAAAAAAAAAAAAAAAAGGAAAAAAATTGAAAACTAGCTGTTATATTTGAGGACTCCCCATAATTTATTCTCTATGGCAGACCAGATGAAACAATAATAATAGAACTATAAAATAAAATGAAAACAAAAGAAAACAGGTACTGTTGAATTAGGCAATTATATACATCTAAGAAAGAGTAACATAGGTAGAAGAGCTGGTGGATGCAAGAGATCCAGCAGTAGTAACCAATGATCGAGAGGCATATTGAGCCGAAAAAAAGTGGTCATATTTAGCCCCACCACAATGTCCTACAGCTATAGAGCTGATTGGTCATAGATTAGTAGGGAGAGAGTTGAAAGCTTAGTGAATTTTAAAACATAAGAGAATGCATCTACAATGTTAGGAATGGTGGAATCAAACATCAACTATGAGTACGCCCGCTCAAGGGGTGAGTGAAGTTCTGAGAAAAAACTCATTTCATTTCTTTCAAACTATAGGATCAACCATAACATAATAAATTTTCTATACAATAATTAACCATGTATAATGTGGCTTTCTAAATTTCTAAGACATTAGAATCCAACGTTAACACACGACAAAGTTGAGTGCCAAGCATGTCATTTCTTTCAAACTATTGGATCAACCATAACAGAGGAGGCTTATAAGCATTTCAGATTTACATGCACAATCCTTGGCAGTAAATTTATAAACAACCAATAAATTACTTGAATTTCACTTCATTTCCTCTTTCCTTCAATACAAACTAAGTCAAATATAGGATAAAAATAAAAGGGAAAAGAAAAATAAGATAATAATAAAAATACCATGAAAACTTGAATTTGAGGTAAGTGATCAAGGATTACTGAGCTGGCACTTCAATCTTAGAGATCGAATTTTAATTAAATGCTAATATTTTCAGAAGAAAAAGAGGTCAAATAGATTGTGCTATTGTTATAGATAACATAAAGTATTCCAACGCCAGATTCAGTACAGTTGGGTTTTAATGAAACTTGAAAAGTCTACGGTTTAGCTGTTTTTTTAGTTATTAGCTCAACAGCTTTCACAAATAAAACATTAAAAACAATGCTCAGCAAATAGAATAGAAAGAAGAAAGCAAGCTAATTCAAAAAAATAAAAATTAAAAAAAAATAAAAAATCCCCAAACATATAACAAAGAGAAGCTTGGTTTAAATGTGGCGTTAACAGCATGCAACCAAATTTCCATTCATCAACTTTATGTTCAGAAAAAACATCCACTTTCTATGGCCAAAGAGCAAAAAATATCATATTTTAACAAAATAATTTTACAGCACTAATATTAGAAGTGAAAAAAGAGGGTTACCTTTTCAATGTAGTGGAACAACATGCTACCAAGGTCAGTAAGATTCCGCTTCTGTTCATCGCAAGAACTAGAGATAACATGACTGAGATCACAGTACATGAAAGTTGATTTGAGACGGAGATCCCTGCTGATTATCTCCCACCAGACATCATCAATATCTTCGTTAATCAAATCTTCCTCCATTGATAGAAGATCGAAAGCACAGCTCTTGATTCTAAAGACACATCCTTTGGTTGCCATATCGTCCATTGCTGCAAGTAACAGGAGCACATCAGCAACCATTGATTCAAGCTAAATTGAAGGAAAACAGAAAGAGTAGAGGACGCCTTAAATAATATTTACTAAGGCTATGTTTGAATTGAAGGAAAATGAAGGAAATGAAATGAAATTTAGACGGTTATGGATATACGGCCGTTGATTCAAGCTTTGCCAATACATTTTCATTTCCTTTCAGTCAAATTCATACCATCCAAATACAGCAATTGAGGCAATTCTTAAAATCTAGTTTCACTAAAAACACAAAAAAAAACCATTTTTTAAAAAAAGCATAATTCTGAAAGTAAGTTGTATCTGATATGTAATTAACCTTAAAAAACAGCTGCAAAAAATCTAAATTACATTATAATTCCAAACCCACAAAACAGAGAATAATTAGTGATACAGACAACAAATAGAGAAAAAAAAAGGGTTTTTTCTGTTTATTCATTTTCTTCAAATGAGTAGCTATTCGTTTCTTCCTCCCAAAACGAACGATTCGAGCTTCAAACGTGAAAACAATGAATGATTTCTCAACGTTAACAGATAAAAATCAAAACAAACATATTATTTAAATTATAAAAAAAGAAAAAGAAAAAGAAAAAGAAAGAGAAAAGTAGATTAGAAAGAAGAAAATTTGACCTTTGTCTCCTCGGCTCGACGCGATCGCCATTACTTCATTTTCCTCAGGTGATCTTGTCGCCTCTTATAACCGAAATACGAGCCTTTTTCGCACTGGCCGTAAATGGAAGAGAAATACAATGGCAGATAGTAAGGGCAGTTATAGGGCTTTAAGTAAACCGCTTGTGAGTTAAAACAGACATTATGTTCTTTAAATTAGCTTGTTTGTTCCTTTCTAATCGGAAGATTTACAATTTTACATTCATATCACTCAATTTTTATGTATTTACACCCCCCCGACATATATACTTCAATTCTTGTAAATGCTTCGTCTTTATTTATGCATGAAATAGTGTCTTTTATCTTTGACAAGTTAAAATGGTGATATTTGTTTATGTGATATGAAAGGTCTGAGCTTATAAATGTAAGAAATAAAGCTTGGGTGTTGAATATGTAAATACATAAGAATTGGTTGGCATATATGTAAATGCCAATGTATTAAAATTAAATCTTATTATTTGTAAAATATTAGTTATAATTAAATTATAGTCATCTTTAATTAATTATTTGTTGAGTGCTAATGAATTACATATAAATATTTTATTATTAATAATAAACTATTTTGTTATCAAAATTTACTCGATATTATTCGAAAGAATTAAGTTGCTTGCATCCCTAACATCCTGGTAAACCAAACGAAATCAGTCCAAATATTTCGCATTTAAAAAACAATTATTATTAATTATTTAAAATAAATTAGTGAAGAAGCGTGTATGAGCTTTATTCTTTTGAGAAATCTCGGATTGCCTGCTTGGCAGGGTCGTAGACTCCGCCTCGTTTCTGGTCCCGTTGGCCTATTTATAGGTTGGAGAAAGAAAGGAAGAAACTAAAAAAAGGATAAAAAAATGTTTTGAGGAAATCAATATTTTTAAATAAATGTAATTTTCTTTTCTTAAATAAGATTAAAGAGGAAGAAAATCTCTCCTATTTTATTCCATACTTAATTTTATTATTATAATTTAAGTATACATCAATTTCTTTCCAAAACATTTAAATTAAAGTATATTTATTATAAAATCATTAAATTGAATTTCTTTCTATTTATTTTCGCATCCAACACCTCATATATATATATATATATGAAACATCATGAAAAGATAAATTGCTTTAGATTTTGGTATATTCGGGCAATGAAGTTAGTCTCGCCCAAAATTATGGGGGCAATTGATATACCATCCACAAATTTTTATCTTCCAACATGAATCTAAAACATGGTATGAATATCAAGGTAAATTTTCGAGTTAAAATGGTTCAAACTTCAATAAAAAGATTTAGAATTCCGATTTCAGCAAACTTATAGTTAAACTGATCGGCTTGGCGAGACAGACCTAACGATGCCAAAATCGGTCCAATTCGAGTCAAATCAAGCAAATATCAAGTTTTTAATTTACTTTTAAAAGTTTTTCGAGCATAATTGGATGACCAAACATATTTCAAATATTCAAATCAAGCATCTCGACATGAAGAATCTATTGATCCCAAAATCACTCAATTATGTCATCATTAAGACACTAAATGTCCTTCAAACATTGTTCGAACAATGAGATCATTTTGGGCTGTCCAATTAAGACTAGTCTGAATTCCTTTCTTATTTGCAATCTTAAATCTATAAATAGACCTCTACTCCCATCATGAGACGGGACTAGACCCTCAACAAGAGAAAAGTCAGAGCTAGAAGAGGGAGCCAAAGTTCAGGATCTTGCATCGATGATCTGACATACAATCCCACTCATGCAGCAGCCAACCATCCCTGATCGCCATTGTCTCCTTGCTCTTACAACTGTTAACTACTGCTGACCACCAACGACCTCCAGCACTAGTAGCCACCATCACCAACCACAACTAACTGACTACCACTGAACACCATTAGCCCCTCACTTCAGCAACCACTGGCCAACCCTGGTATTGCCTCCGACCAAATCAGGTCGCCGCCTCCTCTTGCCAACTCTGGTCACCGCCTACAAACTCTAGCCATCCCCGCCGCCTCTGACCACCGCTATCTTCACGAACAAACTCTGGCCACCACCGCCTTCAACTAATTCAAATCGCCACCATTCCCCGGCCAACTCCTGTCGCCGTTGCTAGCCACTAACGATCATCATCGACCACACATGTTCCTTGCAGTGAAGTCTCTTGTGAAGTCACAATGTGCACTGTTGAATCCTAGAGTACATTGCAAAGTAACAACACATTTCACTTATACTATAAAGACACCTCAGAATTATGGTGTAATAATACACTCAAAAGGCGGTGATTTTCTTCGGACTCTTAAAGTTTACTTAGTGCAGCTCACAACTTGACCCATACGACCTACGAACGTCATCACCGTTTACCACTACGACCTACGTGACTGGCAACGGCCTACATGTTTCATAGCTTGTGCAGCTCCCGACTCCTACCCTTGTGGTCTATAATCATCTTCACATCTCACCACTTTGATCTACTTGACCACCTTTGACCTACATGACACACAAATTGTGTAGCTTCAGACTCCGACCACTGTAGCCTACATACTTCATCACAAATTACTACTACGACCTACTTGGCCAACTACTGATTATGTGGTCCACTACTCATGCAACTCTCGACTTTTGCCCTTACAACTTATGAACGTCATATTAGCTCACCACTATGACCTACGTAACTAAATCTGAATTACGTGGTTCATAGCTCATGCAGCTCCCTATTCCGACCCTCGACGCCTACGAACACCATCACAACTCACCACTACGACCTATGTGACCAACTACGTCATATGTGGTTCACATCTCATGTTGCTCTCGACTTCGGCCCTCACTACCTACAAATTCGTCGTAGCTCACCACTACGACGTACATGAACCAAAAATAACCTATGTAGTTTACAATTCATGTAATTCCCAACCATGTCTTTGACGATCTATAGATGTAATTGCAGCTCACCACTAGGGCCCATGTGACCAACTGCGGCCTGTGTAGATCTCAATTTCTACAGTTGCCTACTACGTCCTTTGTGGTCAGCCAACGCTCCTGAAGAAACTATCTACGACCCATATGTCCAACTACTATCATGACTTTCAACTATGAAATACACGGTAAGTTGGCGCTAAGACCATCATGTATAAGATTCACAGCTGACTACTGCCTCTATAGCAACTAAGAATCACCCTTACAACACACTATCATCAAGAACTAAAAGCCACTAGGGCGCATGTGACCAACTGCGGCACGCGTAGCTCTCTACTCCTACAACCTCCTACTATGTTCTTTGTGGTCAGCCAACGCTCCTGAAGAAACAATCTACGACTCATATGTCCAACTACTATCATGACTTTCAACTATGAAATACACGGCAATGTATAAGATTCACAGAGCAACTGGCAAATGCCCTTGCAACATACTATCATCAAGAACTACATTCATTATAGTTGGACCGCGGTTACTATCAATGAACTACTGTTGTACATTTATAATTATCATCCTTGTAGCTCCATCTTTTTTAATTCAAGAGAAGAGTGAAATTTTCTAATTCAAGTAAAGAGTGGATCCATGTACTCAAAATTGCACGGTGGTTCATTTCAACTAAGCTTGGCCTAACAGCTTTTTTTTTTTTTTCCTTTATAGGGTTTTTCACATAAAAAGTCGACGTATCTCCTCCTAATTAGTTCCTCTTCAAGTACCAGAGTGTGTGATGAGTTCTCATATAATACTAAGATGGTAAATTTATGACTCTAATTCTGATCCGCCGCAGATCTTTCGACACACATCAAATAAAACACAGAAATTGGTAGCAAAAAAAATGGTGAAAGTTTTTATTAAGAGTCTATATAATAAGAGAAGCATATAGAAAAAAATTCAACCATTTTTAACGAGGATATCAGTTCCAACATGTAATTAAAGTTAAAAACCGACAAAAAATAAGTTATATGAAGTTACTATTCTTGAATTTTCTACTTTACCAAATAGTAAATTTGCTACATTAAAATTTTATGAGATATATAAAGATGTTAATTACGTTCATAAGAAAATCTAAATATTTTTACTATTAATTGAATTACATAAATAAAGATTAAAATATCACAATTTCAATATCAAAATATTCAAAATTTAAAATTCCCTTACAAATTAAATTGGCTAACTTTTGTGACAAAATTGTTTAAGAAAATATGCTCATTCACATGATCATTGAGCACCAAAAGTTAAATCATAATTTTTAGAGAAGTTCTAAAATAAGTATATAAACACTCAAAATCTAAAAAAAAAAATGATTTTTGCACAAATTACTAATATTTCTTTGGGAAATCTCCTTGCATCATTTATGTATCATTATACTAAATTTATCTTTTTCTAACTCTCACACCACATTAAAATTTTAACCTAATTAACTCTACCAAAAAAAATAAAAAAAAGATACTTCATAATAGGGTATAAAATTCTCTCACATTATGGGTGTGTTTGATGTGGCGCTGCGGCAATGGTGTGGTATCGCACCGCAGTTTTTTATGTTTGACAAGACTGTTTTTTGTCTGTGTTTTAAAAAATCTACAGCTAAAAACTGTGTTTTTTCATCATGTCTGACTACTTGCAGCATCTGTTAAAAAGTTGCGGTATAACTTTTCCAAAAAAAAAAATGTAATAGTCACCACAAATTTTTGAATAACAACTTCACAGTTACTTCTTCAAACAGTTGTAATTACAATATCTAATCCATTCATATGAAAATTATTAACCTGTTTATTGAGAAGAATTAGAGCTCTACCACAAAGATTGAAATCTTCTAACTTTTGACCCTAGTTCATCAAAATGAGGATAATAAACGTCATGACCCAGATTGGCACGACCTTTACATCAAAGTAGATTATAGCATCATGTGAGATATACAAAAATTAATTTTTATCCAAAATTTCTTTAAAATAGATTGCTTTTTTATCTGTTATTTATTATAATATAGAGTCTTATATGTGTGTGTGTGTGTGTCCGGAAACAAACTCAAGTGATGGAAAGTTCTGTTAAGAAGTGATTAGAAAAGGGGGCAGTGGTTGTCCACTCCTTCCATTGGATCGTAATTATTGTCCAGACGCAGCTTGCATCTTCTAGACGTAATATTTTTTTCCAAATTGAGAAGCCAACTCTTGGATTAAAAAAAAAAAAAAGGAAAAAAAGAAAAAAAGAGAATTTACTTTATTCACCACTCCACTAAAATATCTATGTTGAAATCCTTAAAGTGGTGGCACCTCAAACTTATTTTTTTAAGCAGCGCATTTTTTGCTGCAATTTTTTCAAAACTTGGTGTATTTTTGGACAAAAGATGTATGTATGTAAATCTTCCATTATTTAAATAAAGAAGAAAAGAGCCCCATTTGAATAGGTATCAAACTTTCCTCAGCGCAAAAGAGGAAAACAGATTAATTTATCTTGATAATGACTGAGTAACACATCATTTCTTATATAAACACTTCCTAATTATATAACAAATATAAGAACTTTCCATTAGAAATGTAAAGAATTAACTTCATGAAAAACTGTAAAATTTTCACCAAGCTTAATAAATGCAATCCAAGGTTAAAGAGGAACCATTTCAGACAGCTAAAGGAGCACATAGCCCTTAAGTTTGTCAGCCACCAATAACCTAATGCTAATTTCATTACAGGAATCTCGACTAGATCTTCGTTTATGAAAGTGGGGAAAACAATAGAGAGAACAATTTAAAAAAATAAAATCAAGCCTGAGACAACGGTCATCTTCCAGAGAGTTGCATCTAACACTGCCCAAAACTTTGAGATCCAAGAAAATGGAGGAATTGCTGAAGCCAAGACACACAGCAACAGGAAGAGCTAAATTAGTTCTCATTCTCTCATCCTAAGAGAAAATTAGGCCAATCTTCTTAGCAAAATCATCTTCATCTTCATCTTCTTCTTCTTCATCATCTATATTCATTGGGTCAATGTTTTCATCATCTTCTGCGTTGTAATCTCCGCCATCTACTGTATCATCATAATCATATTCCCCATCTCTCTGATCAGTATAATCAAGTTCTTCATCTTCAACCGCATCTCCGGTTTCTGCTTCATGTTCTTCAGCCTGCAGCTTGTAAGTTATTTGCTCAACAGCTGCAGGAAAATGAACTTCCCCTCCAATTTCTCCCTCTTCTTCCACAATTGTTCCTACCTCTGGTTCTTCAGGATTAGTGATAAAACCTTTAGCGTCTTCCAAACTGGTTTCCAGTGCATGGTGCGCCTGCAATTCTGGAACTGGAGCAGCTTCAAATTCCCCAATTGCTTTGCTATCGTTGCTAACAGCAGAAATTGCATCATCCTCAGGCCTAGCTTCTCTACTGCTCTTCAGGAGAGTGCTTAGTGGCTTCGGACCATCAAATGGGACTGAAACCACAGAATCACGCAGCCCAGCCGAATGAAGAACCTTGGTTGAATGGGCTGGAGAGCTTTCATCAGTTTTCACACCTTTCAGTTCTGCAAGACTTCTTGGACCAGCAAAATCCAGAGTATCCACACCATCTCTTGATTTCTGTTGGTTACTTGTGTTTCTACCATTGCCAGAGGAGTCCTCAATTGGTTTCCTGCTTAATCTCTCTCCGAGCCTTCGCTGCAGACTCAATGTCCTCACAGGTGAAAGATTGCATCTTTGCCTTCCCCTACTTCCTCCACCCTGTAAATCAGAAGAAAATTCTTGAGATAATGGCCTTGGAACTGTTATTCTACCTCTCAAGCGATTGCTAATGGTGCTTTCAGGAAGCGGCTGACGTTGATCCCTGTAGGGGTTATGGGTATGCCTATCCTGCCTTTTTTGTTCATGTCTACCATCCAGCTTACTTTCAGAATCAGAATCTGTAGCAGATAAAGAACCATTTAGCCTTCTCTGCTTTGTTAGCCTATAACGAAGATCGGTTTCATCCACTCTATCAGGACTCCTAAGCCTGTGTGTTGATCCTCTTACAGGCAATATTGGCCTATCCAAAATCCTCTCAGATACAGAAAAAGTTCTGTGTTGGTCTCCATCAACTCCATTCTGCACCTTTCCATATCGCCTAAAGTCACCAGCCCCACTGTGTTGATCCCTATCAAACCCATCTACAAGATTCATAGTTCTTCCACCTTGACTAGCTTTACTTCTGAAGCCATCTCTGTCATGTTTCACAACATTATTAACAAGAACATCAAATCCAGGGGAAAACTCTGTGAAGCCCTCTTCAGCACCCTTGCCATTCTTGTATCTGGAAGACTGAAGTTGCTGATTTAATGGCCTCTCCAATTTGGTGTAGCCAAATTCGGAAAAATCCCCCAATATCTCACCAGCTTCCGGCTCAATCGAATCCGACTGAACATGAACGTTTCTAGACTGCGCAAAGCTGCTGCTTTTATGCACCAAATTAACTTTAACTGGTTGTACAATACTTTCTTTAGGGATTCTCAGTGCCGCAGTAGAAGAGTTCTGCTGATTTCTAAATTCCTCGGGTTTCCTAGCATCCTTTTTGGTTGTGTC
This sequence comes from Phalaenopsis equestris, assembly GCF_001263595.1. Taxonomy (NCBI): domain Eukaryota; kingdom Viridiplantae; phylum Streptophyta; class Magnoliopsida; order Asparagales; family Orchidaceae; genus Phalaenopsis; species Phalaenopsis equestris. The sequence goes on along the minus strand of NW_018164444.1, from coordinate 70,141,989 downwards.
CAACTGAGTGGTGACTGGTGCAAAAACCTTTGAAGTCTGCTTTGCTATGGAATTACTTGCAGGCTGTGTTCCATGCATAAAAGGACACTTATCTCCTTTCAAACAGCCACCATTCTGGAAATAATAACAAGGAACATTGTTTCTGCTTGAATTATAGGCAGAAGAGTTCATCGTCGGTAACTTCGTAGATTCCGTCACTTGCGAAGCAGTCATCATGATTGGCCCTGAACTAGCCGCCGAATTTCCAACCGGTCCATCGAGCGGCTGAAAAGAGGAAATAATTACATTTCGTAAAAGTGAGAAAATAAAACTTCTTTTAAGACTAATCCAGCTTTGCAAGTTCAACCGGATAAATATTGATATTGCTTCCATGAAATTGAGGTAAAAGAACAAACCGGATGACGAAATAAGCATTTTGGATTCAAGCAACTGCCGCTAAACCAGAATTTGCAGTCCCTCGGGTTAACTCTGGCACCCTCACTATGGCGATACTCACATTCGCTTCCCTGTAAGTACAATAGCTGTTGTTATCTCCGGTTTTAAAGAAGTTCCAATAAATAAACACATTAAAATCAAATCTTTCATGACATTAGGTTTACAAATCCAAATAAATGAATTATTACTCAGTTACCTAGCAGAATGATTACACCCAAAGATAAAGTTTATGGAAATGATTCACAGAGGATAATAAAGAAGTGGATCTTCAATTTTAGAAAGCAACAAGGTCAACCAGGAAGTAATAAATAGATAGAAATCATTTAGAATTTGACCAACCATGAAAAACATACATCAATGTATATCAATTTTAGTATCCATTATAAGCATTATTATAATTAACAAAAAAAGATATAGAATTAATGCTTAAACTTGATGTAACCCTCATTATAGATGTAATTCAATTGTAATGAGAAACAGTTTAGGCACACTACAGCCATTTATAGAACCAATCAAAGTCTCAACTTATATATTTTTAATAACTTCAACATATCTTAAAACAAACCTTTTATCTATGTGTGCACGAAAAAAATTCTTGTCATTCTTGATCTTATAAATTCCCAAGTCTAATAAAAAACATAAGAATATACTTTCTATGCTCTTTATACTATTCTATCATTTGTATTAACACAATTTTTTTTTTCATAGTGAATGCAAGGAGATGCAAGGAATCGTTAAAAAACAATTGAGGTTAAGCTAATGTAGCTTATTTTCTAGACCATAAGGAAAATAATATATCTAATAAGGACTACCTGTAACTCAATCCAAATCTAGAACATGTTTTCACCAAGAGCAAAGGATCTCTCCATGGCATAAGAAATTTTCAGTATCTTCAGCAGTAAAAACTAATGCCTCAAAAATGAAAATAGAAAATAGATGAAAATAACTGAAAAAAAAAAAGGCATTTCTCGCATAAGAATTAAGGTGGAAGGAGATATCTTCGAAAGTAACCAGTGCAACCAATGAATGCATATTTTGAAAGAGAACACAGGCTTAAAGTGCATGCATCTTCCTTATTATACATCTGATTCCCACTAAAAAAAGGATTAGATATATATGTTCCATTAAAAGTTCATTAGAATAAGAAAGTATTATAGAAACTTAGGAGTTCCATCTCCATTTGAAATGAAGTAAGATGTTTAAAATAGAAGTTGTAACAAAATTGAAAGATTTCATCACTTATTCATCCCAGTGAAGAAAATATAGTAACTCTATGCCCAATCAAGCAAACGGGGAAACAAAAAATAATCCCAATCATCAAAGTACCAGCTCTAAAGCCAGAGAAACCGTGCATTAAGATGAAGATCTCAAATTGTCAATGAAAGCCAGAAAAGATAAAAGCTTTTGCAGAATATAGGAAATAAGAAACTCCTCTGAAAGTCAACTCTTTTTGCACGTAGCAACCATGATAAAACAAATAAATATTTCTTCCAAATTTCCTTGCACTGCTTCATATAAAATTCCTATATTATATCAAGCACACACCATGAAAATTTCAACAATCAAATCACAAATTTCCCAAGTCCGTCAGAAAATGGCATCATATCGCAAAATCCGCATCTAGACAATTATACCCCTCAGAACCAACGAACAGAAGCCATAGGCAACAATTAATAAAGCAATCAGATAAGCAACCCTCAAAAATCCCAAATCGACTGTTGTTAACACAGCAAAAACCCACATCCAAAACCAAAACCTAATCCGAACCACAGATCACGCAAACCTACCACAGACTACAATTAAAATCTCCCCCTTTCTTTCTTTTCGCAGCTCAAACAGGAAAATCCATACCCACACCAACATTCAAAACAAGAAGGGCAGCTAAAGTTACCTGTTTTACCACCTGAACAACCGAAGATGATAAAAACAAAGCAACGAAGCCGGTAATAAGAGAAGGATGATGAAAAGATACCTTTTTGCAAGTCAGAGGAGAAGCGAGAAAGTAAACGCAATCAGTATTCCGCTTAACAGCTTCTTCTTCTCTCGTCAAAGAACGTGGATCGCTCCGCCCGCCGCCAGATTCCATGGCGCAAGACGTCGGCACTCTGCTGTCGTAGAAGACAGATCCAACCCACAGGAACGAATAAGGAAAGATAAATCAAAACCAGAAGATAGGTCTTCGATAGCTATGGTGGCGGGAGCAATCGAAGCACAAGAAGCAGCAGGGGGAGACGAGAAGGATGTGGACGCGAAGAAAAGGAAATAGCTAAAAAATATAAAGAACGAGGAAATTTAGGAAGTATGAGAGGGTTCGGATCTTATCTAAGTAATATTTATGGAATTAACAATGTGGGGTTATTCTAGGAAATAATACTATGATCTGAAGTTATGAGAAATTTGGGGTATAAATTAGTAAAAAAGTGAGTTTGAGAGCTAATAACAGCTCAGCTATAGAAGAAATTAATGTTCAGAAAGCTGTGATATTAATTATATATATATTTTTTTATTTTTAAAAGGTCATATTATAATTTTTTTGGCAATGAGCTCAGGTGTGTTTGGGAGCTTGCTCTTTTTTTGAAGAAGCTGCTCTGAAGCTATTTTTTGGGAAGCTGTTTCACATGTGTTGTCATAAAGTTGTTGTCGAAATAACTAGAGTCTGTTTGAATAATTTTTTCTGTTGAAGTTGTTTCTGATGAAAAAACAATTTTACACGTAAATTATCTGAATGACTACAGTTTTCTAAATAATTGTGGCAGAATAACAAAAACAACATCAACAATATATAAAACATGTAAAATGTCCAAATTTCTCTAATACATCAATTGTAAGTCATCATTTCATGCATAACATCACAATAATAAGAATCACAAAAATAACCGGTATTGATATACTGATGTTCATCTTCAGGACTAGATGATTAAGTCTTCAGGATAATTTTTTGTTCTCTTCTAACTTGGTCAATATCCAGAGCGAACTCATGTATATCATCAGTTCATAAAAAAAAAAACTTGTAATATCCGTGTGTCTTATTTCTGGGACAACAATAAAATCTCCTATCATAGCTGTATTATCTTCTTAATGTGTATTAAGAATACTACATATCGCAATGACAGTACAGAGCTCTTAAAGTATTTGATGACCTTGAACTCATTTTTTTCGGAGATTATAATACATTATGCTTTTAATTAATAAATCAGACTACATTTGCAATAAAATAACAAAATAAATAGTATATTTTGTAATAAAAAATACATGTAAGAAAAAAATATGCATATCTAAAGTTTTAACCTTGAAAATTAATATATCAAAAAATGAAGAGAAAATAGACATCAACTAATCTAAATACATTGGAAATAGTAAACATCAACCAGAAGACACTACATATTATTAATTAAATATAATAGATGATTTTACTAAAATAAATGTATTCTTTTATCTTAACTGAATCATCTTTTGAACACGCCCCTTCAGATATGCTGAAGTCAATAACACTAAAGTTTTTCTCGGGCAATGATCGTCTTGCCCAATATTTGAATACTTCTACAACTACGCATGTTAGATCTTCATCTAAGATCTTGAAATCAACATTATCTCGAGATGGATGTCTCCATATGAAATTATGTAGTGATGTCATTGCAACAACTAACTTTACATGTTTTTTGAAGGAATATATTGGCATGTCTGGGAGTATGACCCACTTCTTCTTTTATAAATCGAATGATCTCTAGATAACACTCTGTAATATTGAAAAATTTTAGGAACTTCTTATGCTTCATCAGATTGATCACATTTCCTTTCTTCATCTTTCTGATCACTTGATTCTTCTATCTCAACATATTTAGAATGGTCTTCAAAAGTAACTAATGGACAATATTAATTTCTGTTTCAATTCATATACATCTCCAATTTATTGAAAGTGACATCCCTGCTCTTAATAAATTTCTAATTTTAATATTCCTAAAATTTGTAACCAAATTCATCGAAGTCACACCAGCCACGCTCACCGTCAAGAATGAACGGCAAATCATAAGAATCTGATGAATAATTGAACAACATAACCAGGCTGACATAATAACAAAACAAGAGCATTATAATCAGTCAAATACATAGATTAAATCAATGGGTTAAGTGCATGCTCTTTGTAGTATATCAGCTTCTTCATAATCAAGCTAAACCTCCAATTCAAGGGGTATAAGAACAACTAGTGCAAATAGATGGATTTTTATATGCTCAAATAACTAAAGAAGAATAGATATTCCATTTTAGATGAAAAACCTCTAATTTAAGAGATTTGATAAAGTAGAAAAATTAAATAAATAAAAAAAAAATTAAGTGTGAATATTTATAGTAATTCAATTGAATAAATTGCATCCACCATAAAAAAAAAAAAGGTTTAGTGCTTTTTAATTACTCCTAGAATATAAATGCTTTGAATAAAAATGCTTTTTATACTTCTCCCTAGAAAAGATTAGATGCATTAAACCGATATTCTAAGTCATTTAATGAATAGAAATAGTGGAATTGAATAGATGATCATCTCATATTAAATGTGTGTCCACTAAGAATCATCAAATGAATATGACCTATGTAATAAGTATCTCAGTAGATGTAAGAAAATTGAAACAAATTTGGTTGTTCTTCAGCTATTATTTGTTTTGCTGGAAAAAAAAAATGCAATTTAGAAGGAATTTAGCTTAAATGAAATGCAATTATTTGTTTTGCTTATCCCTTTTGCTTGGTTTGAAGAAAAATAAATCATATGTAAAAGAACATTTGAGCAATAAGGAAACTTGGAACATCTTTTTTTCCAACTACTATCTCTGATGATCTCAGAGCTCACAAAAATTTTTCTGTGTAAACTCCTGACGTAGTTCTACGTGCGGCGTAGGGTCTACGTGCGGCGTAGGGCGTGCGGCGTAGGGTATTCCTGAGTTATTTTTAGGTTATTTTTGGGTTATTTTCAATAATCTTGAAATAACCCAGAAATAACCTGCGGTCTTTATTTTTTGAGTTATTTCTGGATTATTGAAAATAACGCAGAAATAACCTGAAAATAACTCAGGAATACCCTGCAACGCACGTAGATGTACGTCAGGTGTCCGGACAGAAAATGCGCGCTAGAGTTCACGTGATAGTTCTGCATTAAAGCTTCAAAATAATAATCTCTACTTCCAATTATTTTTTGTAGCTCATGTGTGAATTTCATTCATCATTGGCAAGTTTAAGTTATAATAGAAATGATGCTACATGAGAAGCCTATGTTTAGAAAACAAGTTATCTGTGAAGTTATATTAGAAGTTTATTCGTGTACAAACGAGTTAGACATCACATAAATTTGTTCGAACTTTATTCTTACCAAGTTTGCATTATATTAATCTTAAATATGGTTTAAATATTATTATAATAATTTCAAATATGGACAAAACATATTCTTTTGTTTTGTACTCTTTGTTAAGGAATTAGTTATGTAGAATTGATTTTTAATGTATGCATTTGGTAATTTTAATCATCTTTCTTGAGACATTACACTGCTTAGGCCATATATAGATTTGTAGAGACATTACACAAGAGGGGAAATCCAGCTATGATGGCTGTTGTATCAGAGCTATTGGGATTATAATTTCTTGTATCAAGGTTATAAATTATTTAATTATGGCTATTGTGATTACACTTTGATATATTATAATTAACTTCTATAACTTGAAATCTATTAGAACCATCTGCAAGAAAAAGCTCTTATATTTTAATTTTTGCTTAAAAAAAAAAAAAAAAAAAAGTTCATATTTGACACTTTTTAATTCATGGCACTCAAATCTTGTTGAAGGACTGTTCCAAACATAATTTTCACCTAACGATAGGTGTGAGTGTTGGGGTTGTCAAAACGGATCTTTAAAAAGCTCGGGTTCGATTCGTTCGCTAAGTTAACGAGTCCAACACAAATATTTTTTTTGCCCTCGATATATAAATGAGCCAAACATAAATAAAGATTTGTTTATTCGTGTTGGGCACTTATTGGCTCCAAATTATTATTATTATTATTATTATACATATATATAT
>NW_018164444.1:70134446-70135397 GCF_001263595.1 Phalaenopsis equestris | reverse complement strand
AGTGTGTGGTTTTTTTATAAGATATCGAAGACTTGATTCTTATGCATGATAATATGAATATTTAGGTGTTTCATATGTAAATGCATAAAAACTTTGTGGTTAATATATTCATTATGTAGTTATGTCACTTTCAAGTTCCATGCAATTGATTTTCTGTAAATTTGTTTGTCAATTTCTCATATCACCCGACAATTATGCAAAGTTTATCATATTATAGTGCATAGGATGTTCTCATATTCATCATATAACCACTGAACTTATAGATATAAGAACAAATGGGTTACACAAGGGACAACACGTCATTCGTTATTTGGGAAAAAGAAACCAAAGTGATTTTTTGTGACATATGCTTGCATTAAATTGTGTTAGGAAATAGACTAACAACCCATTTTAGCAAAGAAGGTTAATAAAATATTACCAAAAATTTCCAAGAAAGAACAGGTAGATTGCATGACGGAACACAGTTAAAGAATAGGTGGGATTACTTTAAAAAAATCAGAAACTTTTGTAAGAGCTCAAAAGAGGATCTACCATACTTGGTTGGGATCCCATTAAGAATACCAATGATGCATCACCTGAGTGGTGGAAGGGGAACGTAGAGATAAGACAAACAGTACAGATTATCTTGTAATTCTTTTGATGATTTTTTATGATTCGGTTATTGTTCACCTTAATTTGTCTCATGGTGTTGTGAGTGAACAAATTGGATAAATTGTCACTGGATTTCTTTCACATAAAGCACTTTTGGAGTTGTGTTTTTCAAACAATTTAAACTAAACAGTGTTTATACTACTTTAGGGGTATTACATACATTATGTCAACATGCAATACTTTTAGAATTGTGTTTTTCAAACAGACCAACTGCTTCTGAAATATCAGCTTCTGAATAATAGATTTTAAACAACTTTAGAAACCAACTTTTCTACAGCCATAGTCTAAACAAATGCACCC
>NW_018164444.1:70133900-70134346 GCF_001263595.1 Phalaenopsis equestris | reverse complement strand
CTAAATAGGACGCAATGGAGAAAAATTATTCATGTGGGTTTTCTTGTTGTAGTTGTTGTTGTTGTTGTTTATAATTAAATCACACAACAAAAAACTTACGCCAATAAAAAATTAATACGATAGTTACCTTACTATGTAGGCACAACATAAGTGTATTTAATTATAGAAACCACACTAAACATCATTGTGACAATCATATATGCCTTTTTTTGGATTTATCTTTCAATCTTGCTAAAAAAAGTCTTATAAAAACTTAGGTGCTCTTCATCAATTAAGTGGAGGTGGTTAATGATGCAAGGATCCCCTCGCCCAAGGATCCATTAGCTTGTGTCTTTATAAATCCCCTTCAGCTTCTTATATATAATATTCAATATAAAATTTCTTAGAAAATTCATTTTCTACTTCAAGGTTAACTAATTATTCTTTGATTTTGGTTAGTTATTCTT
>NW_018164444.1:70133511-70133800 GCF_001263595.1 Phalaenopsis equestris | reverse complement strand
AGAGTCTGGCAAAATGGCATTCAATGAAAGGCGCTAGTTTCTTTCAACAGGCTGACTTCCAAACTGGCATTATTTCGTAGCTTTCGAGATGAGGGCACAGGCAAGCTAACTAACTTCTTTGATTGTTAGGGTACAGGATTGGAACTTTCAGGCGTACGCTCGCGCCCTTACTCATTACCAACTTGGAAAAAGATCCATTGAAACCTTCAACCTATTCGATGTGAATTGAAGAGTTGAGCTCTGAGATGCCGAGAATCTGGTCTTGGTTCCTTTCGGACGGTGCAGGTGG
>NW_018164444.1:70121425-70133411 GCF_001263595.1 Phalaenopsis equestris | reverse complement strand
ATACTTCCAGTCTCTTGTTTCTCATATACCAAGTTGTCACCAAGTTCTCTACTAGAACACCTACACAAAAGAAATAAAATAAAAGCAATAAGAACATAATAGAGAATAATGTGCTAAAAAAAAGATTGATACTTCCAGTCTCTTGTTTCTCATATACCAAGTTCTCTACTAGAACACCTACACAAAAGATATAAAATAAAAGCAATAAGAACACAATAGATAATAATCAGCTCTAATACATTGATGAGATTGCATATGAGCAATCTAGCAATACATCTACAAAACGTTGAGAGATTGGATTATGATCAAACAAGAAAATTTATCTTCCTTGGATCCTATTTTACTTGGAATTTGCAGATTTGGCATTAATTAATTTATAACTATTATTTAAATAAATTTTATCTCCAAAAATGTATATTTTAATGGCTTGAATAGGCGAGATCATTTATATATATATATATATATTGGCTAAAGGAAAATCATTTTTTACTTGTTTGCTCCTTGGATCCTATTTTACTTGGAATTTGCAGATGTGGCATTAATTAATTTATAACTATTATTTAAATAAATTTTATCTCCAAAAATGTATATTTTAATGGCTTGAATAGGCGAGATCATTTATATATATATATATATATTGGCTAAAGGAAAATCATTTTTTACTTGTTTGCTTACGCATAATATCTTTAATATTTTGCATTGTGTGGCTTTTAAACAAGAAAGCACTAATTTATTTTGTGCTATACTTATTATCCACAAACACTTATTCTAAGAAATCATCAATCCTCATTTTTTTAGTATAATTTATCATCATTTAGATTTATTAAATATCATGCGATCATGAGGACAATACAACTAAAGCTTGACGACTTATTTATACCATTATGAAGCTCCTCTCTGCAATAAAAAAACTTGGAGATTGAAAGGTAGCACGAATTTTCTCTCTGCAAGATGGATTGTTCATTTTTAAATTTTCTTGTAAGAAAGACTTTGAGATGATTAATTTTTCTGACAAAACTTGTAGATTTTATGTTGGTTGTCACAATAAAAAAACTTGGAGATTGAAAGGTAGCACGAATTTTCTCTCTGCAATATGGATTGTTCATTTTTAAATTTTCTTGTATGAAAGACTTTGAGATGATTAATTTTTTTTACAAAACTTTTATGTTGGTTGTTGTGTAGATGTTTTAGATTTGGCTTATGTTAAGAAAAGTAGAGGCAGACCTAAAAAGACCCGAGCATGTTGTACCAAATTGATCATAATTTATTAGAATAAAATGAAACTATGACACTCAATAGGACAATGGATTATGTTAAGAAAGGTAGAGGCAGACCTAAAAAGACCCGAGCAAGTTGTACAAAATTGATCATAATTTATTAGAATAAAATGAAACTATGACACTCAATAGGACAATGGAAAAAAAGAATCATGAAGCCGACCCCAATTAGAGGGATAAAGGCTTGTTGTTGTTGTATATTTTGATTTATTATCATGTTGAAAACAAATCAATTTGTTTTTAAAAATGTTCAAAATAATTTTTATAAGTTAGTTTGAGTGTTTTTAAAAACAATCAAATTCATCTTTAATAACAAAAAATAAAAACACATGAAGAACACAACAATCAAACATATTTTTAAAACAAGAGTTAAGAAAAAAACAAACAAAAAAAACTTAAATATCTACCTCAATCCAGTCAATGCTAAATTATCTTTGTAAACTTCTAGCAACTCCGGCACTTGATCGGCAAACTTGATCACGTATCGATTTAAGAATTTCTTCTTCGGCAACCACAGAAGGGTTGAGAAACTGCCATTAATTTTTAGCAAGCCCTCCGATTCCAGCAGCCTGAAAATTTTATATCTTGGAAAAATTGTGTTCTCAAAACTGAAAAAAAGACAAACAGGCCTTGATGCCACGAAGGAGGGCGTCCATTCAAGCTCTTTAGCAAAGAAATTGAAATTATGCCAGATCTTCTTCTCCGACATAAGCATGCAGAAAGGATGCTTTTTGAACGCAGTTAAAACATCATCGTCCGACCATCCCAAGCTTCTGTAAAGCTTAAATTTTCGGTTCCAGGTGGAGTTACAGAGCACAGTGAGAACATTGACTCCCAAGGTAAACACAGACTTGGAGACATCAAAGCCCATTTTCTTCAGCAAGTCGACGGCTTTGTTGAACTTCGCAGGGTTTATCAACAAAGATCGTGGATAAAAGGTGACCAATTTAACGATTCTGTGCCCTGGAACTCCCAGATCCCTCAAGGTCTTTATGTTGGGAAGCAAATACCTGTCCAAATTCTGCCGAAGAATTCTGGATGAGTTCCCAATGGCGACGATGATTTCCCTATCGGTTCCGAGGATGGCCTTGAGCGTATCATAGTTGGGTTTGATTCTCTTTTCCAAGCTGTTTTTCAGAATGTGTATGTCCGAGGTGATGAGCCTGACAAGGTCGGCTCTTGAGTAGCCGAGGTTAAGGAAAAACTCCAGCTTGGGCTTGATTTTCTTCTCGGGGTTGTAGGTGAGCAGTGAAGGGAATTTGATGATGATATCCGCAATTTGGCTTTGGGTAAAGCCATGAGATCTAAGGAGGGAAAGGAAGGAATCTGCGTTTGTGGTGGTTTTGTTGGTTTTGAATGTAAAGTTTTTGGCGACGGAAATTGCTGCCGCGGGCGAGAGGCCGCAAGATCCCACGAGGTAGGATATGGTGATGTCAGAAAAAGATGAGTTTGGCGTTTTAGGGAGCTTTCCGTGGATGAGACGCAGAAGAGTGGGTCGGCAAGACCTATCGCTCGCGATTGACAGTGTAAAAAGATGTCGATGGAGAAGACGAAGCATTTTGCGGCATGGGAATTGAAGAGCGAAGCGGAAGTAGATGTAACCTAAGTGGCCGCAGCGAAAATCAATGTTATTATATATTAATATAATATGTCAAGTATTCCTTTTTTTTTGGAAAAAAAAAATAATAAAAAATAAACAACACAAATAACGCACACATAATAAAGAAAGATATCATCCACCACAAATCTAGAAGTTTAACATGAATCTCAATATAATCTTTTGAGGAAGAAACATACAATTTTCGATTAAGAGTCCTTCAGAGTTCTGATTTAAGTAAATTTAAAGTCAAACTAATAGGTTCGATGAGACGGATCCGATGATACCGAAATTTATCTAATCCTAAACTATTTTAAGAAGCTTCTCAAGCATATTTGGGAAATTAAATGAATGTCAAATCTGACAAATTTATAGTTGAGTTGACTGTCTCGATAAGACAAATTCAACGTGCCAAAAATCACTCAATTCTGACGTCATGAGGCACTTAAATGTCCATCAAACACCGTATGATAAAATGATGCTATCTTGAGCATCTGATCACAATGGTTCAAATTAATACATTAATTGCACTCATATCTCTATAAATAAAACTCCACCCCTCTCATGAGGGGAGGGGGAGAGTTTGACGCTTGGAGAATGAGCCAAAGGTCAGCGTTACTTGATGTTTGTCGCCGACCACCACTCTTCGATCGTTGTTGAACACCATTAGTTGTCGCCCACTGCTTGCGATGAAATATCGTACGAAGCAATAACTGACATCGCAGAGTCAAGAAACAACATACAAAGCGACGTATCATCCCGAATTTCGGGCTAACCCCAAATACGGTGCAACAACACATCCCGAAGCGATGTAACAACGCATCATGCATGTGCTCCTATAGCTCTCAACTCCGACCCCCTACGAATGTCATTACTACTTGTCACTATAACCTACGTGATTTACAGCTTGTGCAGCTCCTAGCGTCGACCCCCGCGGTCTACGGACCTCGCTACTACTCACCACTACGGGCTACGTGATCAATTGTGACATATATGGTCCACAGCTCGTGCAGCTCCCGACTCCAGCCCCCGCAGTCTACGGATGTGACTACTATTCACCACTATGACCCACATGACCAACTACATCCTAAGTGGTCCACAACTCATGAAGTTCTAGACTATGGCCTCTGATACCTACCAACGACATTGCAACTCACCATTAAGGTCCATGTGATCAACAACGACCTATGTGGTCCCCAACTCCTACAACTCTCGACTCAGGACCCTGTTGTCTGCATACGTCGCTACTGCTTGCCACCACTACCTAAGAAACCAACTACGACATATGTGGTCCACATCTCGTGCAGCTCCCAACTTCGGCCCCCACGGCCTATGAACTTCATTACTACTTGTCACTACGGTCTAAGTGACCAACTACAACATATGTGGTTCACAGCTCGTGTAGCTTTTGAATCCAACCCCCTCATTCTACAAACATCACTATTACTCACCACTATCACATACGTGATCAACTACATCCTACGTGGTCCACAGCTCCCCACAACTGCCTACTACGATTACTCCAGACAACCAATGCTATTGGAGCACCATCTACAGTCCACTTGGCCCAATATTGTCATGGTTATCAACTACAACTTTTATGACAAGTTAGTGCTACAACTACCATCTACAATACTCCTGATGGACTACTATCTCCATAACAATTGATTATGGCATTTGCAACTTGTTGTTGCTAAGAACGACAACCATATTATAGTTATAGAACTTTGTAATTATATCTTCTCTAAGAAGAGTGAACATGTGTACTCATCATTCATAGTAGATTATTTTAACTGGTTCAAACTATGTGGTTGTTTCCCTTTACGGGTTTTCTACATAAATTTTTTGATGTAACGACTGGTTGTTTTATTTTATCAGAGTGTGTACTGAATTCTCGGATAATGCTAAGTCGATAATCCAAGCCTCTATCGCTGTGAATTTTCTAGCATGCATCACAACTACAAACAAAAAAAATGACAAATAACATCCACTGACTACAAACATGTCCATTGTTGTGCTAGGAACAAAAACAAAAGCAAAACTATGATTAACAAAAATCCAGCAACAACATTGAAGCACCCTCAGCAAGAAAATTCTACCAAACAACAACTAGACAATATAATCAGCAACAAACCTCTGCAAACATAATAGCTCCACTAGGATCAACAACACCAAGTATTCAAATGTCTGCACTAGAAGCAACAATAAATAAACACAACTTCAACAACAAGAACATCTACAACAAATGATTTCTAAACCTACAAAGATAAAAAGAGAAAACACAAAAACCACAAATAAAAGTAAACAAAAAACAATAAAAGAAAAAACAACATATCATAGAAGAAAAACCCTAAAGAAAAACAACAAAAAGTAAAAGGAGAACAAATCTATAGCTCAAAATTTACTTAAGAGAAAATTAAAATTCCATCCACGACTTAGACTATAAAATAAGAAAAATCTGTTTAAATTTTAATTATGGTTGGAAATCATCAAAGTTCAAAACCAATCACAACAACTATAAAAGATCAAGGAGGAAATTCAATAAAAAACAAAAATCAAACCACAATATACAAAATAACAGCCTAATGTCCAAAAAAACAAAAACTAAAAGGTAAAAAATAAGAGTAAATAACATGAAAAGAAACAACTGAAAATAAGACACTTAAAACTTTACAAATAAATCCAAAACAAAAACACCATCATCAAAATACTAAAAATAAGGAAAACAACCCAAAACTGAATAAAAACAAAAAGAAACCACCAAAAAAAGAAAATGGACATCAAATAAGAGCACAAAACTTTCCTGCAAGAAAATATTAACATTCCATCCAAGATTAAAAATATATTTATAAAATTTATTCCTAATCTAGTTAAATATTAATAAAGATAGGACTACAACAAATCACAAAACCAATCTAGCACAACAACTAACAACCGTAATAGTACCCAAAACAACAACAAACCAAAAGAGCCACCAACATCAGTGACACAATGGATAACCAACAACCACCATACAAAAAAAAATGAAAACAACAACAAAAGGAAGGAACTAGAGAGAGGAAAAAGGAGCACACAAAACCAAGAGGGGCAATTATGAAAAACAAATAAACCACCAAATCAAAAAATGAACAGACGGAGACTTCAAATGCTATAAAAATTTAAAATATCATTGGGAATATCTATTCTAAATTTCCAATTTCTACTCTTATAAATGATTAACCAATGAATATGATGAATAAGACAATCAACAGAACAATAATTATTGCAAAAATCCTTGTGTTTTTATGTTAACATATCCAAAATTATTTTTTTAAGTTAAGATATAACCATAATATTATTTTATATGTTGAATACTATATATTTGATTTAATGATATATTTTGATGATAATATAATATGTCTTAAAACATGATACTATTTTTATATGTTATATGATACTTACTGTCAACTTTTGTGCGTGTCGAAAGATTCATGGTGGTAGAGTAATAATTTTTTGTCTCGATGTTGTAATAAGATTCATCACACACATAAATACAAGAAATATAACATAATGAGGGATCAAGAGTATTTATATGGAAAACCCCAATAAAGAGAAAAAAATTATATAGGGTATAGCCCGATCAAAGCAATCTACTATGTGATTGTAACTAGATTGGTTTGTTCTTCTCCTAAAATATAGAAGATGAAATTGCAAAGTTAATAATTACAAATGTACAATAATAGTCCTACTTTCATAGTTGTTATTAAGTTACAACAACTAAAGTTCTAGGGGATAATAATAGTAGCTGGCCACAAAAAGATTGTTCACGGTGTTTGCAATAGTGACAGCTAGTCAAAGGTCGTTGTTGGAGGATCCAACAATAATAGTTGGTCACGTAAGGTTATAATTAGTGTCTGCAATAATGTCAGTTGGTCATGAAGGGCATAATTAGAGGTGTAGTAGCAATTCACCACATAAATTGTAGTTGTTGGCATACTTCATAGTTGAAGACTCCATTAATATCAGCTACCCACTGAGGCTGTATTTGGAGACTACAAAAACATCAGCCGACCACGAGGGTCGTAGTTGAAGATTACAAAATCGTCGGTTAGCCACAGAAGTCATAGTGGAGACTGCAATATCATTAATTATTCATAGAGGTCGTAGTAAAAGGTTGTGTTGATAAACAATTATCCATAATGGGAAGCTACGGTAGTAACTAACCAATAGGTTGTAGTGGATTAGTAACTAACCAATAGATCATAACCACAAAGAATGTGGTAAGCGACTACAATGACATAAGTTAACCACACATGTCGTAACAGGTAGACACAGTAATAACTGACCGCATATGTCATTGTGGGTTGTTGTAAAGTGTCAGTGGCCAGAAAGATTATAGTGGAAGGCTATAATAATAGATGTTATCCGCTCGAGTCATAGTGGTTAACTACATTACTAATTGGATGAATATGTCATAGTACAAGAGAGTCAGTTGACCACAAAAACTATAATATAAATTTGTAACAATAATAGTTAACCACATAAGTCATAGTGGGTACTTAAAGATGTAATTGGTCACTTAAGTCATAGTGGGTCGCTGTAAGAGTGTTCGTTGGGCACATAGGCTGTAGTGGAAGGATTTAATTACAATAGTTAGTCACATAAGTTATAGTGAGAGCTACATTAATATTTGGCCACATAAGCCATAGTGGGTCATTGTAGGAGCATTAGAGAGGTTGTAATGGAAGGCTAGAATGACAATAGTTAGTAGCGTAGGTCGTAAGGGGAAGTTGCAGTAGTAACTGGTCACATAGGTCATAGGATATCGCTGTAAGAGTTTTAGTTGGCCTTAAAGACTGTTGTGCAAGGTTATAATGGCAATAGTTAGTCACATAGACCGTAAAAGGAAGCTATAATAATAACTACCCATATAAGCCATAGAGGGTCTCTACAACAGCGTTAGTTAGCCACAAAGGTTGTAGTGGAAGATTGTAATGACATTAGTTAGTCGTGTAAGCTGTAGTGGGAAGCCATAGTAGTAACTGGTCACATAAATCATAGTGAGTCGATGTACCATTGGTGGTTAATCTTTTTCTTGGGTTTTTAATTACACCAGCGGCATCACTTTGTCGATATATAATGTAAGAAGAAATTTCAGGAGTTATGAGTAAGCATTCGTAGTCGAGAGTTATCGTTGGGTCTTCAATACATCATGTCAGGATATGTCATTGCACAATACTCAGGGTATTTCATCACACTCTTTTTTTGGGTACTTCGTTACACCGTGTTTGGAGTACTTTGTTACGTTGTATTTTAGGTACTTTGTTACACCGTTTTACATATACTTCATTGCACATTATTTGTGTTACGTTGTTACACAACATAGTTCGTCGATGACGGCGATCAGAGGTTGGCCAGTGGAGGTCGATGGCGGGCGAAGGGAGGCGGGCGATGGTCGACGATGGTAAGCAACTACGAAGGCGAATAGTTATCGTTGGGTATTCAATCCAATATAAAATTAGAATTTGGCTTCTCCTACCCATCAAGCGAAGAGAGAAGGTCTATTTATAGGCTACAACTGGGATGCATTTTGATCATTGAGTGAATAACTCTCACAACCACCTAATTGGACGTCCCACATTGATCCCTTTGATCATAATTTTTTTTTAATGTTTTTAGGGCCTTAATAACCTCCAAATTAATGAAGATTAGACTCGTTAGATTCCTCTCATCAAAACACTCAATTTGGATATAAATATATAAGTTTGAAGTTCACTTGACCATACAAATTAATGATCTGAACTTCTAAATATACTTTAATGATTTGATCAAGACTTGAATTAGACTAATTTTGATATAATTGGGACCTTCTTATCGAGACAATTGGGTTAACATTGTATTCCTATATCATATTGTGACATGTCTGTATCCCAAGTCCACATTGGTAATCCAGAATTCAAAGGTGATGGACTAAACTCATTGCTGCTATAAAAGCTTTCGTGGAAAGCATATATTCGGGTCGGTTCGTGAAGCAGATCCAAATCCGTTTACGTTTTGCTGATTATTCACTTCGAGTTTATATTATTAATATAGTTATTATTATAACGATTAATAATTTCTCATTAACCAACCTTGAAACTGCGCCGCACGCGGAGCTTTCGTTCCGACGCCCTTCTCGAGCTCTACTAGAGCTTCGCGGCAGCTTATTTACAGGTTCTTACTAGTTTCTCTATTTAAGTTCGCGATTCTAGGTTTATGAAAAAATCGGGTTTTGATGAATCTCGTCCTATTTCTTACCAATTAAAAATTTTATTTTTCTTCTTATTTTTGTGCCCGCGTTCTTGTTAGGGTTTGGATCGGTAACAAGGTTGTTTACAGGTTGAATTTCGTTATTAACTGTTATTCTTTGATATATTAGCAGGCTTTTAGTTGTGCGGTGATGCTAGGGTTTCCTAGGAGCTGTGCTCTGTTATTGAGATTTTTTTTTTTAATCTTTATTCTCATTTGAGGGTCCACGGATCCATGTGTTGCACTAAAAAAATTAAAATTTGGGTTTTGTTTTTGTTCTACGTTCTTATTGCAGGGATCTCGGCCGGGAGGCGAGGTTCTTGATTTCGTTGAGTTTTATCCATTTGGTTTATGGCATTGCAGTGTATTGAATTAGAACGGTTTTCAGCAAATAACTATTACGACGGTGGTTCTGTTGAAGAAATTGATTCTCTGAATACAAGTTTTAGTATTCCTACCACTGTTTCTAGGTTGAAGAACACTGAGAATCTCAAGAAGAAAACTAATTCACGACATTCCACCGCTAAATTTGCTACAAGGAAACCTCTTACAGCTAGTGATTGCAGAGGAACAGTTGATTATCTTCCTAATGGCTGTCGTTCAATCATTGATCTTCCTCCAGCTCTGGTGTCGGAGATCCTGCACCTCCTCGACCCAAAAGACCTAGGAGTGGTTTCTTGTGTGTCAATCTTGCTTCAGAAACTAGCTTCTGATCATCATTCGTGGAAGGAATTCTACTGTGAGAGATGGGGGCTTCCATTGCCAACAGCTGCTTCTCCTGGATCAAACCTCCCAGGCGAGAAATCCTGGAAGGACTTGTTTGTCGAGAGGGAGGGCAGGAGCAAGTCGTTCATGGGAAGGTTCACCATTGACACTCTTCGCGGCCACACTGAGGCTGTTCGTGCAGTTTCTTTTTTGCAGTCTGCGAAGCTCATCTTCACAGGAGGTTATGATTCCATTATCCGTATATGGGACGCGGTTGAAGGATTAGCCCTCACTGCTTCGCCGCATCTAGGGTGCACTATTCGTGCCATAGCCGTAGATTCCTACCTATTGGTCGTCGGAGGCACGGATGCTTTCATCCAATGCTGGAAGGTAATCGAAGGAAACCCTCATCTTTTCGACATCGCCAATTCCACCGCGAACCCTAAATTCGAGTTTCGGCTCTGGGGCCATCATGGCCCCATAACTTGCCTTGGTTTGGACTCTGCTAGAATTTACAGTGGCTCATGGGACATGACTGTTAGAGTATGGGACAGACTCAACTTCAAGTGCATTAGAACTCTGAATCATGGGGATTGGGTGTGGGATCTCGTCCCTCGTGGTTCCACCATCGCAAGCTCTGCTGGGAGGGACGTATACATCTGGGATTCTGCTAATGGAAAATTGATAGATGCCATTCATAACGCTCATATTGGTAACACTTGTGCTCTCGCTCGAAGCTACTTGGGTGATTTGTTGTTTACCGGCGGAGAAAACGGAGATATTCACATGTTCAAGTTGGCAAATGGCAATGATGAAGATGACGAAATTAAACCATGTGCTACGTGGAAGCCGCATGAAAATTCTGTTAATTCACTGTCTTTTGAGTTCCCTTGGCTCGTTTCGTGTTCGAGCGATGGAAGGCTGGCGTTGATAGATGTGAGGAAGCTATTGAAATCGTCTCACTCTTCAGTTGGTAAATATTCGAGAATCAATCCGTCATCATCAGTTAATGTGGAGCCACCTCAGAGAATGCTTCATGGCTCCGGGAATGGCTGGTTTTCTGTCGTTATTGGTGCCGATAGGATTATATGTGGGGGGGACGAGGGGACTCTCAGGCTTTGGGACTTCTCCCAAGCTTTAGAAATTGAGGAAAGGGTCCGTGCATTAAGGACGACTAGGCTCGAGCATAGAATGAGACGGCGGAGAATCCAAATTGAGATGAGTTGCAAAAGCGGACTATCTGATCAAAGCTCGGGGGCTTCGAAGAAGGGCCAAAAAAATGGGAACCGAAATGCTTCTTGGGGTGCTAAACGAGAGACCAGAAACCAGGAGGCTTAGGTAATTGAAATTTGCACTTGCCTTTATGTTCTTAGCAAGATTTAAAAGGTTCTGATTTCTTAGGCACATATTGGTTAATGATTATTATCTTGATTTGAGTAGCTTGTTATGGATACTTTGCTGCTCAAGATTGTTAATTTAATTTCTGATTGAGTTGATTCGAGTCATTTTTACAAATGTTTTTTGTTTTAGTAGATAGTTCTTATTTTTAGCAGCTGCTTGCTAG
The DNA here is from genome assembly GCF_001263595.1 of Phalaenopsis equestris. NCBI lineage: Eukaryota > Viridiplantae > Streptophyta > Magnoliopsida > Asparagales > Orchidaceae > Phalaenopsis > Phalaenopsis equestris. Next base: position 70,122,001 of record NW_018164444.1, on the reverse strand, counting down.
CTTTTATTGTTTGAATTTTATTTCTTGTATGACTGCCCAAGTATTGATTAGTTTTGATAAGGATTTTAGTTCTAATGATGACTGATGCTGATTTTAAACCAAATGAAATAAGGCTGATGTTTAATCAATATTAAAATTAAAAAAAAAACAACCATTGCTTAGCATTAGTTAATGAAGAAAACTCAATAGGTTAGTTTAAGATGCGGCAAGAATGAAATAATGGAGTCAAGAAGGGGGAAAGGGATTCAAAGTTAGTGGAAACAAAGGAGGTTCTGCTTTCTAGATTGAGTCCAGTGAAGATTAGCGCAAACTATATTGAAGTTGATGGGAGAGTATATTAGAATTAACTATAGCTATGTAAAGGTAGTACTTTTGTTGTATTTAAAAGATTTATGTGGTATGTGAATAAATAGTAGTTAGAATTTTTGACTCGAAATCTTTTGGTTTGCATCAAAAAGTTCGTGGCATTACATATGTGGCGCAATAAAAATTCAAACCTTATGTTATTTATATATATATATATATATATATATATATAGAGAGAGAGAGAGAGAGAGAGAGAGAGAGAGAGAGACA
>NW_018164444.1:70116099-70121415 GCF_001263595.1 Phalaenopsis equestris | reverse complement strand
ATATATATATATATATACACATGGGTATATATGTATATATGTATGTATATGTTTGATGTATGTGTGTGTGTGTGTGATATTTTCACTACGTTTGGTACATGAAAACAGTCGGCTGCCACCATCAAATCTTAAGTGCCCCGCTTCATAATTTTCCTCGAGTATAGTGAATTATATTCTCCTCTACTCGTTATTTTTTCCATCTCAGGTTTTACATATAAATTTTTGTTTTATTCTATTTGCTTCTTTTGTGGTCCATAACATAAACTTTGTGACAATAGTGTTGTTTAAATATTAGATATGTAAATTTAGGCTATTTTAGTGGCATTTATGAAAATCCCCTAAAATACTGCGACCACTTGGGCCTAAAGGGGAAACTTAACAGTAATAATAAAAAAAAGGTTTCTATTGAAATTACGATGTCCTCATTCAGTCCTTGAGCATGGAATATCTTCAGGTGTTCTTGATGCATGGAAATGCGCTTTTTATTGTATATTCTGTGCTCCTCTACTTTCAGTTATAAAGTGTCAATGTTTTCTTTTCTTTGAATGAAGAATCACTCCATCTGTTTACTGAGTTTACTCAGTTAGAACTCTTTTTTATTTTGTGGTGTACCCATCCATTCTCTTGGGAAAAGGAGTGTTTTTTCATTGGGAGTTGTATGAGTTTTTCTTTCTAATAAAAGAAGATCGATTTGGTCAAATTAGCCAGGAATCTTCAAGGTATTTGCATGATAAAACTTGGAATTTTTTTTTCTTGAAGTATGGAGATTCAAATATGTACTTGGTGTTTGTGAGGGATAGATACAAACATAGATGTCCGCATGTAAAATGTTGAAGGAAACCTACAAGCTTTGATAAACACAAATATGAACATATGTTTATTAGGTCTGAATGTAGTATGTCAGTTAACAATATAATTTGGCAGAGTACTTCGGCAAGCATGAGCGAAGGCTTTTATTACAGCACATCCAACTTTATTACGATATGTTAAACATAATAATTGTGTATAAATTCATACTTCATAACCATTTGGACTAAATATGATTTATTTCGAAGTTAGCCAGGGTATCTTCCTATACTTCTAAGGAGTAAATCAAGCAGGTCATGAGATGATGTGGTATGCTAGGCCCTTTGCACCCACACTGGGGACATATTGATCATTTATTTAGCATGTGCACCTATGTTTTTATAATTAGTTGATGGTCATATTTGCTACAATTTGGATCTTCTTCGTTTGTGGGAAATTTTGTTTGTGTATATGATTTTTCTGATGGTTGACTTTTAGTACATCAATTTCTGGGAATATTCACATACATACCATACCACCCATGCTTCAATTTTTACATATATGCACATTGCCTATGCTTGAAAAGGTGTATTTCACTCATGAAGAGTTAAAATAGTGTTTTTTTTTTGGTGTGATACAAAATATTTGGGGGGTATATATGTAAAAAGTAAAATTCAGTTGTTAGATATGTAAATACGTAAGAATGTAGATGCCCCTGATTTCTTTTAACATCCTAAGTTATTTATTGTTATCAAATTTCAATTTTTTTTTCATCATAAATAGTGAACAGTTGGTTATGATTAATAACCTTTGTCTTACAACATAAGTATGGATTCATGCCCTGCAAGTCTCTATATATTTATTGAGAGGTCTGCTGGAGAAGTATGGGGAGAATAATGAGGATCTACTATGATTTCTGTTGATTTAGAAAAAAACTTATGATAAGATTCCAAGAAAAGCGATGTGTTGATATTGCTTATATTCAAGTCATTAAAGATATGTATATCTGATATTTTAATTGTGTTTTGACAAAAGGAGCATTAACCAAGTATTTTCCTATTTCAGTTGAATTATATTAGGGATCGACTTTAAGCCCATAACTTTTTGCTTTATTTATGGATGTTCTTACTAAACACCAATAGGATAATGTTTTTCTGTGTGTGTTTATTTGCTGATAATATCTTTCTTGGGATAAGACTATATAGAGTTCATGAATAAACTTGAATTATGGAGGTAACTTTAGAGTCTAATTGCTTTAGTTTGAGTAGATTTAAAAGTGAATGCATGGAATGTAATTTTAATAGTACTAGATCTAGTGTTGGGCTCGTAAAAATGGGTGATCAAGTCGTTAAAATGAGTAAATATTCTAGATATCTCGTGTCTATTGTTCAAAGTGATGGTGATATAGATAGGGATGTTATTGATGTTATTAGTAAAATTAAAATTAAAGTTGGATGGTTGAAGTGGAGAAATGCATTGGGCCTATTGTGTGATAGAAAGCTTCCGCTAAGACTTACAAGTACAAATTTATAAGATGGTGGTGAAACTTGCAATGCTTTTATGGCAAATTCCTTTAAAAGAGAAGCATAAACTTAAGTTAAAGTGTTGTTGAGATGAGAATGCTCAGGTGGATGGGTGGCTTTACACTTAGAGACAAAATGTAAATATATATATATATAATGTCGGAGTAGCTCCATTGAAAAAGAAGATTAAAGAGAGTTATCGTAGATGATTTGGTCGTATTAAAAGTTGACTATTTGATGGCCCAATTAGGAGAGTAGATGTTTTAGATTTGACTTGTGTTGAGAAAGATAGAGGTAGACCTAAAAAGACTTGGTATGTTATATAAAAAATAGTATTTATTTATTAGAATTAAATGAAAATATAACCCTCAGCTGGACAAAATAGAAAAATGATTCACGTTTTTATTTATTAGAATTAAATGAAAATATAACACTCAGCTGGACAAAATAGAAAAATGATTCACGTTGCTTGCCCGAATTAGTGGGATAAATCCTTCTTGTCATCGTTGTAGTCGCCATCTTATAAACTTTGCAAGTTTTGCATCAATTTTCTGGACAACTTTACGATCTGCATCCAAATTCTAGTCTTCAAGACATCTTGCAGCAAATTTGCCATCAGGATTAAAAAATATATATATCTTTATTTGAAATCTTCATTACCATGCATTTCTAACTTATATTTGGGACTAATGGCTTCCATACCTTTTGCTACTATTTGAATCAACCATTAATTTCATTACCATGAATAATGCATTGCCATATTACTCTTATTAAAAAATTTATATTACCATAAACGTAATTTATATTCATGTTTATATAATAAGAAAATAATTATTTTCATATATAAAGAAGATAAATTATATATGTGATATCGTATCTACAACATAAGACATATGCAAACATATGATGTGTCTATATTTAATAATATCAATTATTTCCTATAACTATAAACAGGTCGATCGAATTAATTTTAAAATATGCCACATTCTATAACAAGGTCTAAATTATATGAATAAGTTAAAAATAAATTCTAATTATATTTTAATATAATCTATAGAAAATGATTAAATAAAATTTATGATATAATATAAATTATAATATAATAGTTTACTATATATAAATATCTTAAATTACAATTATAAACACTAATTGTGCGTGCGTGCGTGCCTCAGTGTGTGGGAACAAAATTGCGTATGTCTTACTTATGCAGCGCTGCGTGCATAATGGAGGTTAAATTTACGTTATATCGGTATTATATTTGTGTTATATCCCCTGTAATCTCGATGTAACTTCCATGTAATCTATAGATATGTGAAAACAGAAGCGCGAAACTTATTTGTAAGTTGAGGTAGGTTACATGTAGGTTATATGGAGGTTAGGTCACATCGAGGTTACATGCGTTATAACACGAATATAATGCGGATATAACATGAATGTAACATTCATTACGTATGCAGCGCTGCATACGTTACGTACGCAAATTTTTTCCCGGCGTGTGACTAAGTATGATATTTAATTAATTTTTTAAGCTTTTATTTATATTTTTAAACTAAATTACTTGCATATCATAATGTGTGATATATATAAATAATTTCAAAAGTTTAATTTATTATTTTGTTCGGCGGTTGATAATCTTATGATGTTCATTTCATTTTCCCAAATGAAAAACTTTCTGCATAAAAAAAAATATATAAATAAAATCGTATTTTATAAATTTAAAATCATGTAAATGTTTTTTTTTTTTTAATTATTGTTGAGAAATTAATAAATGAATAAACAGCTACATAACCGTTGCCTCTGACTGGTCACTAAATTCCCCCCCGCCGATTATTTGCGTACATAAGATGTACGCAGCGCTGCGTACATCAGATGTTATTCTGGGGGTACATGGGAGTTATATCCGGGTTATACCGGAGGTTACAAGGGGGTATAACCCAGAAATAACCTCATTGTACCTCCTGAATAACCCCTGATGTACGCATACATCTTATGTACGCAAGAGCCAAATCTAGCGAGTCGCACAGCTTTCCTTAGTCCTTTTTCGGCAACATTTCTACAAATGAAAAAAAAGGCATTAAAATAGATACCGCCGAATGTCTATCTATTTACATGCTTAACATCTAAATTTTACTTTTTACATTTTACCGCTCAGTTATTTCATATAACATACAAATACTATCATTATAAGTTAAGAAAAAAAAATACATATTTTTCATATCTTGTATTCTACTCATTATTTAAATGAACCGTACACGAACAACTTTATGTTCAAATATTTTTTAGCTCAAAATAATAAAATGTACGGTTACACTAACAAACTATTTACGAGCAATTTTGAACATTGAACATGGCTAGTTTCAAACATATATTTATTATTAGATTAAATTATTGGTTTTAGCTTAATCAAGTGCCAGTAATTAAATAAAAATAGTTATTATGTTTTAAAAATAAAGCCAAATTCCCTCACCGTGGGGGGTAATTGCCTCTCCTCAAATTCATATTTTTTTATTTATATGAAGGACAATTTTTATCCCTTCTCAAATATCACTTCACCTTTGGTTCCCGTGACTCCTCCCACATCAAGCCTAGAGGTATAATTTGTCCTCCATAAAAAAGAGATTGGTTCCGCCCCTGACCACCCTCACTTCCAGCCGACACACATCAACTTCAAGCTTCTCATCGCCTACAACAAAGAGCACCAAAACGAATTATTAGCCAATGTATGGAATGATAACAGTACTAAGCCACTCATCTTCTTCAACTTTCACTTTGTTAAGTACATGTATTTCTCCTAAGGGGTTGAATATTCGTCAAGGTGGAGATTTGTTAGGTATAGCTCATATACTATAAAAGGGACAGATGTTGGACCGCAGCGGAGCCCACGAGCGGAGTGAAGCGGAATGATCTGTCCAATCAGAGGAGTTTCATTATTTGGGTTAGGGGTGCGGGGGCAACACCCCACGGTTTGGTACATGAGTAATTTAAGTAATTACATATTGTACTATAG
>NW_018164444.1:70069621-70115166 GCF_001263595.1 Phalaenopsis equestris | reverse complement strand
ACGAATCGCAGTGTTCCCGATCGCGACAGAGGAATCACGGCTTTGGCTTCAGCGGTTCGGATGGGCTTCGGCTCGACTAGAGGGTTTGGCGCTAGACGAAGTCGCTACAGGCAGAAAAGGAGGGTTTTGACGTCAGCCTGGAGCGGAGGCGAAAATTGGAAGATCTGATTTCATTCCTTTGCTGGAGGCGGAAGAAATTCAAGTTCTGATTTTATTGCGGAGAAGAAAATTGAAAGAGAAATCAAGTTCCAATTTTATTTCTTTGCGGGAGGAGGAGAAGAAATTTGGAAGGAAGAGAAGAAATTTGGAATGAATAATTTTCAGATTTCTCTAGAGACAATAAAGGAAATTTTCTCCTATTAACCAGGAAAATCTTATTGCATGCGGAGATTTTCCAGGACACAAGAAAGACAAAGAAAGGGAATCTGCTACTACACTCGGGAAATGAAAATTTTTAAATAAAAAATTTCTTTCTGGAAGGAAAGCGGAGAAGGACTTTTTCTAGAAAGAAAGCAGAAACGGAGCTTTTCTAAGAAGGAAAGTGGAGCTTTTTTGGAAAGCAGAGACTGAGCTTTTCTTGGAAGTTTAAGGAACATGATTTATGGGAAAGTTTAATTAAGGAAAATTTAATTAAGGGAAAGTTCTTTTTTTTGGAAAACTTAATTAAAGAAATCTTAATTAAGGGATTATTTAAAAAGATTTTTGGCATGGTTATCCAACCAACATTGGTGTATAAGAAACTCCATGATATACTTCTCATAAGGGGCTGAATATTCGTCAATGTGGAGATTTATTGGATATATGTATTTCTCTTAAAGGGCTGGAAATTTGCCAAGGTAGAGATTTATTAAGTACATGTATTTCTCCTGAAGGGCTGAATATTCGTCAATGTGGAGATTTGTTAAGTATGGCTCATATACCATAAATGGGACAGATGCTGGAGCGGAGTGAAGCCCATGAGCGAAGTGAAGCGGAAGGATCTGTCCAATCGGAGGAGTTTCATTATGTGGGTTGGGGGTGCTGAGGCAACACCCTGCAGTTTGGTACATGAGTAATTTAAGTAATTACATATTGTACTATATGATTATATATATGCCCTGTTATAACTCTATGTAACTCTATGTGAGTTGATTCTTGTATTATGTACTCTCTTCTGAATATTGAAAAGGAAGTCGCCGCTCTGCTCCCAAGGATGTAGGCATGTTTGCCGAACTTCGTTAAATCTCTGTGTGTTCATCTGAATTTGTGTCGATTCCTGTTTTTCTTCGCCCTAATTTCTCAACACACTTTTTTTCTTATATGATTCTACACGAGTACTGAAGCTAGACAAAATCATCCTCACTATTAGAAAACATAAAAACCATATTTTTATTTCCCAAAACTTGGTTCTAATACATTTAGGTTTATCTACAAGCGGAATCTGAAATTATCTTCTGAATCGGTAAGCATTGCATCCGCGAAGTCCGCCAGCAAATTCTATTAGGTTCAAGTAGTCGGTCGATGGAAACTATCTATCAGTTAGCCAAATCTTCATTTGATCATTGTTGTTGGTCGATTGACTTCTTTGGTTTGTCGATCAACTAGATTTGGATCTTGCTACGAGGGAAGTGAGGCATGGACCTTTTTGACTTGTATATTTTGACCGCCGATGAGTCCTTCTTAATTATGACTATTTTAATTCATTAGATTTCCTTGAGATTTATATAGACATATTTACAATGTATAATCTTAAACAAAAGAGAAATCTACAAAAAAAAAAATAATAATAATAATAAAAAGGAACATCATCAATAAATAAAGCACCACAAATTCTTACAAAAAAAAAAAAACACCACACATATGCATGAAATACTGATAATATGATGAATAATCTAAAATTCAATAACTTTAAACAATTATAATAGTTCTTCCATTAAGGGTGTAAAAATTAAGCTAGACTAATTGTGCTAGCAGCAGAAAGCGAAACAAAGAAAATCTCTCCTTCTGCCCCGTCGGCGTTCTCATGAGGATGCAAAATACCACATTCTGAAGGCCGCAGCCTCTCGCCACCTTCCATGGCTGCTTCAAACACCTCACTCATCCCCCTCATAAAACATGCTCTTCCGCACTTCGCCCCCTTCCCTCCGATGACCACCCACCGCAAATCTCGCTGAATATCAACCAATAAAATCTCATCATTAACTTTCGATCTCACGAACACCAAGCTCTCATCTTTGGGATGAAGACCGAGCAGCACCACCGCCCCCCTCAAAACTCCTTCTTTTCCGGTCACCACCAACCTCCATAACCCCCTCTGCTGCTCCATCGTCCATACATATACCTCAACTCGCGCGTTAACAGGATTCAACTTCACACAATGCAACCATCCCCTGCATTCTCCGAACCGCGTCGCTTCGTCGAGTTTGATCGAGCTCCTCTCCCATAAAGATACCAGCTTTGGTACAAAATCAATCTGGTCTTCCAATGAAGCGAAGCGGATGAGGAAACGGTCGGCTAAATCAAGGTATACGATCTCCTCGCCGGTGTGAACCGGCTTCCTTCTGTTTGGGACCAGTTGATCAGAGGTGAGAGCGAACGAAAGATTGCAGAGGCGCGACCATTTTCTGATTTTGGAGGAGTAGACGTAGAAGACGACTGGTTTACTACTGCTATCACCCCATACATTGAAAAACAATTTGTTTTGGTGCTCTTCGATGCAGACGACGAGAAGCTTGAAGTGGCTGCGTTCGTGTAGGACAATGGCGGCGGAAACAGGGGAATGCGGGTAGGGGAAGGTAATGGGAGAGTGGTCGCCATTGATGAGATTGTAGACGTGAAAGAAGTCTGGGAATGATTTGTAGCTTTGGTAGAAAATGATGCAGGAGATAGAGTCGAAGATGGTTATTTCATGGATGTAAGGGGTGGCGGAGAGGGAATTGGATAAGGTGGCGTTGAGTTCAGCGTCGCCGGAGAGGGCGGGGGAGCCGCTGGGGAGGGGGAAGTATGTGTAGCGGCTGAAGAAGGTGGTGGAGATGCGCAGAATGATGCCCTGTATAGTTCTTTCGGCGGCAGCGGCGGCGGTGGGATTGGTGGTGTCCATGACTGGACTGGTTGGTGGTGTGCTCTTGCTGCTTATATGAATTAACTAATAAGAAGGTAATTGAACTGCCTACTAATTAAATACTAATTTAACAATTATAGAAACAAAGTTACTATTTTTAATTAATTACTAACACTTAATTAAAGGAAATAGAATAATGACCAAATCTTAGACTGAATATTTTATGCTAGATAAAAATTAAATGATTTTGTTTTGAAATAGGATTTAAAAAAAATACAATTAGGGTGATTTAAATGATTTTGTTTTGAAATAGGATTTAAAAAAAATGCAATTAGGGTGATTTTTTTTTTTTTTTGCAAAAGTTAAAATTAAGATATATATGATTGAATTAAGGGAAATTTATTGATAGATTTAGCTTTTTAGGCAACTACTATTTTGAAAGATTTATTGATTTATTTATTTTTGGAAATGTTGTCGAAAATGGACTGAGAAAATTTTAAAATTTTGAATTTATATTTTTGTATTTTTATTATTTTTTTATATTGATATAAAGTTTGATTAGTAGTTTAGAAATTGCATAAATATATTATTTCTTTAAGAACTTTTTTGCCCGTTTATCATTGCAAATATTATGTTTTTTTTTAATAATAAAAAAGCTGAAAAATTAATAAATAAATAAATCTTTTTAAGTAAAAATTGATATTAGTTTCACTCACTCTCTCTTCAACAAATAAAAAATATATATTTCTAAAAAAATAAGTTAAGGAAATAATAGTGCATGCTTGTTAATTTTATTTTATTATTTAATTATATTGAAATATTAAAAGGGCAATTTATGCTTTTTTTCTTAATTAATGTATAAAATACGGTTTTTTAATTTTTTAAAAAACAGGAAGTTCTGAATTTGGGAAAATGAAAATAACATAAGATAATTAGCCACTAGATATAATAATAAATTAAAGTATTTAAAATAATGAATCTATATTAATTAAATCAAGTCAAAAATTAACTTAAGATTTATTTTGCAACAAATAAATATAAATTTTCAAGGCTCTTGATTCCTAGGCCACAGCCAGATACAAGAGTGCCTATTTATAGGCAATAGATGAAAGCAATATAATAAATTGAAATAATTTTAAATATCGAGGATATAATAAAAAATAAATATTGGTAAAGTTTATTATAAATATTATGCATAATATAATAATAATTAATTTCAATAAATCTAATTATTTTGCATGTAAATGAGTTTGAAAAGAGAAAAAAAGGGGCTATAAGAAATTATTTAATGTCCTTATTATTTTTATATTTAATAAAAAAAATTATTTTTTATATTTTATGAATTAAAATTATAATTACAAGCATATTTTTTCAAACAATCGGGGGCCGGCCCGCGGGCTGCGTTTCAGGATAAGCAGCTTATCCTGAAACGCACAAGCTGCCCCATACAGAATCTTAATTTGCTTGAGTTAAACAAACCTTTCTCGCTTTCAATACTCTTTCTAGTCCTTTCTGGCTGCCTCATTATAAGGTATTTGTTGTTATAGAAAGTGTGCATAATTTTAACTATGCTTTTGGAATATGCTGCACCCCAACAACACAAAGTGTGATGAAATAATGTGAACCTATATATTATATTTTTGAAAAAGAAAAGATTATGTGTAAGTAATTATAAAAATAAATAAGATAAAATAATATTTTATTCCATAAATAAGAGTCTAACTTGTACAATCAAGTGAAAATAAAGAGCTTATTGAAAGCAAATTGAAATAATAATAGAAAAAAAAGGTACCTAAAATCCAATATAGAGAATATAATAGCCTTAAAAAATATCAAAAATACCAAAAATAATTTCTACTCTTGTGGAGACGGTCTTGTAAGTGGATGAATAGAACCTGCTATACAAAAAGGATTAATGGATGAGTTTGATAAACCAAATTCAATAAATAACCACTACTTATTAAATCATAAATGACAATAAGTGGGGTATGAAGCATGAACAATAGACAGAGACAAATTGTCATATGCATATATAGATAGTTTTAATCAAACAAAAATATATTGTATAGATCAAAATTAGTATAATACGAGTGTACTCGATCTATTTATTGGGATATATAATCACTAAAAATTAATAGTGTATGACTTAACAATCAATCATTATTCAATATCAATTGGATTTATATTTATATTGTCAATTTTATAAAACACCTTGAAAACATGAAGACAAACACCTTCAAATAGACGTCATTTTGTGGACATGTCGGCCCGGCTAACCAATATCTAAAAAGATTTCACTCACCTACAAACAATTGCAATCAAGCATACAATTAGAAATTTTTAGCAAAAATTATTTAAATAATATCGACCAACATATTTATTATTTTCAATATGATTATAATTCGTGAGAAATCTAACCTTAATTCATAATAGTAACATGCATGCATGCATGAAAAAAATAATGAAGGTGTGGGATTTAATCAAATATGCAAGAAGCTATGCAACAATTCAGTATGAGCAATAAATAAATCTTATGATAAGTCTAAAAATATGAAGTAAAATGTGCAAAACTGACAATCTTACAAATAACTATAAATTTAATACAAGAAGCAAGAATAATGCCCCTAATAATAAAGGCTAGGTTTCTCACATGCTTGTTGTTGACATCACTCTAGAAAACTTAGTATTTTATTTTCAGTGCAACACTTTTGATGACTTAAAGTTCCTACATTTGTGTGTAGTTTTTAGTTCTTAAGAAGTTTGGTTTAGCAGTTGTTTTCTATATCATGCTTTCAGGCTTGCGGTTCTTCTCTTTATATTATAATTGATGTAATTGGAGATAAGACCACTATTTTTGTCTGATAAGTTTCACATACTGCACTCTGTTTCTTAGCCTTTGTTTGAGGATGTGTGAGATAGCTATGATAGTAGACTATGTAATAATTTTTGGATTTTACTTCAGAGCTCAAGCATTTTCTGGTTTCTGTCTATGATGATCTCTTCTTCTCTACGAGATGGTTTAAGATAATTCTTTTAGGTTTGTTTTCTTAATTTTCTCAAAGTTTGAATGCAGTATGAGCTTTGCTGGATTTGATATCCTCATTCAAACTACCTGTTTATCCCTTCATTTTAATCTTCATTCCTCTTCTTACACCTCAAGGAATTGTCTGTAGATCTTATTTATTTCTTCATAATGTATTGTAATGTGATACACCTCCAATAAATTTCCATCATCCTGCATGAATCTCCGAGGTATGAAATGGATCTCGAGGTGACTTTTTGAACAAGAAATATTCAAGTCTTGATAAAAAGTCATTCAGAAATCCAATTTCAGCAAACTTACGGTCAAACTGACTTGGTAGGCAAGAAGAGCATAATGTTACCTGAAATTTGTCCAATCCTAACCAATTCATGCCCAGATCAAACCATTGAACTGCCTTTGAAAGTTTTCTTGACACATTTGGAAAGTCAAATTGATAGTCTTGACAAGACGAATCTAACGAGCCTAAGATCACTCAATTTACACATCATTAAGATGCTCAAATATTAATTAAATGTCGTCCAATTGAGGGAAGCCCTCTGAGTCGTCCGATTAAAATGATTAATATTCATGCATTAATTGCACTCAAAACTCAATAAATAGAGCACCACCTCTCTCATGAGGGGAGGGTAAGAGCTTTAGGCTTGAGAAAGAAGTTAAATCTTTGAGAAGAAATTGAAGTTGAGTACCACTCCTGCTACCGTCGATCATCACCGACCATCGTCGACCACCACCGACCACCGCAGACCTCCGTTGACAACCACTGACCGCTGTCAAGCACTCCCACTACCATCAACCACTGTCGACCACCGTATACCACCACCAATCAACGTTGACCTCTATCGATTATCGTCAACCATAGTCGACCACTACCGATCATTCGTCGTCAATTGCTATCGATCGTCACCATTCGACGATGCAACCTGGAAAACCTAGTAACTATTTTTCGCCTATAGTTGCATCAGTAATCATCTTTTTATAGTGAAACCCTTCCGTTGGATCTGTCCTCATGGTTTTTCCCTTTTCGGGTTTTCCACGTAAAAACTTATGGTGTCATTATTAATTGTTTGCTCTTTTTAGAGTGTGTGTTGAATCTTCGTACCACGTTAAGACTATAATCTGCACTCTCCTGCCGCGAATTTTCAAGCACGTGTATATTATTTCTAATTTTGATTACTAAGTAATCTGTACACTTCTTTATAACCATGCTCTAGATCTAATTTTGAGTTTTTTCTTAGTTTTCATAAGCTGATGCCATACTACTTGGACGGAGCCCCTTAGAAGAATTTTGCTCATTAGACATCCAAGCTCTTTGGGATTTTATTATGATGACGATTTCGAGACCTCGAGGCATCATTCAATGAATCAGATATATTGGATGCAATTGCAAGAACTTGTCGTTTTGTTGGTTCTCTATTTTCTAGAAGTTTCATATGAACACAAAGCATTCAAAACTTCAATACCAAATAAAAAATAATATTATTATCATTTTTTTAATAAAATACATATTTTCATGTATTAATTTATAGCACTAAAGAGCAATGTATGTAAATATGAAAGTATAGGTGTGAGATATGTGCATGAATATAAGAGAATTGTGCATTAGGTATATGTAAATTTCCATTTGAAAGGGGAATTTAGATACATACAACATAATTTTTATTTATTTAAATATCTCAAACATGATTTCATATTCATACACATAGCATTCAAAACATCAATATCAAATAAAAAATAACACTTATAATATACCTTCTCGTGCATTGATTTAAAGCACCAAATATGAAAGTTTAGCTATGTGATACAAAAATATATAATAATTGTGTGCTAGTGTTGTCCTCTATATTTTCTATAAGTTAGTATCAAATATGGAGAAACTTTATCATTTTTTTTTTCTATGTGAGTTCATACGCACCATTTGCATGTATTTTTGTCAATGTAAAATTCTTTTATGAGGACATCAATTTTCGAAATTTACTACAAGAGCTCATTTGGATTGTCGAGATGATTCAAACAGACCTACTTGCACATGAATCAGACTTCGTTCAATATTCGTAGAACGGGTTTGAACAATATATATATATGGTTTCAAAATTGAAAATATATTCCATAATTAGCATCCTAATTAATTAAAATTATGAATAATAATGAGGGACATTAAGATGTTTCTAAAACTAAAACTTTTTTCTTTTTTTTTTGAAAAATAAGAGTGCTTTATTCAATAGAAAATAAAGCGCAATAAATTGCAAAAACTCTGTAAATAAACTCAAAGCTCTACAACCTCCAAGATGAAGAGAAACATCTCTATGATCTGAAATATCTCTATCAAACAGTAACAAGCAGAACCCCAAAAGGTCAAAGAGAGAGATGCACAACAACAAAGAGATGCAAAACAATTTGAATACTACAACAACCAATACTTCATAAGCTCCAAGTGAGAATTCAATTCCAAACAAACAAAGCAACACCAGAACTCCATAAGGTCCAAATGAGGAAAAGATCACAGCAAACTGCATAGACAAATAAGGCAACATCAACGGAAAAAAAAAACCCCTCTAAATGATATATGAAAATAGGAATTCTATACACTGTAAATAACTAAATCACTCCTGAAAGTCTAAATGACAAAAAATTTTTTCTAAAAACAACAAATTTAGACATCCAGAAAGTCCGAAAGAAGAAAAAGATCTCTGTAAAACAAAAACCACATCCGAATAAATAACAACAATTATGAAACCAACAACAGTTTGAGGAAGAGAATCACACACAACTGCACAAACAAACAAAATGTAGCAACATTATGCTTATGTATTTATGATATATATATATATATATGCTAACAACCACCTAAGAGACTAAAACAAAACGACAACCATGCATCAATATGAATAGCAACTAATTTAAAAGAAAAATAAAACAAAAGCTCAAAATTCACATTCAATGAGTGAAAGAACTTGCAAAATAAAAATGGTCATCAGTCTCTAAACATATTTATTAAGAAGAGAATGAGTGAAAGAACTTGCAAAATAAAAATGGTCATCAGTCTCTAAACCATTACCATACAAAACACATATATTATAAACACTCATCCCTCTTTGAGAAAGAATGTCAGAAGTTTTCAATCATTTATGAATAATAACCATTACCATACAAAACACATATATTATAAACACGCATCCCTCTTTGAGAAAGAAATTTTCAGTCATTTATGAATAACTTTCCAAGTGTGACAGGCAAAGTTAATAAAATATCATTTATACCAAATACATTTAAACCAATAAACACAAGAAAAAATAAAATAAAAGTCTTATTTGAGTAAATTTTTTCTTATTCCAAGGAAATGCATCCCCACAAATAATAAGAATATTATTAATAGCATTAAGACAATAATTTAGTGCATTGCTAAAATTAGAAAGCTTTCATCTATGTATCAACAATAACATCTTTGAGAAAAACATACCGAGAAAGATTAATATCACCATAATGATCTTTAAGGGATAAACTATCAAATTAATGATCATTAAAGAAAGATAAGTGACTATTGTTATTAACTTGAAACTTTAAATGAGTTCTCAGTTAGAGCAATTTAATAAAGCATTTTCAAAAGAAAATAGATGAAGCACGAGAATTATTCCAAATGGAGTCATAAGATTGAAACACCATCTAGAGATTTAAGAGCTTTCATAATAAATTTAGAATTTTTAACATTGATAGTATTTAAAAAAGAGATAACAATGCCACCATAATGCTTACGCATTGTAGCAATATTTCAAGCAATGGTATGAATGTGCCTTTTATTAATATAATTATTTAAGAGAAAATTTTAAATAATTGAAGTAATTTCCTATTTTCAAACTTTTAGGTAAAACAATGGAATGAAACCAGTAATGTAAGTAGCTTAAATAGTAAATTTAATAAGTTTAAATTTTACCAGCAACAAATAAGAACTGATGTTCAGACAAGCCAACTACTTAATGTAATTTGTAGATAATATACTTATAATCATCCTTAACCAACTTAGTGGGCTCATTAATGACCCACACATAATTTCAGGGTAAAGTTTTTATAGTAAAGCCATGCACAAATATTGTAAATTTGATTTTGAATAAGACCATGCATCGGCTTAGAGATGGCACTGATAGATTTAGAACACATAAAGATTATAGAGTTTATTATAATTATTCAAAATTTTAGTAAGAAGAGAAATAATATATAAATCAGCTTTCCCAAAAGAATGATATCATTAGCATAAATTAAATGGAAAATATTATTATCCTAATTTCCAACACTTAAATGAGAATTAATAGAAGCAAAAAGAGCATCAATGATAATAGCAAATAGATGGTGAGAGAATGGAAAACATTGCATTAAGCCAGTAGTTCAAGAAAAATATCCTCTAAGTTCACTATGAATAATAACACAATGGGAAATTTGCTTTCCTAGCAAACATTTCTTATTTATTTATGTATCTCAGACAAAAACTTTCATATTTATACACATTAGAATATGGTGTTTTAAATCAATGCATGAAAATATGTACTTCACTTTTAAAAAGTGATAATAATGTTATTTCTTTATTTGATATTGATGTTGTGAGTATTATGTTTGGAAATATGAATGTTTGGGTTTGTGATAAGTAAATACATAAGAATTGTGTTCTATTCAAGTAAATTCCCATTTTAAAAGGAAATTTACAAACATTGCACACAATTCTTGTATATTTATGTATCACACACTTATATTTTCATATTTACATACATCACTCTTTGGCTCTTTAAATCAATGCATGAAATGTGTACTGCACTTCTAAGAAGTGATAATAGTGATATATTTTATTTGATATTGATGTTTTGAGTGCTACGTCTGAAAATATGAAACTTAAGTTTGAGATATGTAAATGCATAAGAATTATGTTCTTGGTTTGTACATTCTCCTTTTAAATGAATATTTAATTAGACATTTTATGGTAGATATTAATCAATTAATTTTTTCTAATTTAACTATTGTAGAAACCAAGATATTTTTTTAACGAATTACCAAAAAAAATTAAGCAAAATATATCATCTAATAATAGAATTATTTATGCTACATATTATATATTATTAATGAAAAAATTGTCTGACAACTCATAGTTGTTCAAAATTTAAGAAATTCCTATATCTCGGTCATTATTTTTTTTTCAAGGAAAAGATAAATAAATAATTGTTAATCTATGTATATATGTATGTATCTATATATATGCTTATGTATTTATGTATGTATGTGCCAAATCAAACCGAGGATCACATGAGTCAGTCTTAAGATGAAAAATGTCAGCTTTACACTTCCAGGTGAAAGAAGAAGGCTGGGGGCACATCCAACTTGGAAACTTAATGGATGATACTATGGTTATTCCTGACAATGGTACGACACGTCAAAGTTGGTTATCTGGCTCCGCTCCTAAAACTAGAGGAAGAGGCATGACTAAGTTGGCTCGTCCCTAGCTACTTGTTTTCTATATGTTTTAAATTTTTTGAGTCTATCGGTATCATGTTGTTGGGGTAGCAATGTACTTGGTATCGTATGGGTATGATGTCTCTATTGGACTCTCTCATACAACCTTTATGTATCTTTTCTATTTCAATAAAATCAGCCCTTGGGCTTTTCAAATATATATGTGGGCACCAAATATCGATTCCCCCATATGGGTTGAAAACCTGGTGTGCTTGATTCTGATTCGAAGAGCCTGCGCCACGAGATTCGAACCCCCGACCCGAGGGACTTATGCCAGAGGCCACACCAATGAGCCAGGTATATATATATATATATATATATATATATATATAGAGAGAGAGAGAGAGAGAGAGAGAGAGAGAGAGAGAGAGAGAGAGAGAGAGAGAGAGAGAGAGAGAGAGAGAGAGAGAGAGAGAGAGAGAGAGAGAGAGAGAGAGAGAGAGATACGTACATACATACAATATCAAAATCTTTAGCATCACATAAAAATATCACTAATCTAAATTTTGTTAAAGTGAAACATTCATTTTCATGCCTATATATGTTTTGATGAGATTATAATGAAAATGTGTTTTGCATATAAATATCAAATGTTAGATCCTTTTGGTTTTCAAACAACCACATGCAATTTTATGATTATTAATTTTCACATTATTTCCTTTTAAAATTCCTTCAAATTAATTATTGTAAAAAACCACATATAAAAAAAATCAAATGATTGAGAATGAAGTATTTGATAACTTATAATTTTTTGGAAACACTATTATGTTAAAAACATAGAATATGGTGATTTTGACAAGTTACATTGTTGGTTAGAAAGAAAAATTTCATAGTATTCCCATAGTACAAGTATTGGGGAAAATAAACATTGTTATTTGATGTTTTGGACAAAGGTAAAATTACCCTTATTGTACTTATTCTATATATAGTATGAAGCTAACTAACATAGCTTTGAATATCAGTTTAATTGAATTGGCATGAGGTTTACGTAAGAGGTCGTGATCTAAGCTCAATATTTTGGTCACAATTGAAGGATAAATTATCATGAATATTTCAATCAAATATAATTTTTTATAAAAGCCATAAAAGGTTTTTAGGCATCTAATCAATATAGGTTTAGCTTAAAATCCACGGATTAAAATTAATTAAAAATAAAAATAAGAAAAGATAGCTTCTGTCATACTTTCACAAAAATGTTTAGTTTAGCAATAAAAAAATTTAAGAAAGTTTTATATATATATATATATATATATCCACTGGAGTGACCAAATGATGCATGATCTTAACATGAAAGGTTCGGGTTGTCTCAATGATCCAAACATTATGGTGTGAGTTGTTTCATAAAACGACACATCAATGAAATTTTCTTACATAGGTAAAATATTCACCATGAAGAGTTGGCTCTCACATCATGTTTATTGCTCACAATGACATTTATTGCAACTAAGTATACTAATTAAACATTTATTTAGGGAGATAAAATTAAGGCCAATAACATTGATATGATTGCTTATTTAAACCAAATAAATATACTAATCAAACATTTATTTTATGTAGATAAAAATAACTGTGATCCCAAAAGAGAAACAGCAAAAAACTCTCCTTCCGGCCCATCAATATTCTCATGGGGATGGAAAAGACCACAAAATGTATGATTTGGGTCAAATCCCACCAATGATACTCTCAACACATCATTCATCCCATGAAGAAAGCACGCAGGGCCACAAACTACTCCTTTCCCAGGAATGACTACAAATGGAAAATCTTGTTCGATGTCAACTACTGAAATTTCATCGTTTGATGCTCTCATTAACACAAAAGTCGTCTCATCTGGGTGAATCCCTAACACTGTTCTTCTCCTTGATCTTCTTTTTCCTTCCACCACTTTCCTCCATGACCCCCTTTGTTGCATTGTCCATAAGTATACATCAACTCGTGCTTTAAATGGGTTAAACTTCACACAATACAGTTGTCCTCTGCATGCACAGTACCGCACCGCTTCATCAACCCTGCCCATGCGTCTCTCTCGTTTTGATTTTTTCTTTGGTATTAAGTGGATTCTATCTTCCACATAGCCAAAGCTGACAAGAAAATGATCTGTTAGGTCATGATATACAATGCTCTCGATTGGATGAACCGGTTTTCTTCTATTAGTGAGGAGGTTCTCAGAGGTGAGAGGTTGGTCAATAGGCACAAGAGACCAATCCTTACTATCAGAGGCATAAACGTAGAAGACCAAATGCTTGGGATTGTGATCACCTTCTTCAGTAAATAAGGGGTTTGGGTGTTGGTTAATGCAAATGAAGAGAACTTTGAAATGTGAGGAGTCGTGTATAACAATTGAGGCAGCGATGAAGGCGAGGGGGTGGGGGAAGGAGAAGGACAAGTGGGAATGATTAATGAGGTTGTATATATGATAGCAGTTGGGGTAAGTGTCGTAGGTCTCATAGAGGATGTTGGTGTTTACTACATCATGGATGGTTATATTGGGGAAGTGGGGGGCTTTGGCAAGTGATTTGGCTAGAGATTGGTCAAGATTGGTGGACTTGCTTTTCCGAATGCAGTACGGTAGGCTGCGTGGGAGTGGAATATAGGCATAGCGGCCATTAAGGGTGGTAGATCCGCGAAGGATGATGCCGAGTGTAATTTTCTGGAGGAAGTTGGGATCTTGGTTGGCCATGATTAATTTAATGCTATGGTTGTTTGTGGGAAGTTATCTTCTTTGAGAGAAATTTTTGTTGGCTGGCTTGATGTTTTAAAGTAGAAAATAAGGGTAAATTTATTAATTTTATTGTTATAGAAATCTAATTTATTTCTTTATTAAATTACTAAAAAATAGATTAAAAAATATATCATCTAATAAATACAAGTATTTATACTGTATAAAAACAATTTGTTATGAGCAACTTATTTAGAAGCTTATAAATTGTTGAGAAAGTGGGGAATGTTGCACACCTAGGTTTGAATATTTCCATAAGTAAATAAATAAGCAATTAGTGATAGGTGGGATGGACATATATATCACAAATAGGGCTTTGAACGAATGTTGCACACCTAGGTTTGAATATTTCCATAAGTAAGTAAATAAATAAGCAATTAGTGATTGGTGGGAAGGACATATATATCACAAATAAGGCTTTGAACGATCCAATTTCTTGCGGAGATGAGTTCGGAGCAAAATAGACTTGAATGGGTTTGATTGTGGCTCAAAATTGGACTGTTGCTTGTAAATTCTGTGAAACAATATGCAGCTGCATGGCCGCTAACATATATCAACATTTTGCATTTTAACCTGCCATAAGCATTATAAATGGAAACACATTTTAGCTTTACACATTTTAGAAAACATATAGCTTTAGTTAAAGGGACATTTACATATGCACTACACAATTCTTATATATTTACACATCTAAGCAACTAAACATTTATATTTACACATGAGAAAACCACCACACAATTCTTATATATTTACATACCTAAACAGCTAAACATTCATATTTACAGATAATCAAACATCTACACCGCAGTGAAATATAAAAGATAAATTATATACATATAATCAAACACCCAAGCTTTCAGACACATACATGGCTAAGTTCTTTTCTACAAAAAAGTCAAAATGAAATTGTAAAATAAATGTAATCAAATCTGAAAACAAGTTAAATAAAGTACCAAATAAGAAAATAACAAGAAGAGTGTAATTATCAGCAAAGGTTCCTTCAATAATTCATGTACTGCTCAAATATGATTTACGCTCAACATTAAGGGATGCAATGTTTTTGATGAAATTGAACTTTGACAATCACAAAGTAGACGACCGTCTGCACTAAATACTTGCTTAGAAGCAATTATTCTGATTATGGTTGCCGTTAAACTATTATTTTCATCTTAAAAAGAGTTTTGTATTTCAAGACAGACATTGTCCGTCACTCCAAATAACCAAATTTCAAGTCAGGACATTGCACAAGAACTTCTTATGAGTATATAAGTCGGACTTTTGGGAATTTAGAATAAAGTTCAATCAAGTTTAAGAAAGTATAAAGACCAACTTTCTTACAGCAATTTTCACACCTAAATAAGTAATAGTTCAATCACACCAAAATAAGTAATAGTTCAATCACACCTAAGTTGGTCTTTATACTTTCTTAAACTTATTTAGTCGTCAATTGAACTATTACTTATTTAGGTGTGATTATTGTCCTGATTTGAGAGATAATTGCTACAGCAATTTTCTTTCTAGCATGTTGCTCATCAATAACATAATAGTAGTAAAGCTTGTTAAAGTTTGTATTTCATATTATCATTGTTTTCATTTATAATATCTCTCCTTTTGAATGTGGACCCTCAAAAGCTAAAATTTTCTATTTTGGGATTGGGCATGATGATGTAAAGCATATGTCATTTTGAAAGGTGAAAACACCATTTGATAATAAACCTACTACAAGGAAAATACTAAAACCGATGGTCTAAACCTGCCTCAAAAAAATGTTCTATTTTCTGATGGTTTTGCGACAGTTTATGTGATGAGTTATTTCTAACGGCATAATAACATGATATAATGTCACTTATCAATAGTAATTTTTTTTTCTAATGATTTTTATTATTACTGAAGTATTATACCATCGATTATAAGCAAATAATAACTGACTGTTCTATATCGTCGGTTATTTACGAAATCACCATTTTGCAGAGTGTTAACCGGTGAGGTTTTTTAACAAGCGGCGGCAAATGCCATCTGTATTATTGTTAATAACCGATGAATTTTAAGATGTTTCTATGTTGTTGGGAATCTGTTCTAGCAGCTTCACCGTATACTGATGATATTCCGCTAACATTGGTTTCAAAATCTTGTATTGTCCAGCAACCTGTTAGATGACGAGCTGAGAGTTGTTATAGATGGAAATATCTGTTATATCCATCGAGATTGTCAATTCCAACCCAGTAATTAAGACTTCATATTCTGCATCATTGTTGGTACATGGATCTGTATTATGTTGTTAATAACAGATTCCCATAGTTATTGCTTTGAGCTGACAGATACATTCTCACTCTTGCACTTTCCTTTATACCGCCAAAGCGCAACACTCTCGGACTTGCTCTAATCCTCTCCCTCTTGATCTCGGTTTCTCCCTCATACCCTAATCTTCCCTTCTCTAACTCCCTGTCGACCGCAGCTCCGGCTACTCCATCGCTCCGATGATCATAAGTATGGCTAGTTGTTCTCTTGCTTTAGTTAAGGATTCTCTTACTGGACATATACATGAGGATGTACCTTGGTGTATGCTTTTTTCCATTAATATCCTTATTGTGGATGAGGTTAGCGGTGTGTTTGGCTGCAAGTAGGATTTAAGTTAAATATAATTTACTAAATTAGGTAAATATAGATTTATTAAATCTGAATATTAGTAAAAATGAAATGATGTCTGGTTCAATTAAAGTTAAATCCAGCTAAATTTATTTGATGTGTAGGGGCTGTTTGGTACGAGATTTAAGCTAAATTCGGAGGCAATAGTGGCCAGCGTTGGTCGGAGGTGACAGTGGCCAGAGTTGTGACGATAGCTGGAGTTGGCCCGGAGGGTGGCGGATCAGCGGTCTAGAAGGGATGCTAGACGAAAGCTCCTTCTCATAGTTTGTCTTCTTTAGGTTTCAAGCTCTAGATCCCCTCCCAAGAGAATGGTAGGGCTCTATTTATAAACTCTCAGTTGCAATTAATAAAGAAATTTAAACTACTTTAATCTGATATCCTGTAGAGATTCCATTGATCCTATGACGTTTAATGGTTATTTGAATGTCTTAGTTATGTCAGAATTAAACTATCTTGGGCTCATTGGATTTGTCTTATCGAGACGCTTAATTCGATTACAAGCTCACCAGATTTTGACATCCATTTGACCTTCCAATTATGTTTGGAAAACTTACAAAAATAGTTTAATGGATTGGTCGATGCTCGGTTTTGATTGGACCAATTTTGGCATCATTGGGTTCGTTTTGTCCAACTGGTCATTTTAGCTGTAAGTTTGTTAAAATCAGAACTTCGGATGATTTTTAATTAAAGTCTTAAATCTTCTCGCTCAGAAGATCATTCTGAATCCCATGTTTTACCTCGAGATTCATACTAGATGATGAAAATTTGCTGACGATGTATAAATTATAATGTATACTTTTCTCCATTAACTTTTAAAAGTAAGAAAATTAAAGTAAGAAAATTCTAATCTTATCAACATGGATCTAAACTAACAGCTGCACTCAAACACACAATTATTATCTATATACATATGTAAAGCACAAATTTTTAATTTTATATTAAAAATATTTTGGTGTAAATAATATATGTTTGAAAGTATGCATTTCACTTTTTAAGAAAAAGTAAAAGTAATATTTTTGATGTGATATTAAAGATTCGAGTGATATTCACATAACTATGAAAGTTTAGGCGTTAGATATATAAATACAGATGTGTGGTATGCATGTAGATGCCCCCTTTATATTTCTATCTCCTAAATATCATCTCTCTCTCTCTCTCTATATATACATATAACTTTTTTTTATACATAAGATGAATTTCGCTTTTAAAAATAAAATAAAAAATATTTTGATGTGATAATGTATATTTAAAAGTGACTGTTGATCACAAGGAATTCTAACGGAGAAAATATGACAAATGAGGGCTCGTCAAGGCCAATAGGCCCACTTATCTGATCTACTACAAGGAAAATACTAAAACCGATGGTCTAAACTTACCTAAAAAAAATGTTCTATTTTCGGATGGTTTTGCAACATTTTATGTGATGAGTTATTTATAACGACATAATAACATGATATATTGTCGCTTATCAATAGTAAATTTTTTTCTAATGATTTTTATTATTACTGAAGTGTTATACCATCAATTATAAGCAAATAATAACTGACTGTCCTATATCGTCAGTTATTTACGAAATCACCATTTTGTGGAGTGTTAACCGATGAAGTTTTTTAACAAGCGGCGGCAAATGCCATCTGTATTATTGTTAATAACCGATGAATTTTAAACTGTTTCTATGTTGTTGGAAATAATCCTTTATACCGCCAAAGCGCAACACTCCCGGACTTGCTCTAATCCTCTCCCTCTTGATCTCGGTTTCTCCCTCATACCCTAATCTTCCCTTCTCTAACGCCCTGTCGACCACAGCTCCGGCTACTCCATCGCTCCGATGATCATAGGTATGGCTAGCTGTTCTCTTGCTTTAGTTAAGGATTCTCTTACTGGACATATACATGAGGATGTACCTTGGTGTATGCTTTTTTCCATTAATATCCTTATTGTGGATGAGGTTAGCGGTGTGTTTGGCTGCAAGTAGGATTTAAGTTAAATATAATTTACTAAATTAGGTAAATATAGATTTATTAAATCTGAATATTAGTAAAAATGAAATGATGTCTGGTTCAATTAAAGTTAAATCCAGCTAAATTTATTTGATGTGTAGGGGCTGTTTGGTACGAGATTTAAGCTAAATTCGGAGGCAATAGTGGCCAGCGTTGGTCGGAGGTGACAGTGGCCAGAGTTGTGACGATAGCTGGAGTTGGCCGGAGGGTGGCGGATCATCGGTCTAGAAGGGATGCTAGACGAAAGCTCCGTCTCATAGTTTGTCTTCTTTAGGTTTCAAGCTCTATATCCCCTCCCAAGAGAGTGGTAGGGCTCTATTTATAAATTGTCAGTTGCAATTAATGAAGAAATTTAAACTACTTTGATCTGATATCCTGTAGAGATTCCATTGATCCTATGACGTTTAATGGTTATTTGAATGTCTTAGTTATGTCAGAATTAAACTATCTTGGGCTCATTGGATTTGTCTTATCGAGACGCTTAATTCGATTACAAGCTCACCAGATTTTGACATCCATTTGACCTTCCAATTATGTTTGGAAAACTTACAAAAATAGTTTAATGGATTGGTCGATGCTCGGTTTTGATTGGACCAATTTTGGCATCATTGGGTTCGTTTTGTCCAACTGGTCATTTTAGCTGTAAGTTTGTTAAAATCAGAACTTCGGATGATTTTTAATTAAAGTCTTAAATCTTCTCGCTCAGAAGATCATTCTGAATCCCATGTTTTACCTCGAGATTCATACTAGATGATGAAAATTTGTTGACGACGTATAAATTATAATGTATACTTTTCTCCATTAACTTTTAAAAGTAAGAAAATTCTAATCTTACCAACATGGATCTAAACTAACAGCTGCACTCAAACACAATTATTATCTATATACATATGTAAGGCTCAAATTTTTAATTTTATATTAAAAATATTTTGGTGTAAATAATATATGTTCGAAAGTACGCATTTCACTTTTTAAGAAAAAGTAAAAGTAATATTTTTGATGTGATATTAAAGATTCGAGTGCTATTCACATAACTATGAAAGTTTAGGAGTTAGATATATAAATACAGATGTGTGGTATGCATGTAGAAGCCCCATTTATATTTCTATCTCCTAAACATCATCTCTCTCTCCCTACATATACATATCACCTTTTTTTTATACATAAGATGAATTCCACTTTTAAAAATAATAATAAAAAAAATTTGATGTGATATTGTATATCAAAAAGTGGCAATGTTGATCACGAGGAAATCTAACGGAGAAAATATGACAAATGAGGGCTCGTCCAGGCCAATAGGCCCACTTATCTGATCGGTTGCAATCATCCAAGCTAGAGCAAGCAAGGCTAAAGTCGATCTAGATTCAAAGACAAAATTCAAGTCCTTCTGTCATAAAAGAGAAAAATAAACATCCAAGCCAACTAACATTGAGAAGCAGACATGAGGGAATACTTTCACCGACATCTCCAATCTTACAAGAGGTATTCAGTAATTCCCCAATCCATTATCAAACTGAGTTAGCCAATCAAATTAGTTGTATCGACCTGAAGCCCACCAAGCCTAACCAACCAACGACATTGACAAAACCTAAGAGTATTAATCGATCATACTGAGTTGAAGACAAATGAGCTCAGCCAATTGAGTCAGAAAAGAACCAAATCATATACAAATATCTAAAAAATATCCGGCATACATGTATAACCATCCTTAATATAGAAAAAAAAATTAATTTCAATATATTATACTATTTTCTTTATAAATAGAAATATAATTTCATAAATGAGATGATGAAAGGCTGCACTCATCTTAAGTTCCTAATTACTCATACATGTATAACCATCCTTAATATAGAAAAAAAATTAATTTCAATATATTATACTCTTTTTTTTTACAAATAGAAATATTATTTCATAAATGAGATGATGAAAGGCTACACTCAAGTTAATTACTTTCTTACAGGAAGAAAAAGAAAATTGAAGCTAAAACCCCTAGACGCTCCAGCCGCTAAAAGAAAAAAGAAACCCAACCGAGGGATCTCGGCTCTGCTTCCTCTCGCCTCCTTCAAAAAGGGAAGAAGCCGCCTTTTCACTCTTGCAGAAGCGGAAGAGGAAAGAACCCTAACCCTTCTTCTTCGCCTTTCCGTTCCTTATAACATCACATTCCCGACACCGAAACTCATCCGATCAGTAGAAGTATGGGATTAGCGACCAGCCACGCCGCCGCACCCCCACCGCCGCCTCCAACCCATTCTTCGAATCCCGTTGGTCTTGGCGTGCTGTTGCCCCCTAAGACGGAGGAGAAGGTAGTAAAGAAGGTCGACTGGCGGAATCTACCATGTCCACTACCATTCGAGGAGATTCAGCGGGAAGCGTTGAGTCAGTATCGATCCTTTGATTGATTAAACGCTTTTTATTCAATTGGTTTACGCTTGGAGCTATATAGTTATCTTTTGATTATGTCCGTTTTTTGGCCTTTAAATTGATGCTTGGTATCTTTTTTACAAGTTTTACTTTGCAATCTCTCACGTGCAGCGAGTAGTTTATAAATGAAGTTCTAATAATGATACCGACGATGTGATTGAAATGTACAATTGTAGTTTCTCAATGATTTGAGGGTTTTCTGCACAGTTCTTTAAATTTTAAACCCTGATTTTGGTCACATTTAGAGCTATCAAACACTGTGTATTGATGATCATTGTTCAATTGTTGCTTGCGTAACAGTGTAAGTAAACACATATGAGAAAATTGTAAGAGAATTCACATTTTTTACCTTGAGCTCTCATTGTTTAAAATTTTATTTTGAATAATTGCTTTAAACTCAAGCAAGTGAGATTGAATGTGAATTCGATAAGTTTTAGTTGAAGATCTTTCTTTTTACTCTTCTCTTCTTACTTTAAAATTTTATTTGTACTTGGCGTAAAAAATATGTTTTGAAATCTGCAACAGGAGTTTTCCAAAAAATTGATGCATTGTATTTTAAATTTCAAGCTGCTTATTGGAGTCAATTGAATGATGAGGGGGATGGGAAATCATAAACTTTGCCTGCTATCATTATGTTTGGTATTGCTTGTTTTTGAAGGGAGGAGTAAGCCTCTTCTTTTTGAGAGGAAGTGGAGGGCTTCATATTATTCTCTACATCCACTTACATGATTAATAAATTCAATTTCTATTTTTCGAGTGCAACTATTCTAAGGCGGTGTTTGGTAGTATAATATTTGTAGGATTTACGGGCATTAACGTAAATCCGTCCAAATGTGAAAAAATGTGAAAAAACATGAAATAAATACTACAGTTTGTTGAATTCAAATTTCTCGCCCTCCCTTAATTTTTGAAGTAAATCCGGATTTACTAAATTCAATTTTTAGGTGGATTTAACTGTTTTAGAGCACACGAAAATTAAATCCTGATAAAATGTCAAATAGAATAGATGAATTTAGACAGATTTAAGTTTAAATCATACCAAACATCTTGGATTTAACAACGCCGGATTTTATAGATCTTGATTTACCGGATTTACTAAATCCTACTTAATATAAATTCTTAGTGCAGCCAAATACACCCTAAAATTGCTAACAATGTGTATTCCGGCTCAAACCATGACAAAACAATTGTTACTCCTTAAAATGCATGACTAGCTTCTCTAGCATGTTGGTAAGTTCGAAGTTTTACCAAGTTACATGTTTAGGAATGATATCACTTGCATTTCTTGATTAATAAAACATTCATATTGGGATAAGAAGCCTTTAATTTTGTTTCTCATTTTTATCATTCACATAATTGGTTGTTTGGTTTTGTCTCTGTTATCTTGTTATTAACACAGCCTAGTCAATTAGCTGATGAATCATGAAGTTATTGGGGTAGAAATTTTTTACTTTCATGCGTGAAATGTTATTGTCAACTGTTATTTTCGACTTTTTTATTGTTTCTCGTACTGATCTTAATGGCTTCAGGCATCAAAAAGTAATTTTTTAAACTAGGTTTTTAGAAATAATTAACACTTGCCAACTCAAATAATTGGTCATGTAGTTAGATACTGGTTTATTCTGTAATTATAAACTATAACTTTTTCACTCATCTCCTATTTCTTTAAGACAGTTTTTATCGGTAAAATCAGAGTGCAATTCCTTTATGAATTTATTAAAGAGAAAAATGCATTTTGTAGTCATCATATATTGTTGAGAGATTTGACTGGGATCACTACATATTCTGTAGATAAGTAGTAGAACAATTATTCTTATTCTCATTAAGTATATTGCAAGTAAAATCCATATTAACTAGCAAAGGAGGCATTTAATAAACATATGCAAAAGAGGCCTTCGCCATGTTTTTGTAAGCTTATTATTGATGGTTAATGGATGCAATATTTAATATCTCAAAAGAATTTTAGCTTTTGAAACAAATGCATAAAACCAGAATTACAGTCCTTAAAAATTTATGAAAGAATGAAAAATCTACTGCTGATTTATCCAAAACCATTCCAAAGATTCATTGTTTTCCAATTGACCTGCAATAAATAGTGTAAACTTAGCAACTAAGCTGGTGGAGCGGTTGGAGGTTGCTGAGGATGCAGAGCGTGTTTTAGCGTTTTACAGACATACCACTCAATTCTTATGTATTTACATAACTAACATCTAAACTTTAATTTTTACATATATGCCACCTTACCTACATGAGAAGGTGTATTTTAATTTTTAGAAGTTAAAATAATTGTACTTTTGATGTGATATGAAAGATTAGGGCGGTATAATTGTTTGAACTAAAGTTTATGTTTTAGATGTGTAAATGCATAAGAATTGTGTGGTATGTATGTGAATGCCCCTTTTTTTATTTTTAAGTTAAACTTAGCTTACCATAGATAAGCTCTTGTCAAATAATTCATATGAGTTTAGGAGTAGTGATATGGAAGTGCTGTTGCAAAGTATTATCAGTGTTTGTTTAGGTCCATGTTTTGTTGACAACCTAAAAAAAATAATGCTGTTGAGCAGAATTTCCATAATATGTTTGCATTGATTCGATTTACCATAATATTTCTATAGTTAGTTTTTCTTTCACATATTTGAATAAAATTGTAGGTTGTTATTTTGGTTTTTATAAAGTGCTATGCTGATTAATTATCTTTGTGCTAAGAATTAAGCCGTCTACTAGTCCACTTCATATATTTTATCGCAACATTGCATTGATTTATTTATTTATTTTCTTGGGTAGTGTCTCTGAAGCCAGAATTGTTTGAGGGATTGAGGTTTGACTTCACAAAAGGCCTCAATCAGAAATTTTCTTTAAGCCACAGGTAGTTAAGATATTTTGTGATGGTTGTGATTTCTAGTAACTTTTTTTCCTTTAGCTTTTGATATGTTAATCATCAATCAGCGTGTTTATGGGGTCAATGGAAGTTCCCTCACAGTCTAGCGACACTATAAAAGTTCCTACCGCACATTATGAATTTGGTGCCAACTTTCTTGACCCTAAGGTAGGTCTCCACTTTTATCCTTTTTTTTTTCTTAACTGCATTAGTCTTCAACGGGTATAAGTGTAAGATAATTTTGCAGTTGATGCTAGTCGGAAGAGTACTTACTGATGGTAGACTGAATGCACGAGTTAAATGTGACTTGACGGACAATTTAACTTTGAAGGTTAATGCCCAGGTATATCTTTATTAATGACGTTGAGTTTTGTTTGTTTCTCAAAGATGGTACTTTTCGCTGTTTTTATATTTAATATCTTATTTGATATATTTTATCTTTTCTAGCTTACAAATGAGCCACATTTTTCCCAGGGGATGTTTAATTTTGACTATAAGGTTGGTTTTCCTACACTCTCTCTTATTCTTTAATTCAACTTTATTAGACCGTCATTTTTGAAGCACTTTAACAACTCATTCTGTATATGATTATTTTGTGCATGAAATTTGCTCTAATGATTTTTTATGTGATAACATGCAAAGCCATCTTATTACTATTATATGAGGCTTGTCTCTGCAGTTTTTAGCTGTCTAAAATTTCTAGTTCTTTTTACCATTATATGTGAGTTTGTGCCTTTATGTTAATATTTTGCTTAAATTAGTGTTTTTTTCCAACTGTACTTAATTATGTAGTTTTGCACCTTTATTTTTGAATTTTTTTTGTTTTTTTTTTTTAATTCCAATTATGTGGTCCTGTCCGAAGCTTTCTTTCTTTGCTATTTTTACTCTGCTTTTTTTTTTTTTTTTTTTGGCAAAATATGCAAAATGGTTTTGAAAATTATGATTTATGTTGGAAACCTGCACATCTCTACAGAGACCTCATAGGGCTGTATTTTTGGTTGCATAGGTGATGCAATTTAAGAAGATTATTTCTAGAATTTGTAGCTTTTTAATTAGGTTTAGATTTTAGTTTTGTTTCATTGTGTTTGTTATAATGATTGTCTTTATGTTAAATTAGATGATATACCTTTTAGGAGTTATTTAAATTTCAGTTCAAATTAGTAGATTTTATCTTATTAACCTTTTTTGTATATAAAATGGGGTTGGGATCATTTTATTTATTTATTTATGGAATGAATGAAAATTGAATGAATTCTTTATCTTCCTTCCCTCCTATAGGTCTCTTTTTGCTACCCTAACTGGTTAGTCCTTCCTTAAGAGCTATTATATGCATTTGTGTTGTCATTGACAACTTAAACGACAAGATGCTCTAAAATTTCCTTGAAATTTGATAAAATAATATTAAAAATACTCTACATTATTTACTTGGTTTAATGCTTTAATAGAATTTATAAAAAAATAGTGTCAAAGGGGTTGTTAACATGAATGTTTATTAAGTTCTTATTTTTGATATCTGACCAATCATTTAACATTATTGTAACTTCAAGTTGATGCCCTCAAAGATCTTTTAGATGATATTCAATTTATCTTTCAATATCGAAGTTCTAAGCTCATCTATGAAAGGAGGATTTAGATCTTGACCATATGACTCTATAGAACAAAATATGATGGAGACGTTGTCATATTACAAGTCACATCGTCAAAGGACTATCCAATATCCTTGCAAATGTAATTATGAGACTTTTTGATATTTATCGGGGACATTCAGTGGGCTGCTCTCATATCATCATTCTTTTCGACCACATTTATCATTTATTGATTTGTTGGCCCCTTAGCACCTATGTTGGAGATTTTTGGCATGGTAGAAAAAGTGTGTTTGACACAATCATAATAGGAGCTATTATCGACTATAATATCAAGTTATCTTTTGTGCCAAATGCTTTGATATTGTTGCTTTATTCATGCAAGTACATTTGTCCTTTATCACCACAGATATTGTAGTATATGATGCAACATTTTTATACAAACTATAAAGACGTTCCCACTTTTTGTAATGCCTCCTACATCTTTCTCATAATATTTGCATTTCAAAGAAATGTCTGTTTACTTCTGGAATATGTACTTAAACTATAAATATCATTGAGGATTTTTATTATTATTTTCCACATATCCTATTGAACCCTTTTTAGAAATTCTCACCCTTTTTAAATAACCCTAAATTGAAAAAGTCATCCATGACCAAGAATAGGAAAAGGAGAGGAAAAAAGAAAATTAAGTCAACAAACAAGTGTAAAGTAAGAGCATAAATTTAGAAAATGCGGTATTGATTAGTGTTGGCAGTAACATTGGCAGTGTTTGCGGCAAAACAACGGTGGCGGCACAAGCATGGTGACACAATAGCTTCAAAAATTTTTATCATGTGTGAGTTTCTTCCCGCAGTGGCAGCTTCCTTGTTTGGGTGATTTCTCCTTAGATTCATGTTATTTGTTGGGTTTTGGGCTTTCAAATAAAAAATTCTCAATCCCTTGTAACCCTAAAATTGAACAGTGGATCTAGGTGCACCTTAGATGATTGAGACACACATTTCATTCATACATTACAACCTGAAGGTATTTTGTAAGTCGGGGTGGAACTAAGTCAAGTGGATAAATCGCTCATGAGCCAAGTTGATGAGCTAACGAACAAAGTTTTATCCAAACTTCACTCTTCTTATTAGTTATGAGCCATTTTGTTTAAAAAATATTAATATAAAATGCACATTAAATCTATTAGAATTTAATGGTACAATTACATAGTTGTTAAGTTGATTGAAAGACGTATAATTTTATTTGAGTTTGAACTCAAACTTTATTAATTAATCAAGTTTAAGCTTAAGTTAAGAATGGCTTGAGCTCGATTTGATTTTTTTACACACTTATTTGTAGGCGCCTCGCCTTGTGGTGCCTCAAATTGTAAAATTTAAAAGTCAATGAAATCATGCTGATTTAACTTTTTACTGTTTTCCTACATTAAGGTTGCTAAAATCAAAAGTGATATATGAGGCCAACATCCCCTTTTTAAGGGTCTTTGAATAAAGCACCAAACTAAAGACCTCCTTAGCACTATATATGCTATTTTTTGCGAGTTTGAAATGTAATTATTTCTCTTTTTTCAACGATTATTTAGTTTGCGATTTGTGTGCAATTCTATGGTTGCTTGGCATAGTCGGATCAAAAATATAATCTAGCGTAAACCGGATATTTTATCATGCAAAAGTCATTATATGATTCCTTCTAGTCTGAAAATTTTAGCGAAACTGCATTAAGGGAAAGCTTATTAAGCTAGACTCGCTCCGAATTCCTTTTTGCGCTTATTAATTTAACCATAGACTATTCGTAAGGGATGTTTATTGTTAGTAATGTTACTTCTTCTCCATTTTTGAAGTTCTTTCGCGTGATTTTTATTGCTGAGTGAATAGCATGTTTGGTGTCCGGTGCCCATTTCAGGCCAATTTAATTTGTGCATTGGGGGTGGTTTATGTCAATTAGGAGACGGACAAGGTGGTTAATGCTGAAGGTAGTGCAAAGGGGGTAGCAATAATAAAGTAGCAAATAATGTATATGCCATAGTTTGATTTTGCCTTTGCATGAACCCTCATGAAAGGTGATAACAAAACAAACTTAATATTTCAAAAAGTAAAAATCTTCGTTAAAAAGAAGAAAAATTGGATATGCATGGAAGACTCTATAACTTTAGTCATGAAAAAACTACTATTCATAAGAAAGAGTGAACAATGGTAATTGTAATGGAAATGAGGGAGGAGGAAGCTGAGGACTTGGGTGTTTACTTTAACTTCGTGTTGAAGAGGTTGTAGCTATTTTTTAATGATACAAATGGATTTGGGCGAGAATGCTTGCTAGAGAGAGAATTGTGGTTTGAGGTGAGAGCAGATTGCAGGGATGGGACTATTTTTTGAAAGATTGCTAAATGGAGATGACAAATGTGTTTTTTTGAGCCTTCTAGGTGATAGTTAATTTAAAAGATGTGGGCGTCCAAAGGAGCTCTACTGCATCAAGGAGCTCTAAATTATTTATTTGAAAACAAACTTACTGCCGCTTGAGGAATGAATCAAGGTGTTGGTCTATTTGAGGAATAAAGATTATTTAGATATACATTTAAAGCATTGCACGTAGAGCTCTACCACATCGAGAAGCTCTAAATTATTTATTCAAAAGACAAACTTACTTGCCCATAAGGAATGAATCAAAATGTTGGTCTATTCGAAATGTGAAGTGACCTTATCATTCTAAAAGAATAATAACATAAAGCTTACTTTCTCTCTCTTAGTGTTTATATAGTAGGACTAGTTTTTTATCAAATATTGTGACACTAAAATAACTAAAAATCTCACCATGCCAAGAACAATGTAAAGCTAAGAATCAAACCATGAAGAGGAATCTTATTAATAGAGGCCTAAAATTATTGTGCATGAGGGGTGTCGAGAACATGGTTTAACCCGGTAGGTTGGTATCTACTTGCGCTACTTTCAGGTGACACAAGCAGGTTAGCACCCACTTAAATAGGGCTTGAAGTTTTCTCAGCTCTCCATGAAGTTTATTCTGTGGTGCAGAACTTCTACTTATATGTCCTAATGTGGGGCCATAGGCTTGACATTCTGGTAAACATTGATCTTTATATGCACAACCTTCAACATGCCACTTTTATGCCAAACAACTTGCTCTTTTTTTAACATGATAACTAGAGGCCATGTACACAGCTTGCATGGCAGACACATTGTGATTGTCGGGTTGTTCATTGCTAACTATTTGCATTATGTCTGAAGGAAAAGAATTCACATGCTTCCTTTCATTCACACAATTTTCATTCATGTTATGATTGTTTTGAAACCTGATCTTTTTCATGTATCCTTTCTGGTTTGTTAACATGTTTTAATTTAGTTGCATATGCTTATTTAATAAAATTAGTTGTTGAATAATATTGCAAGTAGATGTCTTCTTCAACATCTAATTCATTGTAAAAGAATATTATTGAATTGTAGTTTCTTCGATGAGAATGAATTTTACTATGCATGATTCTGGTGTTGATATAGGTTTCATAGGCTTTAGGGGGGATGCTAATCATGTTTCTTTTGAAATATTTATCCTATGTAATGCAATCTTAACGAAAGAATAATTATAATATTTTTTAATATCCAAAACTAGCGACAGGTAGTATTTTTTTAGTGGATTGTAATTTAAAGCGTCCTTAACTCATTTTATTGAGATCTTGAATACATTAGAAAATGATAAAATAACAATATAAATGGAAATATATTTCATTATAAAATTTTTGAACTTGTATAATATTCAAATTCATAATGATAACACTATTTATAATTCTTCAATTGACGTTGTGGCTAGTCTCAAGTTCATTGACTGAAAATTATTGTTTGAAATATTTTGTTCCTTCATTTCAGCTTTTGTAGATTTAGCTACAATACTGCATCGATAATATTGACCATATCCTATTAATTTTGTTGTTGCAAATTCACTTGTGAATTCAAGCAAAATTCAAAGATTATTAAATTATTAATTCTTGTAAAAATTTCTTAAGTTTATTTCATTGAATGTTGAAATATAATCACTAGCTCATGATAGTTAGGCTATAATTTTCTTGAAACAGAGTTTATCATGTTTCATTTAAATTACATTTTATTATTATTTAAATGATGGACCCAATTATTATGTGTCATTTTAGTTGATTTGATGATGCAACTATTGGCATTGTAGTTTAATAATTGTCATCTTATGGTCTAAGGTTCCTGATTATAACCGTATGATTTAATGCTTGAATATTGCACACAAAATTAAAATTTCTATTTCAACACCCTTTGATTTAAGTCAATATTTATTTTTTTCTGATGAAAATTAAGGGAAAAAAATCATGTAAAGCACCAAAATAAAATTTTCGCATAGAAATTTTGGTTGAAAGAAAGTCATATGTTGATTAGAAATAATAATGCAATTAGAAAATCTAATTCGTTCAAACTTTGACCAAATCCACTCACATGTAGACTAATATCTAAAAATATACATTATGGAAATGATAAGGAAAGAAATGCATAATAGTAATTTAAGTCTCACTTTTATTCAAGGAGATATATTTTCCCTTAAATTGACAGTCATCACTTACACCATGTTAAATAGGTTCACATTTACTTCATAACTAAAAAAAATGCAAATATAATTGAAAAAAAAAAAAAAAAACCTTAGTATTCAATTAGATGTTTTTCTATTTGGATGAAAGCTATAATTTTCTTGTAATTATGGCTGTATATGAGTCATTAATCACATAAAAGAATCACCAATCACATCAAAGAATCACAACTATCATTTATAGAAGACTCATAGAAAATTGCTCACAAATAAATATTCGATAAGACATCCAATCTGCAACAACCAAAGTATTCAAGGAGCTGCAGTTTCTTTACTGTTATAGTAATGAATAATTAGGGTTAACTTATGATTCAAATCACGGCCGAACAACAACTAGCAACTACATTGTCTTACGTCCTAAATTATGGCCCAACATATTTTTGAATAGGGGTTGAATCAATAGAGAACCAACAATAAGCAATACAGAGAACTAGCAGCTAAATCAAATCAAATTATACTGTTTAAATTCAAACAATAGAGAGCAACTTATTTGCATAGAGATTATCATAGACATGTTCCCAACAAGAAAGTTAGATATTATTTAGAAAATTTTAAAAACAAGAAAAAAAAAATAGAGTTTACATTGTCAATTTGCTATCTTTGATTCTAATGTCTTATGTTTCCAATTAATAGACTTTTTGAATTTGCATCTCTATAGTTGATGGACAACAAATGTTTTAAGTATTGAAAGTCCTAGATTCTCAAGAAAAATGTGGGTTCATCATCCACCTTCAATTGCTTATAATTCTTTTACAATCATCTCCATCATTAGTAACAACATTCTCCCACATATTGTTTGATTTCTATTTTTTTTGCTCCTCATACTTTTAGTTCAAGTCTTTGTGACCTTCATCGTCATTGAAGTTTCCTCTTTAGATGATTGAAGCTCAATGAAATCATATATTTTAAAATTATTTTCAATTGTCATTTGTAGTTATAAGCTTTTATTGAAATCTAAGTTACTATTTATTCAATGTGCCTTTGGTTTATCATCACTTCCAATATTAGTTTTATTTCAATTTGTGTTTGGCTTTTTGAAATCTCTATTTTTCATTAATTTATAATGAGTTTTGCTTGAGGTACTTTATCTATTCTAATGGATGCATTTTTTTTTACTTTTCATTGTATATGTCCAAATCGTCTTTGATTATTTTCAATTAAATTATTTTCAATGAGTAACACTCTAATCACTCACACAATATAATCATTCATTAGTTAATATTTCAATTTTGTCAAGCATTATTTTAATGTTCTCAATTTTGTCATCCTTAATGTGGAATTATTTTTATTTGGCAATGCTTAGACCCAATTGACATCATTGGCATCAAAACAATTTTATAAATTTTATTATTAGGTTTTCGTGATATTCTAAACACTTAATTTTAACTTTAAAAATTATAGGCTCGTATTCATCTTGAATCTCATGTAGATCCAAGATGCTTGAATTTTTCTTGTGTTGATATCACTATCTTTTAATAAGATTGATTGGTTATTACAAATACTTATTTTGCTCTATTAATTCTGATTTCATATTTCTTTTAATTATTTTCTCCATTGTTTTAATTTTTTATTTTTTTTAGTAGATGTCTCGCTATTAGAATTATGTCATCTCTAAAAAGAATATATTACAGGATGCTACCTTTAATATCCTTTGTTTCTTTTTAAACAATTTAAAAAGATAATTACTTGATGTTCAATCTCAATTTATTTTTATTGTGATTGAAAACTCTTTAACCACTTCATAACTATCTTTAATACTAGTTAGTACTCTAGTATTATTAGTTTATTAAAGTCAACACACCTTTCATGTATATATTTTTCCTTTAATACGCTCTAAATCAATTCTCCTGGCATTCAATCATATGGATTCATATGTTTTTCTAATATTAATGTGGATTTTTTCTCTATTCCACTCTATCATTTTTCATTAATTGTCATAATTCAATAAATGTTTTCACTGTGGATCATCTTTATGTATAACCAAATTGGTTTTTGAAAATTAGAGTAATTTTTCAAAGTATATGCCTTTTATTTTGTCTAATTTTTTTTTTATAATGTGAGTCATAAATTAAATTCGTATAAAATTTATATTTTTTAATTTATAAAACTATTGATTTAAAATGCTCTTCCTCTGAGTATTTAAAATTTTATTGAGTTATAGATTAAATCATTGTAATATCCTTCAATAATAACAAAGTTATAGATTAAATCATTGTAATATCCTTCAATAATAACAACAACAACAACAACAACTAAGCCTTTATCCCACTGAATGGGATTGGCTACATGAATCCTTTTTCTCTATTGTGTCCTATTCATATTTTCATTTAATTCGAATAGATTAAGATTATTTTTTATACAACATGCCCAAGGATTTTTAGGTCTACCTCTACCTTTCTCCATTGTAATATTATTCATAAAATATAAATTGATTTGGACCTAAAAATTTTTCTTTACGCATTTTATAAAGCTAACTCTAATTCTTTTTAAGGTTAATATATGTTATATCAAATTCTTTTGTCAATTCATAATAATTTATTCCCTGAAACTTCTGTTTAGTTTGTCTATAAAGTTGTAGTTCCAACTGTTTCCTTATTCTTACTTTTTAGCTAAGATCATATTATCTTTTTGATTTTACCGCATTTACTTTCATCAAAATCTTTAACTTCTCTATTTCTTGCTCACCAAAAGCTATAACAGGAGCTTCCACACATTTGCTGAGACTATTTACTTTTTATTGTAAGCATTATAAGCCATAATATTTAATGATTTCCGCTCTTTAAAAGCATAATTCTTTTCTTAATAAAATTTTCAATCCCTTCTCTCCATTATCTGGCTTTGCTTGTGTAATTGCTTATAGACTTCTCTAAACTGCTTCAATAATCTTCATATGGTAATTATTCATGTTCTTCTATATCAAGTTTGGCTCAACTAAAAAATTATAATATTTTCTTATTGCAACTTTTTTGGATAGCTTAATAATTTCTCATCATTTACATTTCATCACTTTACCTTGGTATTTTTTTTACCATATTCTTCACACTCAAGTAAAATTTGCTTCCACATTTTAACTTAAAGATTCTTTTTGAGTGAAAATGTGTTTACTTGTGATTTGGTTGTTCCACTTTTAAATTTAATTAAGAGCTTTTCTTATTTTTTGAAGTATGTGCTTGCCATTCTGAGATCATAGGTTACATGAAATTGAGCATAACTTCTTCCTTTGTATTAATATCTTCTATATTATTTTTGTCATGAATCCTCTCATAGCTCATTCTACTTGAAATATGTTCATTTAAATCGCTACCAATAGTTATTTTTTCTCCTTAACCACCTTTCTATTGTCAAGAGTGATACCCTATTACCAACTCTATTTCTCTATTCATCCCAACAATTTTATCTTTCAAATACATATCCACTATTATCCCAATTCCTGTTTTTATCGTTAACCTTTTGAACATACAATGGCTTACCCCAATGTGCTCGACTGTTATTCTTTTCATTTACGCTGCTATAGACTAAGTAATTTTTATCTTCATCTATTGATTTTATCGTTCAATTATCTTGTTTTTTTTATTCAAGTCCCAACTTTTATGTGGCAAATATAATATTATTTTTCAACTAGTCAAACATTGTTTATATTTTACAACAATTAGTTTAGGTTATAATGTTTTGCTAATCCTTCCCCACTGTTAACTTCTATAACTAATGGATTGAGTTCCAGCGTGTCCTTTACATGTGACATCTTAGTATTTGCGTGCCTAATTCACACCACACTTGGGTTATCCTTGCACTCTCAAAATTCAAAATTATATTTTTCTTTAGTTTTGGCATTAATTTTATAATTTATTGTTGACCTACATATTAGCACCACTTTAAATTGGTGATTATCTTGTTGATGATGATTGAAATTGCTAGTTGTAAATTTATAATTTTGAAGCTTGATCTCTTGTACTTGTGCGCAGGGTTCGGATTTTCGTACTCAATTTCAAATTGGAAATAATGCCTTTTATGGTGGCAATTATATACAGGTAACATACCAACCATGATTTAACACAGGATTTGACCTGTTATCCTATGTGTTCTTTTTAGGGTTTTATTGTATGTATTTTTGCATTGATTTATAAACATGAACGCTTGTTAATATGCATCATAGATCCTCAATTACAAATCTTATATGACGATAATTTTTTGATTTGATTGACATTTCTTGTTTTTCTCCATTTTGTTGTATTAGAATATACTTAATCTGGTTTCTTTATTTGAATCAAATTATTCACCATTTCTTATGCTGTTTTTTTTTCTGAATCAGGATCTTCTTTTAACATTATTGGCTGATTCGAGCATATAAGTTCAAGGCATTTAATGTGAACCCCTTTTAAATGAAAAATTATTCATTCTATTACATTTTAATTAATGGTTTATTATGTAGTGGACATTTGAAAATTCCCTCCTTATGGGGTTCCCATTTTCAGTGAAGTTGCCTTTTCAAATGATTTTTTTTTTCATTTTTTTAAATTAAAGCAATTCATATTTTCTTCTGATGGATATAACACACCTTTTGAGAAGTGGTGATTTTTTATTTCTCTCATTCCAAGTGTCAAAGATGAAATCCTCATATTTTAGTACTATTGAGTGTTTTAAAGGTGTCTTTAGAGTTTAAAATTTCTATTGATTTTTTAATTGATCCAACCAAATGATAATCTAATAAACTATGCATTTTTTTAAAATATATTTTCTAATTTAATTAATTAGAAGAGTCTTAATACGTGTCTGCCTATTAAATATTGAGCTTAGTTGTTGGTTTTGATTCTTAAATCAATTTTACATAAGTGATTCACTTTTTTTGCTAATTTTTCACCTAGTTCCCCTGAGGCTACTCATCATCTGAGTGAGCGACTATGAGAAAATTTAGTTCAAACTTCAGACGTACGAATAAAATATTGTAAGCCATCATAAGCATGGCAACAAGTTATTATGATATGGCAAAATAATGGTGCTGGCATCATACATGCCATGGGAGTATTTTCTTAGGTGTATCTTATATGTTTGCTACTCTAAGCCTGTTAATCCCTCTAATTGTTGCAACCCTTGCCATTCTATGAGTGTATTTTCTCATGGACCCATTTACCCAGTGCACTATAATTTATTATAAGTTCATCTCAGGTATTTAAGCTACATACCATTTTCATATAAGCATTTTATGTCGTTGGTTACACACATTTCATATGTTTATT
This sequence comes from Phalaenopsis equestris, assembly GCF_001263595.1. Lineage (NCBI taxonomy): Eukaryota > Viridiplantae > Streptophyta > Magnoliopsida > Asparagales > Orchidaceae > Phalaenopsis > Phalaenopsis equestris. The sequence goes on along the minus strand of NW_018164444.1, from coordinate 70,079,501 downwards.
CTCTTCATTGTTCTTGTTGGTTTCATGCATATAAATGTTCAGTGATGTAAGCTATGTCAAAAGTAGGCAATATAAAAGGTGAACTTCTAGTTGTAAGCGATCGATGGAGATTGTGAGGGAAACTCATTAAGCTGACAGCTAATACATGAAAACTTTATAGATAAAGGTAGAAATTTTTCCTTGTCTCCTTTTTCAGTCAAATACTAATAAACTTACCGCTCGGCATCATTTAGTTTAACATTGATCACATCATTAGGGAGGCAACAACCTGATATACTCCCAATATTCTCGAAATGAAGAACTTTCCTTTTCATCCTAGAGGCTAATTCTTGTTGCTATTTAGTCTAGCAATCTTGAAGGCACCATATGGTCACCTCTGGTATTAAGTATCGTTAGCTTCTATTTATTTCTTAGACTTCAGTAGGGAAATTTGAGAACTAAAACTATAATTCAAGCCTTGTAATTCAGTTAATTCCCTTCCGTGATATATATATATATATATATATATATAGAGAGAGAGAGAGAGAGAGAGAGAGAGAGAGAGAGAGAGAGAGAGAGAGAGAGAGAGAGAGAGAGAGAGAGAGAGAGAGAGAGAGAGAGAGAGAGAGAGAGAGAGAGAGAGAGAGAGAGAGAGAGAGACTATAATATCTCCTTTGAGTAATGAAAATTCTTATATCATCCTTTCAATGGACATAGAAGACAATGCATGTTATTTTTTTTAATCATTATATTCCCTACTATTCTTTCCTATCTTGGACTTGCCTACCATCAAGAAGTAAACATGCTCAAGGACTCAACCCCTTATCTCCTTTTTTCTTCCTGGTTCTCCTTCTTCCTCAGTGAAAACCAGCTAGACTTTGGGTTACCCATTTTCCTCCATTCAAATATTTGGTGCTCTCTTGAAACATATTGGCTACTATCTAAAAATTGATGGAAGAACATGTAGCCATATGTCGCCATCTACTTCATCGTCAACGCCTCTTATTTTTTGGAAAGTTGAAGGTTTTTTGTATCCCCCAAAAACACAAGTGATATTGTTATATTTTCATGCGCCCCCTAGGAACTGTGCCTCTTGATTCATGCAACCTTTAGCCCTACCACCCCAATCCACTATCAACTAATAGAATAGTTTGACTTTGGGTCAACTTATAGGTTTGAGCCATTGTCCATCGTTTAAGTATTTGGTGCTCTCTTGAAACATCTTGGCTACCATCTAAAAATTGATGGAAGAACATGTAGCCATCTGTTCCCATCAACTTAATTTTTAATGCCTCTTATTTGTAGGAAAGTCGAAGGTTTTTCGTATCCCCCCAAAACATGAGTGAAAGTGTGCCTCTTGATTCATCCAACCTTTCACCTTACCGCCCCAAATCCACTCTCAAGTGATAGTTTTGTCACTTCAACTTTGCCCTTGAATGCCAACAATGAGGCTCATAATATAATCTATCTTGAATGACAACATCTTAAGCTGCAATATCCACCATCATACATTTCTTTGCTGGTGAACCATCTTGGATACCACCATATGGAGGAGCTTTCTTTCCATCACTCACTTGATGATTACGTGGTTGAATCTTTACCTTTTTTTTTTGAAGATTCTTGAAGAGACATTGGTGAAGTTCAAGCCACTGTTGCTTGATAAGGTCAAGTGGTCGAGCAGGCCCAGAAAACAATCATTAATTTTTGGCAACGAAATGGCTTTTGTATTGGCCATTAAAAATTTGTGTTCTGTTCTTTTTGCTATCATGCTGAAGGATTTAGCATGTAGGTGGTACACTCTGTCTTATGCCCAACATCTTTTTTTTTTTTTTTCTTTTTCTTTTTTGGTGAATCAAGTCGCCAAACTTGCTACTTCTAAGCGGGCCTTGAAATTTTTCAATGGCATTGCTCAATTTTTTTGAAAGGAAAATTCTCTCAAGGGCTACATTGTTTGCTTTTGCTTGGGCAATTGAGGAAGTGATGACCTCAAAGCAAGTGTTTTCCATGTTGTTTGTTATAATCCGTGTTGTTTGCTATAATGGTCCCTCCGAAACACACCTTTTAAATATTTGATTGCCAAAATATCTCCAAGGATGATCAGTGAAATGCTGGAGGGAATGTGAAAGTTCATTGACATTGATGAAATGATGACTTACTCTCCGACATATGATGTTTCCATCATAGCGGTAATTCTAATAGAATTTGTTGGCACAGAAAATGTAGAAGAGATCATATATCTTAGAGAGTGACCTATCGAGACAATCTCCACGGGGATTAAAATTGCTAAGCGGATCCTAGTTGTTGCAAAGCTTGTGGCCATGAGGACTATCATTGCAATAATGCTATTAGCTTCAATTGGACATTGTCATTGAGATTGAAGAAAGCTTTATGAAAATTCAACAGTATTTTCGTTGTCTAAAATCATTTTATAATTTTTAAAGAAGCCAAGAGAGCCTCAATCTTTGTTTCCACCTCATTGAAAGTGCCCGTATTGAGCTTGAAATGCCTGTCTTTGATATGTTGTCTTGCTTGAGCTTGAGTTGATGGTATCTAGACCTTAAGTTGACTTTAAAGAACACATTTGTTCTTGAAGTTGGTCGACATAGAGTACTAGTTCTTATCTATCACTTTATTATGTCTATGATTGCTGATATAGAGCTAAAAATCTCATCTTTTTTTTTCTTCATAAACAATACTAATGCTCTTTAAGGTGCTGCCCGATGGACGAGATCAATCACAAAAAAAAGTTATTGTCGGGAACTAAACTCATTAGATTGGCGGGAAGTTCATTTTCTTTCCAACTTTCATGCTATGGTTATACGCACACGCTAAGCCTGAACTTTTTTCCTGACAAATCTTGTCATCATGATATCTGAGATGGCCGAAGAAATGACTCATTTATCACCTTGAAAAGCAGATCTTGGTTGACCTTGGAACCTAAACTTTCCTTTTAAAATATATGGAGGTAAAGCTTTGAGATAACTAATTCATCTCTAAAATAATACTGAATTCAATTTTTAGAATTTAATTGCAATAATATGAATGTTTTTTCTTCAATTCGATCTATCATGTCATAAGACATCGGATTGGATTCTAGTGGGCATTGACTTTTATGTTGTGATGATACAATTATGTTATCATTGACGTTTTCTTATAAAACAAGTTGGCTCCACTTGTATCTTTTGCAGGTAATTAAGTAGAAACAAGCTCTAATCATGTAGATCTCTTTATAAGCTTCGCCAAAGCTTTTGCCTTGGCTCCTTTGGCATTCTTCATTTTCTTTGACACTTGCTTCATAGTTTATGTAAGTTTTATGGACTTAGAAGCTGTCAGAGATGCATGCATACGTGAAAGGAAAATTGTAAAGCATGAAAATGTACGAGGGACTATATGATAGGAGTTGGTGAATCAATCTCATAAAGGTACCAAATATTATACGTGTAACTAATATTTAATTGACCCCATATTAAGCGTAGGGAAAATGGCTTGGCATTGTTTATTAATCTTTAAGTTGTTGCTCGCTATGAGTTGTCAACTTCATGACAGTTCACCTGAGGCCTTTGCTACAACAATCCATTCGGCGAGACAACTATGAGCCACAATTTGGACATATCAAGTTTACTTTACCTATGACAATCTTGTATTAATTCCTCCTTTAACAATCATTTAACACTTATTTTTTTTCATATTTTTTATGCACATGCGGTTCACTTTATTTATGTTCTTTCCAGCATGATGATGATCAATACTTGGTGTAGACATTTTATAGAGCCGTTGGTTAAGCAAAACTTGACAACATCGGACTTTATGTAGTCCCCAAGCCTATTTGATCGATCGACTCTTGTTGGCCCAAATACTTCAATAAATTATATCCGGGAACCAACTCTAATGACAAAAAGCCAATTATGTTGTTGGATGAGCTGTCATGTCAACCCAACTCTAATAAGGCTATAAGTCGCCCATGGGTTATCCCAAATTATGATATCAAAGTATAAAAAACTCATTCTTCTTTGGTCAAACCCTAATGTTAAATTGTATGATTAGAGACGAGATGCACCTCGATGCTTTTCTTTGGAAACTGCAATGAGGCGTAAGCCTCATTGATAGATGATTTTCCTATTTTTCTTCAATCGCGGACTCCGTGTCTTCATTTAATAATGTCACCTGCCTCTAAGTCTGCTACCAGTTTTCTGTACAGACTTTGCCAGGTTCTTTGCAGCATCCACCACCATCTCTTCTTGCACTCATAATTGCCATCTTTGCCATTGCCTCTCCGAGTTCTATGCAGCAGCCGCTGCCATCCCTTCTTGAACTCACAACTGCCATTCTTATCATTGTCGTTGTGATCCCTTCTTGCAGCCCGAGTCACCGCCCTCCCTGCTTTTAGTAGCTACCATGGCCCTCTCTTTCAGTAGCTATCGCCCCACTACCCTTCATTCAACCATCGTTACTGCTAGCCCTTCGTTATATTCTTATTTGAATCTATTGTGGTATGTTGGATAACTAGAGAGAATCTTATTATGCTAAATTTATCTTACGTCTGACTTTATTTTGATATTTTATGTTATTTTGAGTTGATATCTTATCTTAGTTTAATTATTTGATGTCTGCATTATACTTTTATTTTGAATAATTTATTATATGATATTTTGTAGCTTGTGCAAGTTGTTACGTAATTAACTATTGAAAATTGATGGAATTCATAATAGGTGGGTTAACTCTCACTGGTAAATTAACTTTCACTGATAAATTAATGAAATTAGTTGATATTATGATTCATAAAAAGATAAATACCTTATGTGTCCAAGAAACTAAATGAGTTGGAGAAAATGCTAAGGAGATTGATAACTTAAGTTTTAGACTTTGGTATTCATGTAAGAGTCGCACTAGAAATGATGTAGGTGTAATTATAGATAAGAGTTTGAAAGATAATGTTGTAAAAATTAATAGAGTTGGAGATGAAATTATAGCCCTATGCTCCTCAAGTAGGTTTAAAAATAGGTTCTAAAGATAAATTCTGGAATGATTTAGAAAACATAATACAAATAATACCTCTTGAAGAAAGAATTTTTATTTGAAGAGATTTAAATAAACACTTCAGTAGAAAAAAATTAATAGAGTTGGAGATGAAATTATAGCCCTATGCTCCTCAAGTAGGTGGCTATGGTTTTGGAGTGATTAATGAAGAAGGTAGAGCTATATTAGATTTTGCTTTAGCGTATGATTTTGTTATTGCTAATACTATTCAAGAAAAGAGATGAACATATTATTACTTATAAGAATGAATCTAATAAAACACAAATTGATTATTTTTTTATGAGAAGAAGAGATCGTAGAGAATGTAAAGACTGTAAGGTCATTCCAAGTGAGCATTTAAGTATTTAACATCGATTATTAGTTCTAGATTTTATGATGAAGAGTTGTAAAATAAAAAATACTATGAATAATCATCGTAAAATTATATGGGGTACTTAAAATACACAAATAAAATTATTTTTATGAGTAAAATTTAAGATTTTAAAATTTGGGATGTTCGGATGTTCCTGAAGTAGCAAGTTTTATGTGGGATAAACTAACAAACATTATTAAATAAGTTACAAAAGTTGTACTTGGAGAATCAAAAGAAAAAGCTTCTATAAAAAATATTTGGTGGTGGAATAATAATGTGCAAGAAAAGAAAAAAAATATAAGAAGCTATGCTATAAAAATTGGTTTAAATTTAAAAGCTTAGAGAATTGAGAAAAATATCAAACGGCCCGCAGGAAGTCTAAGAGAATGATATGTGAAGCCAGAAATTCTGCTTTTGGTAAAGCTTAGAGAATTGAGAAAAATATCAAACGGCCCACAGGAAGTCTAAGAGAATGATATGTGAAACCAGAAATTCTGCTTTTGGTGATCTTTATAATATATTAGATACTAAGGAGGGTAAAAAATATATGTATAAACTAGCCAAACAAAGAGAAAATAAATTTAAATATTTAACTCATGTAAAGTGTATTAAAGATGAAAATCAAAAAATGTTTTTTTATAAAAAGATATTCAAAATAGTTGAGTGAGTTATTTTAATAAACTTTTTAATGAAGTTCCGTAAAATATGATCGACTTTGGTGATTTTAATATCGTTAATAATAATAAAATGTTTCATTATTACTGTCAACATTAGTAAAAAAGAAGTTAAGGAGGCTTTAAAAAAAACCAAGGGTGGAAAGTTTGTAGGACTCGATATCCCAATTGAAGTGTGGAAATATTTAGGAGATTTGGGAGTTTCTTGGCTTATTAAAATCTTTAATATTATTTTAAAAACTAAAAAATGCCTGAAGAGTGGAGGAAGAGTATTTTGGTCCCTATTTTTAAGAATAAAGGGGATGCATAAGAGTGTGCAAACTATAAAGGAATTAAGTTGATGTGTCATACTTTAAAATTATTGGAGAGGCTAATTGAACATAGGTTAAGACGTATTACAAAGATTTCTCATAATCAATTTGGATTTATGCGTAATAGGTCTATTATGAAAGCGATACATTTATTGAGAGGTTTGATGGAGAAGTTCAGAGATAATAAGGAGTATCTACATATGATTTTTATTGATTTAGAAAAAGCTTACGATAAGGTTCTAAGAGATATCTTTTGGAGAGTTCTTGAAAAGAAACGTGTTGATGTGACTTATATTTAAGTCATTAAAGATATGTATAAAAGAGTTGTTACTTGTGTTCGAACAGAAAGAGGTTTGACCAAATATTTTCTTATTTTTGTCGGTTTACAATAGGGATCAGTTATGGATGGTTACTTGTGCTCATATCTTTTTGCTTTAGTTATGGATGGTCTTACTAGGCACTTACAGGAGGGTTTATCCTGGTGTACAATTTTTGGTGATTATATCTTTCTCGTGGATAAGACAAGAGAAAAAGCTCAGGAAAAACTTGAATTATGGAGTTCTACCTTGGAGTCTAAAGGCCTTCGTTTGAGTAGAACTAAAATTGAATACATGGAATGTAAGGTTAGTAGTATTATCTCTAGTGACAGAAATATAACTATGGGTGATCAAATTAAAATTATTAAAAGGTGTCAAGGTGTCAACGCTTTAGATATCTCGGGTCTATTGTTCAAAGTGATGGTGATATTGATGGAGATTTTATTAGTAGAATTCAAGTTGCTCAATGCTTCCGACATATTGTGTGATAGAAAAGTGCCGCTTAGATTGAAGGGAAAATTTTATAAGATGGCGGTGAGACCTGCAATACTCTATGGCGCTGAATGTTGGCCTTTGAAAGAGAAGCATAAAACTAAGTTAAGTATTGCCGAGATGAGAATGATTAGGTGGATGAGTGGCTTTACAATTAGAGACAAAATGCGAAATCAATATATCTTTGATAGGGTTGGTGTAGCTCCAGTGACGAACAAAATTAAATAAAGTCGTTATAGTTGGTTTGGTCACATTATACGTCGACCATTTGATGATGCAATTAGAAGAGTAGATATTTTAGATTCGACTAATGTTAAGAAATGCAGAGGTAGACCTAGGAAGACATGGGCTTATTGAATAAAAAATGATCTTAATTTCTTAGAATTAAATGAAAATATGACACTAAATAGGACACAATGGAGAAAAATGATTCATTTAGCCGACCACACTCGGTGGGATAAAGGTTTCGTGTTGTTGTTGAATGATCCATTGAATGCCTTTTATATGAAACCCCATTATTTTTAATTAAATTAATCTATCTCACAATTGATGATTTGACAAAATCAGGCCTAAAATTTCAAAACATGTTTTCATCCAAACAAAACTTCTCAATTCTTATTTGGTGAGCATAAAGGTCTTTGCATGGCCATGACAAAGCTTTATTATGTAGAAAGCCATTTGTTTTTCACTTATTTGTTTGGTTTCAGCTGATTGATTTATGGTTTTTGTTTTAAGCTGATAGAACTCTCAGAGGACTCTCGGTCTCTGGCAATTGGTAGTGTGTCTAGTATTTAATAGGAGATACTTTTGCTCTTGTTTGGGATTCTCTTTCAATTTTATATACAAGTCCTGAAAAATATTTTTGAGGCCGTTACTGTGTCTAATTTTGTTTTTTTTTCGACTTCTTTCATTGATATTATTTCAATTTTGCATCACTGACCAAGTTGCTGAAACCTTCTATAGAGTGTTACGCCAAATTTGTCATTAGGCGGTGAAGTTTTTTGGCTTGGTCACCAGAGGAAGTCTGGCATTGGTTTTGCTGCTCGATACAACACAGATAAAATGGTATGCTTTTTCTTTCTGCATTTTTCATAATTTGGTTTTTGAGCAGACTCTTTGGCTATTGGATAGCTTGATTTGAGTGAAAAATAGGACTGAATCTCCATTTATGGATTTGTTAATGCATCGACAAATTAAATTTACTAACATTTACTAATAATATAATGTTACCCGGAAGATGTTGGTTAGCCAAACTACCCTCAAGTTTATTTGCTTCTTATATGGTTTAGCAAAGTTTAAATAATATTCTAAAGAGGAAGTTGTCATGGCAAACACATCTTTATTTATAATACTTAACTAAGTGAAGCAAGTATAGATGGTTGGAACCATCAATAAATGTGTTGTAGTAATGAGAGGCTTAGCTTATTGATTGATCAATGCAGGTTGCAACTGGGCAAGTCGCAAGCACTGGAGTTGTGGCGCTAAGTTATGTCCAGAAAGTATCTGAGAAGGTGAAAATTTTTTGGAAGATTTACATATATACCACTTAATTCCCATGCATTTACATATCTAACGTTTAAACTTCAATTATTACATATATATTTGCCTCCTTATCTATGCTTAAATAGGTGCATTTCACTTTTAAAAGTTAAAATAGTGGTATTTTTGGTGTGATTGGAGTGGTATAAATGTAAAAAATAAAGTATAGGTGTTAGATATGTAAATACATAAAAATTGGGTGGTATGTATGTAAATGCTCGAAAATTTTTAGTAGCAAAAGCAGTAATCTGTGGTCCAGTTCCCGTACTTCATTTCTTTATAGCTGTTTGACATTTATTGCAGGTTTCCCTTGCATCAGATCTCATGTATAATCAGATGAACAGAGATGTAACGGCTAGTTTTGGCTATGATTACATTCTCAGACAGGTACCTCTTCTATGATTGACATTTGTTCTTTAAAGCATTTAGATGTGAAATCAGTTTATGAATGGAAAGAAAATTTTCTTAAAACACTGTCATCTGTTTTATTTAAATTTGAAAGTACAAATATTGTGAAGCATTTACATTAAAATCCTCCTTTGAAAATCATATTGCAGTGTCGTCTAAGAGGTAAAATTGATTCAAATGGCGTTGTGTCCTCATTTTTGGAAGAACGGCTGAATATGGGTGTAAACTTCATTCTTTCTGCCGAGGTAAGTGTATTGTTTCATGTTTTTATTAAATATAATCAGTTTTCTACATCTTTCCTTCTACCTTTTTTTTGTTTAATTCTCACCATGGGGTTTAGCCTGCAAATCAAATCTCTTGTAGGTCGGATGCATTAGGAGTGGATTGCAATTCAATTTTTTTTTTTAAGGGTTTGGTTTGAAGCAAAAGAAATATAAAGTCAAATTTGAGTATTTGAAATACTTCAAAAATCCTATTTTTTCTTACATTTTGAAATTGCCCAAATTGAACTCTTTCCAGATGCTTGACCGCATTACCAGTGCTCACTTGTGCCACCTTGCCCCTCTCATTGGGTTGCCTCACTCGTACCCTTATCACACCACCTTGCCCGTCACCAGAGTCTTTTGAAATATATCCGAACAAGCAAAAAAAAAAGGTTCAATGCATTTTATATGGTTTCAATTGAACTGCTCATGCATTCTAAAATGAATGCATCTAAATTACTCTTTTTTTAAAAAAATTCATATCTACGTTAGTGTATATATATATATA
>NW_018164444.1:70068402-70069557 GCF_001263595.1 Phalaenopsis equestris | reverse complement strand
CTATATATATATATATTTAAGGGGTTTTCACATACATTCCACACATTTCTTTTACATATCTTACACCTAATATTTCATATTTAATTACATAACACTTCGAAATCACATAAAAAAATACCACCATTCATAACTTTTTAATAGTGAAGTACTCATTGGTTTTTAATTCCGAGGTGTTGTAAATGGAAATATCAAACTTTAGGTGTTAGATATGTAAATGCATGCATGTAAATTTCCCCATTTTGAAAACATTCTACAGCTCCCTTTCTGCTTCACCATGTTATTCCCTTTTCCTCAGTAATCTGAATAGAATTTCTTTACAGATCGACCATAGAAAGAAAGATTACAAGTTTGGATTTGGCATGACCGTTGGAGAATGAATTTAAAAGACTTTTACTCTTCTTCAGCAACAGTTAGGGTTTCTGGGCCTCTACATAGCCACAGACCTGCTGACTGAGCACTTGAGCTCTGTTGGTTGCTTCACCTGTAGACTTTCCGGCAATATATTTGCTGTCTTTGCTTTAAAAAAATCGCAATTTGAACCCATCAGATTTGAGAGGTAGAGCTTTCGGCAGCCATCCGATTCCAGTAGGATGAACCAATTTTTCTTTCATCAATGGTTATATTTTTATTTTTTGGGGCAAAATTGTAGAGATTTTGATCTTCAATTGAAGGGTAGTGATTATGCAATTCGTCGACTTTAGCTCGTTCCAATTTCTTGCGTCTCATTACCTTTGTTGCTCATTATTGACTGTCAATATATTCTTGGTGAATATGTTTATGAGGTTTTTAATGTCTTCAATACATTTGCATTCATGTATCATTTGCTCCATGTTTTGATGATCAAATTGAGGGTCTGTTTGAGAAGTGACTATTATGTGCGGCGATTGCACGTTTGGACGATGGTCTAAATGGGTTGTCATGTGATGTACTGTGGCATGATTGCATTCGGGCTATTGTCCAAACGTGCAGTCAGCCACACTTAATCATTTTCCCTATTTGAAATGGCTTTTATTTGCTTTCTACTTCAGACTGCAATCATAACTCTAGAACTTTTCTTTATTATTATTTTTATGATAGGAAGTTTATGGCAGTTGTAAGAAAATTATTCTTTTAACATTTTTTGGAATATATATATATATATATATATATATATAT
>NW_018164444.1:70053258-70068392 GCF_001263595.1 Phalaenopsis equestris | reverse complement strand
TTCCTATGTATTATAAAAAGAGCCATATCCTCCCCAAACAGATTATTAGAGAATGTCATTTCTCTATTATTTATGTGAATGGTTGACATTTTTAGTGCAATCATTATATGAGTGCCTTATATTTAATTTTAAAAATATGCCAATGTATATAAAGCTAATGCAAATGTTTATAAATTATTTTATGCATGTTACATATAAAAAAATAAACGTGCGGGTGACAATTCAAAATTTTTTAAAATTATTTTTTTATTAAATAAATTATTTCATAATTTTTTTTATTATCTTTTTTTTTTTAATTTTCAAATGATTGAAATATTACGATCAAGTAATTATATGATTTTGAAGGCATAACATAATATGATACTTACATGAAATCAAAATAATAAAAATAAATGTACATTTTTATCGGTAGAATTAAGGTGCCTCCGCAAATTGTAAGCATAAGAAATAGTTGAACGTTTCCATCACTTGTTGTGCACTTTGTAAAAAAAGTACGTATCAATCTTGAAGAGTGGCTAGCCATCCTTTAAGCATGTTGTGTTAAGATTTGTGAAGTCAATGCCCATAGGCTTCATTGGCAACTCAATTTTTGCACTTTCACCCCATTGAAGATCTTGGTGGAATCTTGCACTTCATGGACTAGCTCTTGAAGAGTTTTGGTCCTTCTACCTTATAAGTTCAACTAATGTATTGGATCCTATCTTTATTATCATTATCTCAAAAGGTCTAGTCTCTTTTCTCATCTTTAGTTTATCATATGCAGTTTTGATATCTCTGACATCTTACTAGTTATCTAAGAAAACACCAAGCTGTCCTCCTAAAGGGCTTGGATGAGTCACCCTTACTACCTAAGGCTAAACAAGAAACCAATTTGGAAGTTTATTCAAAGGCTTTCTAGATGGTTAAAACTTTCTCCACAACTTCAAGCATCTAACGTTACGCTTTTATCAAATATAACAACAAAATGTATTCTCAAATGTTTCTCAATAGTTGAGATAGTAGGCCCTCAATTACATCCAATCTCCCCTAATTATAACTTCTTATCTTATAATTGACAAGTTATATGTAATATAAAAAGATAGAGAATAATATGGGTGATCGATTTAGGGAGGTCTATCAAATCCAAAGGATCGAGTGATGCCGATCGCACTCAGATTGGGTGATCGAACTGGGGCGGTCGATCGAGCCCAGAAAATGGTTAACTGGGCCAAGATGGCTAATTGGACTTAAAGTGGGCGATTGATTGGTGCGGTCAAGCAGACCCAAATGATCGAGTGATGGGCCAGGGCAGCTGATCAAGCCAAAAAACAGGTTGATCAGGCCGAGAAGACCGATCAGACCTAAAGCGGGTGATCGACGCGAGGTGGTCGATTGAACCCAAAAGATTGGGCGATTAGGCCCAAAAAAATGGCGAACGGGTCGAGACGACCAATCAGACCTAATACGGGTGATCAAACCGGTGCGGTTAATCAAACCTAGATTATTTGACGATAGGGTCGAGACGACCGATCAAGCTTAATTATCATTAGAAAATTTATCTCAGTACAACTGTTGTATCGGTTATACTGAGTTATACATCCCCCTTAATGAATTTACATTATTTCCTTACCTTTCTGTAAATCAAAGGTAAATAATAGTACTAACATAAACAATGAGATCAATAACAGGAGACTCAAATTTGCTTAGTACAACCTTGTATCGATTGTACTGAGCTACTAACCCGCCTTTATAAAGTTTGATATAGCTTCGGTACAACCGATGCAACACAATTATATCGAAGAGATTGCACATAAATTTAGTTGTGCATACAAAAGTATCATTTGGAAATTTATCCCAGTACAACCATGTCATATCAGTTTCACTGAGTTGTATATATCCCGTTAATGAATTTACATCATTTATTTACCTTCTTGTAAACCAAAGGTAATTAGTAATACTAATATAAACAACGGGGTTAATAACAGGAGACTCAAATTTGCTCAGTACAATCGTGTTTTATCGATTGTAATGAGCTACCAAACAACCTTTATAAATTTGGTATAGCTTCGATACAATCGATACAACATGGTTTTACTGAAGTGACCCCACATAAATTTGGTATTGCATATAAAAGTTTCATTAGGAAATTTATTTCAGTACAACCATATTGAAATTTGTAGACTAAAAGAATGAAGGAATAACAGTACACAAATTTACAATATAAATGAATGATATTACATATCAAGCTCTTTGATTGCATCACAATATATAATGTAAAAATACATAACAAAAAAATGAGCTATCCAAATTTACATTAGAAAAGAATGATATTACGTATGAAGCTACTTGATTGTATCAAAGTGTATCCTGTGAAAAAAAATTGGTTCTGAATATGGGCATTTTTTGTCCCAGTCCTTCTGGTCCCTTAATTTTATATATGGATTGGAAACGATGACCTCTATATATTTACAAACATACATCCCACAATCAATACTGCTATCTTGGTGTGGGTTGTCTTCAACCTCATGCATGGGTCATTCTATGAAAGGAAAGTTGAATGCATCACCAACATCTTTATTCAGAAGTATGCTCTATTAAGTTAAACAAGATTAAGAAATTCAAATTTGTTTAATATGAAAATTTTGAGTAAATCATAATTACAAACTTACCGCTTGTGAGTCATCACAAAGTGCAGAAGATTGGACAATGAATAAAAAAATAGACATTTTTTAGCCAAAAAGCCAACCAAAAATGTCCACTATTGTTTGTCCACAATGAATAGAATAACATATTTACAATTTGCCACCTTAGCCTTATTTATGTGTTGGACAAAAGCTTTACTTTCTTTCTCATATTTTCCTAATTTACCATGACACTGTAAAGAAATAAGATCCAAATAAATTAGAATTTTTAATTAAAATAGACATATCTTTATAGTAAAATGTGAATTTGATATTTACTAAATGCTTGCTGGAAACATAAATAAAGGGTTCATACAGGCCATAAAGAGTTTTACCACCTTCGCTCAACATTTTTACAAATGCATTCACATGAGCGTCGCTCAAATATTGGTTTTCTAGCGCTTCATCTATATCCTTTTTGCCCAAATGGACATTGCATCTTAAAAAAATGATATATCTCTGCATTTAAGATAAGAGATTGATAATTATTTTTCAGAGTCAACAAACTGAAAAATATAAATTGTAAAATTTGAACAAACATATTATCATTACAGATCGACAAAGCGTTTAGAACTTCTATCAAGTAAGTAAACCCAATGTTGTGGAATTAGATCTCTGACAGGAAATTGAACTTTAATTGAGTAGGCCTTGTCTAATTGACATTTTGAATTGTTAATACTTTTAAGAAATAAGAAAACATCAACTTATGCAATATAAAACATCAACATCTAATTCTTATAAAACATGACTTATCAAGCTTCATCAAAATAGGCCACTAAAATTTTCTTGGATTGCTCTTCAGCAGCCCGTTGCACTGCTTACGGCTTATTCTACTTCTCTTCAAGATCATGTTGCAATGATTCTTTCTTCTTGGGATGCTCTTTAATAGCTTGTTATGGCTGCAAGTTAATACAAAATTTATTTAGAGTGAAGTTCATAATAATTAGATATTTATAGTGAAATATTTATTACCTTTTTCTTTTCTTCTTCCAAGCCCACTTTCTCTCCTAGCTTTTCTGATTTTTTTTTTGTTCTTGGTTACTATCATAATAATGAAGCAATTGTTATAAAAAATGAAGATAATTGAAGGATTTTAAGTAAAATTTTAATGTATGTAGACCACACTTTATTAATATTTTGCATATCAGGTGTAGTTTCTTGCTCTCTTAACTTTCTTATTCTTGTTTCTTTTATGTACTGGCGATTCTGTGAATGGAGTCCTCACCACCAATTGCCTCCTATCTTCTCTATGTTTTACATCGCTTGCAATGGTTTTATGTTCCCCATGCTTTATTCTAGCCTCCTTCTCCACTTGAGGTTGAGTTAACTAAGAGAGGGGAATAATTTCTCCCTTATTTTTCTCCTCCACTTAATGCCGAGTTGGCTTAGGGGTGGAATTTTTTCTCCCTTACTCTTTTCCTTCAATTGATGTTGAGTTGGCTTAGATGGGGGAATGAATTCTTCCTTACTCTTCTCCTCTAATTGATGTTGTTGGCTCGATTAAGGGAATGACTTCTCCCTTATGTCGATGAGTGTTACTACACCTATAAAAATTTTTATAAGCAAATTTCTTAATGATTTCAACGTTGAAATATTTGTTTTATATAATAAAAAACATGAAACTATAAAGAATAAACACATTAGAAATATTTATGGCTCAAATTGATTAAATAACAATAACAAGAATAATGACAAGAATAATAATAATAATAATAATAATAATAATAATAATAATAATAATAATAATAAATATTAAAGAAAGAACTATATGTCAAAAAATATGTGAATACTTTGGAATGGAGTGGTTTAGAGATGTAAAATCTTCCATAATTTTATTGACATATGATTATTTATTAAATTGTAATTATTATTATTATTTAATCAATATGAGCCATAAGTATTTCTACTATGTTTTTATTCTTTATAGTTACTTTTTTTTTCATAAAATAAATATATCAATTTTGATATGTATGAAAATTTTTGTTGGCGCAATGATACTCATCGACAAAGAAGGTTATTATTTCTTCTAACTATCCTTTCAGTTTTCTCTGTTATACTATTGATCATTACTGGTTGTTGCACTTGAGCTCATTCTCAGTTCCTCTCTGTGTAATATGCTCAACCACCATAAAAAAGATCTGAAAACGTGACGCTATGTTCTGATTTTTAGTTACCACAAAGACCAGAAAGAGGGCATTAGGGAAGTGGAGCAAGAGATATGTTGTATTTATGGTTGTTATTGAAATTAGGGATGATTTAATCTTTTAAATTTATTTACTTCGCGTAATCTCAAAAATTGTATAGAGGAGAATTAGAACATACAAGTAAATAAATTTAAAATCGAGTAAATTTATAGATAGGTGGTTTATGAGAGGGTAATAAGGTGAGAAGTGCAGAGGTTGTAATCCCAAGTCATTTTTATTCCTCTCATTCCGTGTTAAAAAAATCTCCCTCCCAGTGTACACAGACGAATCCTTAACGTTGAATCGCGTAAATATTTTATGTTTGATTGTTGTTGTGTGAATTTCTTTATTTTCACATTAAAAATAGCCACGCTGGAGTGCATGGAGAGAAGGCGACGAATTGGGCAATTACGGTCCTGCACACACTCTTTTTATGAAACTTGTACTGCAATGTGGCTTAGCTCACATAGTAACAATCTTATTTGACGCAAAAGACATTGATTTTGTGTAGACGATCAATCCTTTTTGTATGTGTGATTTCTTCCTATGTATTACTTATGTGGTTTGCAAGGTTTATTCTTAGAGGAAAAGATGTAGAAAGTATTAAATTTTAAATGCTAAAATGTTTACTTATGTATTTTTATTTTGTTGGGGGGGCAAAGTGTAAAAGATTTTGATCTGCTCGTCAATTGAAGGGCATTGATCATACAATCAATCAATTCAATTAGCTTTCTGTGAATGGAAACCAGCTAATATTTGAATTTGATTTTAAATGACAATGAAATGAATGAAATAAATTTTAAAAATCTGCAAATATTTATAAAAAAAATAATTATAGTGGGAAATAATAGTTATTTTTTTTTAGATATTAAATCTTCATTTATTTAATTTGAATAAAATTATAATCAAACCAATATTGCAATTTTTTTAGTTTATAATTTCAAAAAAAAAGTAGTTATTTATTTATTTTACCTTGAATAAATAAAAAAAAAAAATATTTTCTCTATGCCTATTTTTGAAATCTTCTTTTGGCTTCAAAGCGGTTGTTGAGCTATTGCCTATCAAGGCTTTTTCAATGATAGTTATAAATTTATGGTGAAGAAATCAACTTTTTTTTAAACTATATTAGGAATCATAGAGGATGGGAAGCGAAAAGAGAGAGGGATTCAATTAGAGGTGTCAAAAATTGACTCGACACTTCAACACGACTCAAAAAATCTCAGTTATGGTTGACCAGAATATTTTTCAATCGGGTTTAGGTAAAATAATTCGACCCGATTATTATTTGGGACGGATTCAGGTGAAATCCGAAAGCCTAAACATGACCTGAATAAGTACAAAAGTTCACTTTGAGTTTGGGTTAGAGGGCCAAGATCATGTTCGGGTCTTAGTTTTCAACCCATTTATTATTCGGGTCAGAATCAGGTTGACTCAATTCGTGTTGCGTCATACTCTGATCATATACGTACCTGACCCGACCTATAATGCCCAATGAAAAACAAAAAATTAGTCTCTCTTTTTATCATAATTGCCCCCCTATTGATAGAGAATATATCTTAACAAATGAAATGATATTTCTACCCCTCATTTGGATGGGGCTCACAATGATCTATGAGTGATTAATCATCATCTAGTTGAATTTTATCTCAATCGGGTCAGTTTTGCTCAGTTGACGTCGTCATAAGATCTATTTATGTCGGGTAAATTAACCTCTGCCTGGGACAGTTCCACCTGAACATATGTGTACGCTTATTCTTACTTCGAATCGACTCGCGTGCGAGGTAAATTTCCGTATCAGATTGGCCTGCATCTCCTATTGTGGGTCAAACATTGAAAGCCCGAACATCCTTCTAATGAGTCCTCAGATGGGTTGATCGATAGTGATCAGTCACACTCTGATTATTTTTTGGCTCAGTCGGCCTGACTTGGTAGCCTTGGCGGGTCTCATGACTTCCTTGCAGAGGATCTCCATCATACTTCCTTCTTCCAGGTCTTTGGATTCCTATGACATCAACACAGACACATTTCTGATATGCAGAGATAAATACTTTTTGATCGATCTCAAGCTAACTTGACCCATTCCATGTTGGCTTCATTCATTTTGATTGAGCTGGACTTAGCTCATTAATGAGCTCATTGACTTAGATTTGTGCTTTTCCTAATATAAAATTTGATCTGATTTTTTTATTTGATCCCTGGCTAGCTCAATCAAATTCAAGTTGGCTCAATTTGAGTTTGATGTACACTGAATTTGACATATTAAATTTGATCTTTGATTAAAAAATATAAAAGATATCTACAATGTCATCATATTTTTCAAAGACTCACATTTGTTGTAATAGCTTTGATGGGTGCTTAAATCCGTTGTTTATTTATCAGAAATAAATTGAAGAAGTTCCAAGTATTAGATTCTGAATCTTCAACTTACTGAAAAAAATGAAACTATAACAAAATTAGCTCTTATTGTATACGAAACATGTGTAAACACAATTCTCAAAACAATCTGACGACCTAAGAAAAGAATGATACAACAAAGACAAGCCTATCGAAATGATTCGGTGGCCCAGAAGTCGAATCGGTTTACTCTAAGCAGAGATCATCCGAACCAATTTAACTATGCACGCCCAAGGAACGCAGCATGACGCCAGATTCAACCCAGAGTTTCCTTGATAAAAAAATGAGTCACGAGCCTCAAGCACCCTCAGCGGAACCTCCTCACCCAAAGGGTAAACTACCCGTCATGTTATGATGACTCGTTGATCTTTGCCCGATGACCTAGTTTTACCTAGCATACATGAATTCCCCCGATGAGAATTGAGAGTTGACAACAAAATCAATACATTCGATCAACAAGTTTGAATCGATCCTATCAGTCCCGCAGACTATCTTCAGGATTTCAGTTGATCGACCCTGCTTAAAAGATCAAACGGTCAATGTTCCCTATCCGTTCAGTCGGCCGACAGTACTGAACACGTCACCTCGTCGACCCAATTGTCCGAGCCAAAGAATTACAAGGCCCTAGAGACCCAAAGAAGTATAATCTCAAGAACAACATATACATACTCTGTTTAAATAAGGGCGAAGGTAAGTGATTCACACGATAATCTAGAATTCAACACACAATATAACCCAATTCGCATCTATTTACATATCCAACACCTAAATCTCACAATCACATAAGTAAATAATCATTTTAATTTTTTTTAAAAAAAGTGAGACATATCTTTTAATGCATAAATGAGATGGTCTGTATATAAGTATTGAAGCCTAGGTCTTAAATATACAGATACATAAGGGCTGAGTGGTACACTGTCAGTTCTCATGACAGCTGTTTGAAAAATTAAATTAACAAAAATAGTTACTGCAATTTCAGACGTCACTTAAAAAATATTATGCCCTACATAACCTGACTCGAATCAACCCGACAAGGTCCGACACGACCAACCCAAACTCGACCCGACACCCAAAACGACCCGTCTCCCTCTCCCATTTATACACTCATCACACCAAAGAAGAAGACGAAAAAAAGAGAAGAACGGAGAAGCAGAACAAGCCTCCGAAGATGCCGACCAGCCGAGCTCCCATCCTCCCACTCATGCTCCTCATTCTCATCTCCCACACACGAGCCATCTCGCCGGCGACCGCACCAGCAACCTCGCCGGCGTCCTCACCGAAGCTCAAGCCGCCGCCCAAACCGAAACACACGCCGGCATCCGCACCGCCGCCGCTGCTACCCCTACAACCTCCATCACTCCCTCCTTCTCCGGCGACTCCAGGTCTTGACTGCACGAACGACCTTCTAAACCTTACTTCCTGCCTCACGTACGTCGAACAAGGCGCCAACTTGACGGTGCCTGAGAAAGGCTGCTGCCCTGCTCTCGCCGGACTTGTTGACAGTAACCCAATCTGTCTTTGCCAGCTTCTATCTACCTCAAATACCTTCGGAATCAAGATAGATGATACTAAGGCTCTTATGCTTCCCACTATCTGTCATGTTCAGACTCCCCCTGTTAGTGTCTGCAATGGTACTCATCAAAATTTTATTTTTCATTTCTTTTCTTTTTAATCTCGTTACATTTTGTCATAAAGTTCGTAACTTTGGATGATTTTGTTGAAGATTTGGGGATTCCGGTTGCGAGTCCAGGAGCCCTGTCTCCGGCCGGCGGGGACGGCGTTGCTTCTGTACCTTCTGGTAATTGCATGCTTCTGCTACTTAATTACTCTGCTGTTTTGATCTGAATTACTTGGTTGAAAAAACATGCGTCAATGATGAATTTTAAATTTGATTTTCTTAATTTAAAAAATTGATTGATTGATTAAATAAAGATTATATCGATCTTTAAAAAAAAATTAAATTTTTATACTTGTATATATCCTCACATAATTTTTTTCATTTGCATGCAATCATGATGTCATGTTAGATTTTTATATTTAATTCTTCGTTTCAATCATAGTTCTCTGAACCAATATTTTCATAAATGATATTCAACATTTACTTTTGCTGAGATTCAGATAAATTCTGAATCAAACAGTGAAAACGAAGAGCTTTATCAATAACGTCTTCATCTTCCACAGGGACAGGTCAGCTGGCGCCGGCGAATTCAATCGCCGCCGCACCGAGCGACGGCGGCGAGGGCTACTGGACGGCTGGCGTCGTATCTCTGCAGCTAGCTCTAATCGCCATCATCAGCCAACTGATCGTCATCTTGTTCTGATTAGTTTAAAAAAGGAGCGTGCTTTCTATCAGTTTAATTTCCATTCTTTCCATTAACAGTCTGTATTCCAAACATTGAGTTTCAGAGTATTTAGTATTGAGATTGGGATGAAAATAAAGCAATTTCTTTATTTAATTATCAATATATTTCAAAATTAAAGTAAGGAATAAAAAAATTGAATATTGGGTGGGGGGGATTAATTAATGGTTCAGGAAAAGATTGGTGTGGATGAATTTAAGAGGAGTTAGTTGGTTGGGTTGCCGCATTAAATATTTATCACAAAAAAAGGGTTGGCCGTCAAAGTCAGTGATGGCGTTTTATTGCTTCACAACTATACCGTGCATAGGAATTAATTCTTAGGGT
The DNA here is from genome assembly GCF_001263595.1 of Phalaenopsis equestris. Lineage (NCBI taxonomy): Eukaryota > Viridiplantae > Streptophyta > Magnoliopsida > Asparagales > Orchidaceae > Phalaenopsis > Phalaenopsis equestris. The sequence goes on along the minus strand of NW_018164444.1, from coordinate 70,058,471 downwards.
TCATTTAATACTATCATATAAATATATATAAAGCGAATTTAATGTAAATAAATATTTTTATATAATGACCAGAAATATAAAATATAATATTTTAATTATTCAAATTTAAAAATTTAAGCTTCAATGGTAAGGAATGGTGGCTATAATGAGAAGTAAAAAGTATTGTGTTGATGAAATATATAAAACTATATGAATCGTCCGATAGTTGGGAAAAATTTGCGTAAGACTTACGCAGAGCTGCGTATGTTGGGAGGTTACTTAGAGGTTATAAGAGGATTATATCCGTGTTATACCCTTGTAACCTACCTGTAACCTATAAATAAGTTCCGTGCTTCTATAGTTCCGATAGTTATAGGTAAGTTATAGGGATGTTACAGGAATGTATAAAGTGGATATAACCCGCTTGTACCCTCTGAATAACTCCCGATACATAAATATTTTTGCGGTAATTAGGTTTATTTCCTCCTGAAATTATAGCGTAAAAGCATTTGCAAAATAATGACTTTTTAACTTGTTTGCTTATATAATTTAAATTTTTTTTTTTAAAAAAAATATGCAAGGACAAACAAAGATGCTTTTTTACTTTATAATAAGGAAGCTTTATATGTATAACGCTCAATTCCTAGATAATTATATATATATAACACCTGAACTTTAATTTTTGCCGATATATATCATTTTATCAATATGTATTTAATTTTTTGAATTTAGAATAATAGTTTTTTTTTTGTGATGAGAAAATTTGGATGGTATAAATATAAAAAAAAATGATGATTTTAATGTTAAATATGTGAATACATAGGAATTTGGTAGCTTGTATGTAAATGTTGCATTTTTGTTAAATTGTATGATTGGAGTATTTTTTTCTTGGGTGAATTTTTTTAGTCATAAATATTAAAATATATTTGTTGAATTCAAATTTGTCTGGTAAAACGTGTGCAATGAATAGAAGGTCAAATTGAGAGGGAGAGAGAGAGGGAGAGAGAGAGAAAGGGAAGATAGGAGAAAGGCTTGCCTCTCGGGGTGAATATGGATATTTCCGGGCTTGTTGACTCATTTTATTCATTTACAAATAGATGCTACGAATGGGGTGAGTCAAAATGGGTCATTTAAATGAAAAAGCTCTCATATTTATATATGATAGAAGAGCCAAAATGTAAGCTACGATATTACCCTTATTTTAATAAAAGATATTTTAGTCTTTTGTGTTAGTGTGTTCGTCGACCGCTGGATCTGTAATTCTGGGAATTTTCTATCTGACAAAAAGTCGGGTTCTGATGGTCTGTAAGAGGAAAAGTCTTTCGACAGAGGGAAAAGTTAGCTCCTGTAGGGAGAAGACCGCTGTTGGAGGAAAAAGTCCTCTACCGAGGAAAAGTCGACTGTAGAAAGTCAATTTGACGGAAGCAGATTACAATTTGCCTGAAGATTTGTGCACACCATTCTTCAATATACATATTAAGTTACACAATTTTCTTGCTTCTTAATAGCAACAACTTCAATAAAAATAAGAAATATTATAAATCAAATAAGTTATGAACATATAATTTGCTAATGATACTCCCTGCTAGATGCTTTTGTGCTCGATTTTGGTATCATAATTGTTGTACACCACAAAAAAATTTTCATCATCCAACACGAATTTCGAGGCATGACACGAATCTCGAGATGATATTTTAAGCAATAAACATTCAAATCTTGATAAAAAATCATTCAGAGCTCCGATTTCAGCAAACTTATAGTCTAACTGACTCGTTTAATGAGACAGACCTAATGATATGAAAACTAGCCCAATCCAAGTCAAATCAAGCCCAAATCAAGTCATTAAACCACAATTAGAAGATTTAAAAATACATTTCGAAAGTCAAATGACTGTCAAATATGACAAATTTATACTCAAATCTAGCGGCTAGACAAGGCAAACCCAACGTAGACAAGATGAATCCAACGAGCCCAATATCACTCAATTCTGACATCATTAAGGCACTCAAATGTCCATTAAACACCGTATGACCAAGGAAAGCTCTCCGGACCGTCTGATCAAAATGGTACGTGTTGCTGCAATAATTACACTAGAACAATATAAATAGAGCTTCATCCCTCTCATAAGAGAGGAGGAAGTCTAGAGAGAGCCCGATTTCTTGAGGAGAAGTTGCATGTCACCTCTCAAAAGAGCTCTTAAGGGTGGTGGGCAGCCCGAGATTTAAATAGTGCTTTTCGGCGCTGCACTTAGCTGATGTGGGACTTTTTGTCCGTGACATTTTCTTCGACCCAATCACCCAATCACGTGACACCCTCGTCACGGATCGACTCTACCGATGGTCCCACTAGACCATGGATATTCCACACACATGACAGACATTTATTTGTTCTGATACCACTTGTCACCTCCGAAAAGAGCTCTTAAGAGAGGTGGACAGCCCATGATTTAAATACTGCTTTTCGGTCTGATGCCTAGCCGAAGTGGGACTTTTTGTCCGTGACATTCTCCTCCACCCAATCACGTGGCGCCCTTGTCACGGATCGGTTCAACCGAGGGTCCCACTTAATCATGGAGAGTCCACACACCTGACAGGCAGTAATCTGCTCTGATACCACTTGTCACATTCTAAAAGAGCTCTTAGAGGTGGTGGGCAGCCCAAGATTTAAATAGTGCTTTTCAGCGCTGCACCTAACTGATGTTGGACTTTTTTGTCCATGACTTCATCATTAGTTATAAGTGATGCAATCCAACCATAATATTTAAGAGATCTAAAAATGCCCCATTAAGGTCCTTGCAATATTGTTTCATTGAACTATTTCTCTCACCCAAAGAGGAGATTGCATGTTAACAATCAAATGGCCATCATAAAGCATAATTAAGCATGCTAATTGCTAACTAATATTTGAAGTATTCATCAATAACAAAATATTTTAAAATTAGTAAATATATTAATATTTCATAATTTCAAGATAAACTTAACCTAAGAGTTTTTTACTTTTGTCACTCCCTCTTTATGAGAAAAAATTAATAAAAAATCTTTGGGCTAAAATACAAAAAACAATTGCAATTAATGGTTTAAAATTTCAAATCTATTCTTTAAGCAACCATTAAAAAAGAAATAACAATGCTACAATTTTTTTTTTAAATGTTCGTAGTAGAAAAATACTTGTTAGAATTTGAGTTGATTGAAACGATTAAAATAAAATATAGGATCCAACTTACATCTTAACTAGACCTGGGTATTGAACCAGTGGCTCAACGAGCTTGCCATAAACCCGCTTATAATGGGCGATCTTAATTATGAAAAATAGAAATTTAATTGGCTCGGCCGACCCTAGCCCGTTTGCTTTTCATGGGGGAAAGCTCTAAAATTGCTCGCTTTGGAGTGGTGTCCAGGAGCTGTTCGCTCTAGAGCAGTGTCAAAGCTGTTCGCCCCGGGGTGGAGTCTTGGAGCTCTTCTCCTCAAGGTGGAGTCCTGGAACTGTTCGCCCTAGGGTGGAGACATGGGGCTGGTCTCCGTAGTGTGGAGTCCTGGGGTTGTTCGACATGGAGTGGCGTTGTGGAGCTGTTCGCCTTGGAGTGGTCTCCTGGAGCTGTTTGTTGCGGGGTGGAGTCTTGGAGTTGTTCGCCCTAGAATGGTGTCCTAGATCTATCTGCCATGGAGTGAAGTCCTAGAGTTGTTTGCCCCAAAGTGGTGTCCTAGAGCTGTTCGCCCCGGGATGGAGTCTTGCAGTTGTTTGCCCTAGAGTGGAGTCCTGGAGCTGATCTTCCCGGGGTGGAGTCCTAAAGCTCTATACCCATCACAGAGCTTGTCGTTGTCGAGTTTTAAATTATTAGAAAGGATGAGGACGATCGTTTCACATCCCTCGTGGAGCTTGTCGTTGTCGGGAAATGAGTCATCTTACACCTCTCGAGTAGCTTGTCGTTGTGGGATGTTAGTTTTTTTTTTTCTACCCCCGCAGAGTTGGTCGATGCCGGTTGTTAGATATTTTTCTGCCCATCGTGTACCTTTTTGTTCTCAGCTGTTAGTTTTTGTTTCTTCACCCCTCGCGGAGCTTGCTATTGTAGGATGTTGGATTTTTTTTCATCCCTCGCGGAACTTGTCGGGGTCGTTTGTTAGTTTTTTTTTTTTTTTTTGCATCATCACGAAGCTTGTCGCTGCAATGCATTAGTTTTTTTCCACTTGAAGCTTGTCTTTGCCATATGTTAGATTTTTTTTTTCCAACCCTCATAGAGTTTGTCACTGTCGGGTGTTATGATTTTTTTCCACCCCTCACGGAGCTTGTTGCTCTCTGTTTTATTACCTGAGTTCAAATTTCACAATTGTCGAGTGTCCATCGGCATTCATGAATTTGTTGATCAGCCTGATCTCCCACATCGGAATACAACATTATTGTACTCATAATAAATAACTAGGGAATTAAACTCAAGAGAATTGGGTGATGTGTAAATCTTCCATGATTAAAAATGATCGACCAGAGATAGATGAGCAATCGAAGGCTAGCCTATCAAAGAATCACAAAATAATTTAGCAATGCAAGTATATAAATATATGAGGATTGAGTGTTGTGCACGTAAATTTTGTTTTTTGAAGCGGTCGGCCAGAAGTAGTAACCAATCTATGGGGTAGGCTGGCTTGGGTAGGTTGTTGGTCGACTGGCAGGTGGTCGGTAGGCAAGTAGCCCCTAGATGCAAACATAATTTGAGGTATGTAGATATATGAGTTTGTAGGAATGAAGTGGTATGTATGTTAATTTCCCCTGTTTTGACATGGCTTTTTTTTCCAGGCTGTTGGTTTAGGCAAAATAAAGGCCGCAGGTTTGGTAACTCTGGCGGCAGTCACAATTACATTATTCTTTACTTATCCTTTTTGTTTAATGTCGTTTACAAGGATAATAGGCAGCACTTCTGTGGCCCATGAATAGTATTTTGTAAATTTCAAAATTTATCAAGCCCAATAGTTTGGGCCCAACAAAAGGACCCATTAACCAGTTTAACAGGATCATCAATTCCATAAAGTTACTGAATAATTTGAATTGTACAACTTTTTTTTTTATTTTTACAACTAATTTTTCTTTTATTTTAATGAAAGTTTTGTTAGTGTATATTTTACATCGATTTAATTTATTTTTAAATATTTTTTTTTAATTTTAAAATACTGAAAGAATTATTTAGGTGTTTCAAATATTTTTAAAAAATTTTTAAACATATTTAATTTAAAATTTAGATATAA
>NW_018164444.1:70043157-70053158 GCF_001263595.1 Phalaenopsis equestris | reverse complement strand
TATATATATAGTTTTAAACATTTAAAAAAAAAATAGCTTGAGTTGATATATAATTGAGATATTTATTCAATTTAGATGAAGTTGAAATTAGATGGGAGGCATCATTATCTTGAGGGGATAGGGTTTGTAGGGTTTGTAGGGGAAAGCAAGGCAACGTCCCTCTCACACATACACACGCAATCACTCTCTCTCTTTCTCTCTCTCTTCCCACCAAACGAAGAAGGAAGAAAACACCACTCGTACTCCCCCAAAGCCGCATACACACACTCACTCTCTCTCTCTCTCTCTTCCCACCAAACGAAGGAAGAAAACACCACTCGTACTCCCCCAAAGCCCTCGTCTTCTAACAGTCACGGAAACCAATGCCTTTTTGCCCTAACAATGCCATTTAGTAAGCCCAAGCAAGATAGACAGCAGAGATAGAAAGATAATAATAAAAAAGTAATGTGAGAAAGTAGGAGAGAGAAAGCTACGGCTGTACAGAAGAAGAACAAATAGACATCTTTCATTCCCTCTCTCTCTCTCTCTCTCTATCCCTCCAACACACAGCTCCACTCTCACCTTTTGTTCTCCCTCAAGCTTTCTCTCTTCTCCTTGTACATTTCTTTGTCTACTCCCTCCCATATCATGTAAAGACTCCCTAAGCTATATAACTCCTACTTATTCTCGTTAAAGATCGAATTTTTAACGGTAAAAATGATTTTTTTCAATTTTTTTTGAAGGAGGCCGGATGAGTGCCCGCTGGACCTCAATAACCTCCCTGAGGAGTATGGTAAGCAAGCTTTGGAAGAGAGCTCCACCACCACCGCAGCCTCTACAGAAACTGCAAGTAAGACAACATATTTAACCCTTACTAATCAATTTCTACAGTACTAATATAAAAAACATATTTTTAAAATAAATTTGTAGCAGGGTTCAAGAAGAAGAAAAATGGAGGAAAGGATGAGTGTGGGAAGGTTTATGAGTGCAGGTTTTGCTCACTTAAGTTCTGCAAATCGCAAGCTTTGGGTGGCCATATGAACAGGCATAGACAAGGCATGCTCATCAATTTCTCTTCTTTTTATCTATTTGTATTTAATCATGAAAAAAAAATTACATTTTTCTTATGATTTGTTCAGAGAGGGAAACTGAAACACTCAACCGAGCTCGCCAACTTGTGTACAGCAATGAAGGACTCTCTGCTGGAGTTCACTTAGGGTGAGAATCTATTCAGATTTCAGTAGGGTTCTTTCTTTAGAAAAAGAAATGGGTGCAATTTTGTTCAATGGTATTATGACATATGGTATATAAAAATCATTGCAAATAATATTTTCTGTTAACATGGTATTTTATTTTAAAATAAAAGCTAAAATTTCTGGATGAGAATTAGTTTTCAATTTTCAACTATAATGTTCTTTAAAGATTGATTCATGATGATTTAATTATATTTAAATGATATAGAATCATGTGATTATGATTTCTTGATAATAAAAAAATAATGATGATGGGTTAAAAAATACATCAAAAAAAAAAAAATATCTGTAATTAACCGAAAATTTATCAAAGAAGGTCAAAGAAAATTTATTTATATGTACACATACACATTACACACTATAAATTTATAGACAAAATAAACAATAGTGAAACAAAGGAAATATTTAAAGTAAATTTTATAACAAAATAGTAAAACATTAAGACACAAACTATTATTTTTTATAAACTTCATATGTGTTATAGTCATATGGCTTGACATTTCATGAAAATATATTTCATCCCATGTATTAGGTTTGGGAGTCCATTCTCATGAACATTGGATCTAAATATCCTAACCCATATTTTCAGGTTAAGAGACCTAAATTCACTTGGATCATCAACACCAATCCAATCCACCACCTTCCCTTCGACAACCCGCAACATCATCAACGATCCATGCCTACAATTCCGACCGTTGTATCCTCGTCTACCAATTCAAACCACACCCACACCCACACCCACTCTCCATCCATGCATTTACCCTTCTTCCTCCTACCCTCCCCTTCCTCACCATCCTCCCATAAATTGTGATTACTACATTGGTCATGTCCTCCCCACCATCTCCCCAAGCCCTCTTCACCCTCTCGAGTCTACCTACTCGTGCTTCGGAAACCTTAATCTCCCCGTCGATGGAGTCCGGCCGCCGATCACGGGGCGAGATAGTAGCCTACAAGCTAATCAAATGGAGGGAATGAATTGGAGTTGCAGATATGGATTTGGGCAACATGATGGAGGTGATGTTTCTAATGATCACATTGATCCTTCTTTTCCTTGATAGGGTCATGGTTTGGAATTTATTATAACTTATTTATGGTTGTATGGTAAGTGAGGTTTTTTAGGTTTTTTTTTTTTTTTCTTCTGAATTAATGAGGTTTGGATGTTGATTAGTTTTATGTATTCAGAATGAATGTATTCTGATGATAAGATTAAAGTAAAGAGTACTGTTAGATGTTTTATTCATGCTTTATATTCATATTCCAATTGTAAGATTATATTTTCTTATCCATCTATCAGCTGTGCTACAAAACCTTTAATATTATGACATACATTAACTGAAATTTCGGATCACAAGCAATGATCAAACATTTAAGCACATCATATGAATTAAAGGTTTTGACATACGCCAAATTTATCATTTTGAAGAATTTCTGATGGATGATATTCATTGTGAATGCTGCAAAATTGATCTAGCTTATCACAAGTTTGTACATTCATTAACTGAAATTATGTTGCAACATGGACATTAATAAAAAAGAGCAAAAAACAAAAAAAACAAAAATTTTAAATTGTACACATTTGTAATTAGAACATATCACAATATCAACAATACCAATACTTTTGCAACATCCTTCACTAAACTCAAAATCTAACAAGAATGACAAATCAAACATTTGATTAACCATGTAATAAATAATAAAAAAAATAAAAAATGATAATAACAAATACTAGAACTCGAGTTTCATATAATGTAATCATTGTATGTGCGTGTGCGTCTACACACACACACACACATGGAGCCCGATAGGATTTTTGCCTATGCTTCCCGCTCCCGCTTTCGCTCCCCCGATCACGAAACGTCGCGATCCAACCTCTTGCGAACAGCTCCCGCTCCCGCCTCTCTCTTCGATCGCGAAAAGTCGTGATCCTTCATTGTTGCACAATAACCACTGCTCCCACCTCCAAGACCGCGAAACGACTCCACCTTCCGTTTCTTTTAAGTTGCGAACAAAAGAGCTCTTCTTAAGGTTTCAAAAGTCACATTTTTTAATTCTTCTTCAGGTTTCCTCGGGACAGAGGAATGAAACTGCAAAAAGTAGTTTCTTGCGACAAAAGGAAAAAGAAAGAAGAAGAAGAAGATTGTTCTCTCTGGCTTATTCTTGGTGGCTTGCGGCTAAAGAGAAATTGAGTTTATTTCTCTAGTAATTTTGTCTTCTTCAGTGTATCTCGATGTAGAGTTTCTTCGGTGTATCTCGGTGTAGAGTTTCTTTGGTGTATTTCGGTGTAGAGAGAGAAGAACAAAGAGAGAAGAAGAGAGGGCAGCGAAGCAACTAGTGTAAATTTCAACTAGTGTAAATTTCTCAAGTAGTAAAATCCTCTGCAACTCCGTGGATGTAAGCAATTTGTCGAACCACGTAAATATGTGTTACTGTTGTCTGGTGCGAATTTTCTCGTTCTATTTTTCACTTCAAAGATTGTTCTCCTGATTGATTTTTATATATACCACATCAACCGGTATAATTCACATCAATTAATATTAGCAATATAATCATCTTACACATGCATAAATTTTAATATCAAATATAATATCAGCTTTTTTTTAATCATATTGTTAGTGTTCTAGATTTACAATTTAAAGATATTGATGAATAAAATTTAATGTTTTTTTTATGAATTATATTGAACTCATCTCATTACAATCTCATAGTGAGCAATGAGAAGGATGGAGTCATTGATTTACTTATTAAGATGTTCTTCTACACAAGATGTTTTGAGTGAGATTTAGCCATCATTTGCACCCAAATCAAGTTTTCCTCAAGCCAATTAATCTCTAACATTGCATGCTTATCTTAAATACTGATTGAGGTGGCCTTTTCCTTAAACCGGCCTAGAGCCTAACATATTGAGATTCTTCACTTTATTTTCAATTAATGTGTTATACATACGAGCGAAGATGACGGTTTGTTGCCTCGCAAATATGCCGAAGGAGATCATCGCCGTAGTGCTCATCAATGTAGTTATAATTACGCAAAAATTATAAATAATTGGAGTTATTAGACATTAAGAGAAAAAAAAAATAAAACATCAAAATTAAAAGATTAAGTTTTCACTTAAAAACACTCCTCAACCTCTCCCCTGTCTCATCATGTAGAATGCCCATCACAGAGATCCAAGGCTTTCATTCTTCATTTATTTAGACTTTCTGTTACCCAATAAATAGCCTTTGGATCATTAAATTACTTTCAATTCAGCTTGTCAATATATATCATTTAAATATATTTAATTTTTTTTTTTTTTTTTTTACAAATTAGCAATTATTGGCTTCTAGTTTATGAAAAAATACTTTTAGGATAATGTATTGAATAAAATTTTGCTTAATAAAAGCATCTCTTGTTTCTTCACTTCAATATGTTCATCATTAAATGCATCCATTAGCTTGTCGCGTTCATCTTGAGATCCATTAGTATAACTCCTACATGTAGATGCATGTCCTCTAGCACCACCTAGCACCACAAAGACAAAAGAAGGAATTCACATACAAACCACACAATTCTTATGAATTTACATATCTAACAACTAAATTTTATTTTTTATATTGAATCCTTCATATCACATAGAAAACATTACTAACTTCTTAAAATGTCAAATTTTTGTATTCCGATCGATTCTATCGAAGAAAAGTTTAGTCTGGAGGATATCATAATGACTTATGAAGAGGTTTCTTCAATTATGGATGACTATGATGATGATATAGATGAAGAAATTTTAAGTTCATCACTGACTAACTCGTCTAATGAAACAAATTAAGGGTGTCTTTTTTAGATTTTAGTTTTTTCCTCATTTTATCTCTTTTAAAATTAGTATTTTTAAGTTTCACATTGTTTGTTTCGCGTATTCATGATTTTACTTTTGATATCCTTATACACAGTTACAACATATTTCTTGTTTTGGTTATGCTCATTCATGCTTTTATTTTTTATGCTTATATTATGCTTTTATTGCTAATTACTTTTTTTTTTACTTTTATTGCTTATTAAATTTATTAATGTCCTTCCTGTTATAGATGGTTTTAAGTGGTAGTGAAGATCGGCCAGCTCACTGACCTCCTCGTCAGGGCTCTGGTACTTATAGAAGGATAAAAAAGTTAGTTCCCAGCTCTGCCTCACATAGCACTAGTATTGTGTTGATCAGCAACAACACCACCACCGCAACCCCTCCCACACCTTCGTTCCTACTCCGGTCATGCTTGTTGCTCCTTTTTGACCACATGCTGCTACCACCGAAGCCCCTCCCACACCTTCTATCCTTACTCTGAGCACTCAACAACCCCTCCCTCCTTATATGACTCGTACACTTCTGCTCCTGCCAATTTATGGCAGAACACCTTCGACTTGAAATATATTAAGCCAGAAAGAGACTCGTAATTTAAATTTTCTATTATAATAAGTCCTTCGACTTGAAATATATTAAGCCAGAGACTCGTAATTTAAATTTTCTATTATAATAAGTTGAATGGTCTTTTCAATACTTTGTGTAACTAATACTTCTATTTTAGGTTCTACTCCTCCAGGCAGCCTTCATGCGTACCACATAGACCTTTAAGAGTAGATATAATTCTCCATCTCTCATGGAAGAAGATCAATCATGACTTGGGGCATGTGGTTTAGGGAGTTCGAGGTAGAATTAGCTAACTTGAATTAGAACTATAATGTCAAGTTATTTTATTATACTAATAAATAATGCATAATTTTTATCTTGTAGACGTCCTTCCACTGACTGTCAGAGCATCACTAGCAGATCAGATATATTTTTTAGATTTGCACCAGGCATCAACTATGTGATATGTGCATGACAACCTGCTAGAAGAGTGGTGGCCTATTTGGATTGGAGAAGAAGATTTAGGACCAATTGACCGGATCATGGGAATCTCTTGATTATCAGAGGAAGAGAGAAAAAAATCAACATAACAGGAGGGTCAAGGAAGCCAAGAAAACTACTCTCCACATTACATGATTATTTCCACATATAGAGGACTATGAGAATTGGTAAGATTTATTAAATACTCAACAATTCAATGATGCAACTATCTGACTGCCCACCACTGTTGATTTACATTTTCAAACGCAAAGGACATTCCATTTAAGACTCCAAAACTGCTCAGGGCATCCCAAGGTCATAATCACCGAAGAACAATGAACTTGTTCGACATTTCACTGTCAAGATTGAGGAGTTCCGTAAGCTGCGTGAGGGACAGTAGAGAGTCGAGGCCACTGTAGCATGACTGGAGCATATTGTAGATTGTCGTGGAAAGCAGCCTTTGAGTTCAGTGAATGAGGAAGAGGAGAGAGAAGATGAGGATGAGTATGTTGATGATGCCTCCAAGGAGCTTGTATACTTTTTTGTTGTTGTTATTTAGTATTTGGACATTATTCTCTCTATATGTATTTTTATGCTTAAATTATCAATTATGTTTTATTAACACTTTTAAAGATTTTGATTTTTTAATTCGATTTATTTTTTTTACCAATACATATTTCTGTGCCATAGGTTTAATATTATACTGGTAATGAGTAAATGTTTGTAATATTTATTGTGTGCATGTTGTAAAAATATGACCGTTCTTATATACAATGCCGAAACCTTGGAAACATTCCAACACTAACATTCAAAAACGGTGGATGCAAATAATAAAGCATTGCAATACTAACATTAAAAAACGGTGGAAGCAAATTTCATATGTGGACTCAAATTTAGTTTATAGTTAACATTTATGTCGGCATGAGTCATGTCAAAAATAGCTAATGTCAACAATGTCGGGCATAAATGTCGATGCAATTGGTTTGCATTGGCCATAGTTGAAGCTAATTGCATTTGTGATGTTGATTTATGCGTGAACCATATGTTCGATGCAAATTTTGCGTCAGAATTTTGCTATGGACGTTAATTTGGAAAAATCTCGTAGTAAATGCTTCACGATGGGAGCATCGAAAGATGATCAATATAAAGCCTGGGAAACCCTAGCGGGAGCCGAGTTTCTCGATTTAATAATTTTATATATGATATCCTTCAATAATGGCACACTATTCATGGGCATTTGCATACATACCACACAATTCTTACATATTTGCATATCTAACACCACATTCATATTTACATGTACACTACTCAAATCTTTAACATCACACAAAAAAAAATACTACAATTAGTATCTTTTTTAAAAGTGAAATGCATCTTTTCATTCAGAGATTCATGATGCCAAGATGTTAAAAGTATAAATATCAAATTTTGGGCGTTATATGTGTAAACAAATAAGAATTTTGTCGGTCTTGCCCTAATTTCTCTCGCGACCCTTGTTTCATCCACCCAAAACCGTCGCCTATCCATGAAACCCTTTGCCCGAAGCCCTTGTCTTCACCCCGAAACCCTCTACAACTCGCAAGCTTTGAGTGGCATCAGAGTAGATTAGGAGAAAACAACTCAATAAGTCATTTAGTAGATGGAGAGGTGTGGAAATTTTTTGATCTCTCAACTTTTGCGTTTGTTGCGGAGGCATGTAACATCCGGCTAATTTTATGCTCTGATGGTTTCACACCGTAGGGTAAGACCGCATCACCCTACTTTTATTGGCCGGTGATTGTAACGCCATACAATTTGCCACCGGGGATGCGCATGACAACCCCTTTCTTCTTCTTGACACCAATTATAGCCGGTCCCAATTTCCCTAAAGGAAAGATTGATTTATATTTTCACACGTTGATTCTTTAGGAAATATGTGTTATGATGTGTAACGTCTAAGAAAACACAATTTTTCGAAGAAATCAACATTAATGTGGACAATAAGTGATTTTCCTGCACATGAAATGTTATCTGGATCGAGCATCGTTGGAAAGTTAGCCTACCCAAACTGCATGAATTCATCTAAGGCTTTTAAGCTTCAACATGATAGGAAGAATTCAAGGTTTGATTGTCACCGTATGTTTCTAGATGTTGAACATCCTTTAGAGGGAACATAAATGCATTCAGAAAAAACAAAATTAAAAAATCCTCGCTACCTCCGAAAATAAATGGAGAAGATATAATGCAGATTGTTAGTACATTCTAAAGGTTGTTGTATGTCTGATACACCTAAAATATATAGTGTTTTTAGACATATTTTTAGACCTATTTTTTAGATATTGCGCTTTAATGAAAGGTATTTCTGTGTTTTTCTTTCAAGTACAAGTAAAAAGGTGAAAAATGCCAAAAAGAGTGAAAAATGATCAAATTTGGAGCAAAAATGTGAAAATGGTGCAAAAGTGTTTTGGCGCCTCAACGCCAGATCCGGCGCTTAAGCACCGGTGAAACAAGGAAGGCCGCGCCTAAGCGCTAGAGGCCCCGCACTTAAGTGCCAGAGGCAGTTATGTGACGGTTTACTTCATTTTACTGAATTTCGAATGGACATTTGAGGCACCTATTGGCTAAAGAGGGTGGTTATGTCCACTAGAAACAAAAATATGATTAAAAAACTTGTGAAAAAAAGGCATCCTTTGGTGAATACATTGAATTGAGACACATTTTGAAGAATTATCAAGACACCTCTTGGAGATTTATAAAAGAAGGATTTTATAAAAGAAGGAAGTTGAGACTTTTTAAAGTGTGCTTAAAAGTTCTGAAAAGTGTTTAAAAGGGGGAGTTTTGAGAGATAGTTTTGAAAAGATTTTCAAGCACCACAAATTTACTTTATTCTTTTTGTTTTTTAGTTTTATTGTGAGAGTCAAGAGTGTTGTAAAAGAGAAGAGATTCAGAGAAACTTCAAGAGTTTGGTGGAGGATTTGAGATAAGTTTTTATCTTTTGTTTTGAACTACTTTTGATTTTAATCGAGACCTCTTGTTAGTTTGACGATGATTTCTACTTTTAAACAAAAGTGTGGTTTTGTTTTCTCCATGAATTCTGAGTAGTTTTCTTTAACTTTCTCCTTAAAATGATAACTAATGAAAAGTGTTGGATGGAAGTTATGGAGAGTATTGATCTTTAATGTTGGAAGAAATTGTGATGATTTAAATCCATGTACTTCATTTACTTCTTGATTTGGCCTATCCAGATGTTAAAATTTGTTGTAAGAACATGTAAGAACCGGGCTGGTATTGTCGCTGTCAATAATTGGAAAGAATCACATGAGGTTGTATGAATGAGAATGTAATTCATATGATTGAGTGCAAATAAATAGGGAAATAAACTTTGAAGGGTGTAGAGTTAGAGAAGTTTAATGTGACAGGTTAAAGCCCCCAACTTGGTTTATTATTTTAGGTTCTGATATGGGATGTTAGCCCCTAAGTAAAGGGAATCGAGAGAACTCTAGAGTGAGAGCTGGTATCTTCCCAGAACTATTCAAACTTTAAATTAGCTAATGTTCTTTATAACATCTCTAGTAAGGATAAAGAATATTATTGCTCTTATTTAGCACAACACAATTTGCATACTTCCACAACAAAAATCCTGTACTTATTACTGATTCATGATACAGAGAAATATATTTTCATATCAAGTGTTTTTCTTTTATATAAACTCAAGTTATCTTTAGAAGTTTTATTGTTTTGTCAAAATATCTAAAATACAAAAAAGAATTGAATTTTACTTATTGAGAAAATATTTATAGTTTTAAGTAATTGTCTTTTTTTTAAAATAGAAAATTTGTGCATATTGCATATTTTCCCTATAGGTTCGATATTCAGGTCTTAATCAAAAAGTCATATATTACTTGATAACGATACATATACTTGCGTAGTATCCA
>NW_018164444.1:70013762-70043057 GCF_001263595.1 Phalaenopsis equestris | reverse complement strand
TATATATATATATAAATTAAAAAGTTAAATTCTTATTTTCTCCTAGATCAAATTTTTTGTTCTGTTGCACAGTAAGATTACATAAGTGAAAAAGATCATTAAAGTCGTTGTTATATTGTTGCATATAGACAGTCGGGATCAATGCCCTAACCTTTCTTCGCATCATCTACTCGGATTTGGTGTCACTCATAATTGGACAAATAAGTCAATTTTTTGGGATCTGTCTTATTGCAAGGATAATATGATTAGACACAATCTGAATATCATACAAAAAAAAAAAAATTTTTTTTTCATAATATATTTAACACTATGATGGATGTTAATGGAAAAATGAAGGATAACGTAAATGCTACACTTGGTTTGAAGCAGATATGCTAAAGGCGGAAGTTGGAGATCCAAGATACTGCTGTCAACATGCTCATTAAGCCCAAAGCAAAATATTTCATCACTTTGTCCCAGTGAAGAATAATTTGTGAGTGGCTCCAATCACTAAAATTTTTGAGTGGGTATGCTTCGAATTTGAGCCATTGTGTTGATGTGAGTGATGGAAAATTTTTAAAAAGAAAAATCACAATTGTCATATTTTCATATAAAATTTGATGCCAACCGCATTTAGTTGTTTGTCGAGCAAAGTCCTTAATCTATTGATTGAAATCAATGTGTTCTTCAAGGAACTAAGTGCAGCTCGTTTGAAGCATGAAAACATACGTCAGATAGAATCGAACATTTATGTAACACTTTGCAAGCTTGAGAGAATATTTTTGCCTAGTTTGTTTGATTCTATGGAGCATCTCTCCATGCATTTACCTCATGAGGCATTGATTGGAGATCCAGTATAGTACCGCTTGATGTATCTGTTTGAGAAGTAATTACATTGAGACTAGATAGTTAGTCACTTATTTATAAATAATATTGGTAATTTGTATTAAACAATATTTATTTTTCAGATTTTTGAATACACTGAAGAGAATTGTGAAGAATAAGTCACGACTAGAAGAATTGATAAGTGAAACATATTTACTGCAAGAGACAATGACATTCTGCTCTTACTATTTTGAGGAAGAAGAATCCATAAAAGCGTCATTGGTTTGATACCACCATCGACCTTTTTTGTTTTCCAGCGGTTAGGTGAAGCATCAGAGAGGTGCACATCACGTTACCTTAATGATCAGAAATTTCGAGCAAAGGCACTTTATATTCTTCTTAATCGAGATAAAGTATAACCATTATTGAGTAAGATATTTTTCATTATAATTTTTAACTCATTTATCTAAAAAGTGTCATGATTAACTATTTCAATGTGTGAACAATTTATTCATGGATTTGTTAAATTTAGTTAAAAATGATGACATGAGCATGGAGATTGAGAATAACTTACCCTAGTGGTTTACAACGCACGTGAGTTAAAATTGACATATTCATTCCTCATGTGATACAAATCTTTTCATTAACACATGATTTCTTATATATAGATTAATAGATTTATGATTGGAGAAATGAAGGGACAGATCAGGGGTTGATAGATCTTGCTTGAAGACCTATGCACATCATGAAAATCTAACAAATTTAAGATGTAAATGGGTACATGTTTCATATGAGGTTTTGATCCAAAGGAAAAAATTCATTTAACTCTGGCGTCTTTGTTAAAACAAACGATAAGTCAGATGATAGGAGACTATCACTGGATTATGCAAGAAGTCATTGAACTATCTTATCCAAGCTTTTTTGGAGGAAGTGTATTCCAATTCAACTGTACTTGATTTGATTATGTTCCTGATTATGAAACAAGAGTAAACACTATATAATATCACTGAAGTGAAAGTGAATATAAGATATGCTAAATTTGAAACTTTCATACAGCCACCAATAAAACCATCTCCACTAAAGCAAACTTTTTAATTTTGATATTTTTCCATTATATTTATTTTAACTATTATATTTTTCTTTGTTGGAACTGTGTACTTGTTCTATATTATCGTTTCTATTTCGATTCAACTAGTTTTCTTTTTTCAATCTAATTATACCAATGAACTTATCATTATTAAAAAAAATTTATTTTCTTTCATTTCATTTAAATGCAAGCATTTCTTTGAGAATACAAAACTGATTCACTTAATTTCATCATACCCCGCGTTATTTGGGTGTACAACTTTTCGAACTCGAGGTGAGATAGGATAAACCCTCAAGACATACTAAACTCTCAGCCAAATAAATAAAGAAATGATAAGAACAAACCTTAGTTTTTATGTCAGCGATGAACATTATCATTATATGCCAACCTTGAAACGTCATATAATATTTATGTTAGACGAGCTTTCGAGTTGAATCTTCTCACGTTGAAAGTTGAAAGAGCTGACGATACAAAGTTATAGAATCGCAAGTTCAAGCTCAACAAGCTCAAAATTAACCTGACTCAACACGAAAGCTCGTTGTCAACTTGATTAGCCTTACTAATGTTCAAACTTGGTAGCCCGTCTCCTTTGTCCAGCCAATATAACCTAGCCCAAATCAACATTAGCTAAACAATCAGCCCCGCTTAAGCTCTGACTTACTTTTATATAATCCTAGAGTTTTTGAAGAGCTTCTAAAGTCTAACAACAGTGATGATATAAAGCTATACCAAGCAAATGAAAAAGCTAACTCATACCATTTTTGAAAAAAAAAATAGTATTTCTTAATAATCTCAAAAAACTGATGAAAATTACTAAAGAAAGAATAATATTTGAAATAAACTCCAATTCTAAATTCTAAATTAGTAATTTGGTACATTCAATGCCATCCCTACAAACCATTCACCCAAATGATAAAACATAAGATCAGCACCACAGTAAAAAGTTCATTAATAACTCCTCTTTTGCAGCATTTTGTTTGAATCCTTGAATCAATGCAACAAATTTCATGTTCATCATCAATGCTACCTCAAAATTTCCTGAATTTCAAGCACCTGATTTCTTTGCTCCGGAGGCAGCAGATTAATTTGTTCAGGTGTGAGCATCAGCACCTGCTGGAGCACGGCCTTCTCCATCTCCGGCGATAGCTGCAACAGAAACGTTGCAAGGCAAAAGAGTATACAGGTAAATTTGTAATAAAAAAAAATAGAGCCTGAATTTTAGCCCAAAGGTTGAATCAATCTTTTATTTGGATCGAGTTCAAATTAAATTAAATTTTCCTTCAAAACATTTTGAGTTGTGTCTTAATTGGATTAAAATGGCTTGAAATTGGCCCAATATATATGCATATATATGGGTATTAATTTAGGGCTGTCAAAACAGCTTCTTGTTCGCGATCAGTTCGTGTTTTGACTCGTTAAGAAGCTCGTGTTCGATTTGTTCGTCAAGTTAACGAGCCGAACACAAACAATTATTTTTCGCTTGATGTATAAACGAGCCTAACACAAAAAAAGATTTGTTCATTCATGCTCGGTTCTTTTTGGCTCAAAATAATTAAATTAAATTACACACACACACACACACAATTGACAATTGATGAGTAGTATTTTAAAAAAAAATTGACTATGAGGCAACAAAGATTTATAATTGATTAAAGTTATTAATTAAAAAAATAAAATAAAAATATGTTAAATTGTATTTAAATAATATAAGTAATTAGATTTAAATCTGACACCAACCCTTAATATCCTACGGTTGCATGATTAGGGTTGTCAAAACTATCTTTGTTTGAGAACAGCTTGTGTTCGACTCGCTAAGTAAAAACGGGCCGAACACGTACAGTGGTAATTTTTAACGAACTGGATATAAGTTGAGTTTGGGCTTGCTCGTTTTCGGCTCATGTACACCCGTATTATAGATATACATATATCCATACTATGTTTTTTTAAAAGGGAGCATTAACATACATCCCACTCAATTCCTATGTATTTACATATACAACACCTAAACATTATTTTGACATTTATATCACCCAAATCATTCATATCACATCAAAAAGACCGCTACTTTAACTTTTGCAAAATAAAATACACCTTATGCTTATGTAAGGCAGCATATATGTAGAAATTGAAAATTAGGTGTTAAATATGTTTATATACATAGGAATTAAGTGGTATGCATGTAAGTCTTCCTTCAAAATTGTGCAGCCCATTTGGTCTGATGGTTGGGTATTTTGTCTCCAACCAGTCTCGTGTTCAAAGTCTAGTTGTGTGTGGGTAAAAAAAAAATTATTCCGAGGCAGTTCATACTTGTGCCCAGTGACCTTGAAATTAAATCAATTTAATAGACTACATCATTTTGAGCCAGTTTATATAGGTTCAATCCGATTTCGAGCGGGCACTGGAAATGGAACGACTCATAAAAAGATAAAAGAGGTTTTACCAGATCCCTTTTATGGAAGTTAAAACATGGGGAGGAGAGAGAGTTACCAGTGGCAAGCGAGGGGACTGCCCAGCAGGACCGGCGGCTATCTGGCCAAGGGGTGGTGGCAGTGCGCCGGTTAACGGGCCAGCGGCGGGTTTTTCTGTCAAGCCCGGTATAAAAGGTCCTCTTTCAGCATGCATGGAGGCTCCAGCCTGGTTTCTGTAGTCTGAACTCATCAATCCACCCTGTATGCAATTAAGAGTGCCAAAAGTTCAAATATATGATTTAATAAAAAAAAGAAGTAGAAGCTTTGGAATAGCCTCCCATTAAAAGAATAAAGACTCTTAATCTTCAAAACTAATAATTAAAGAAATAAAAGAGCTAATCAATAGATCCTTCAAATTAGGAAAGCATGGCTTCAGATTCAGGCGCATAGGGCCAGAAAACAGCTCAGATATGCCATAACAACAGTGTTTGAGACCCAAGAATCTAAAAACAAAAAAGAGATAGAGAAAGATGAAGAAGATGTTAAACGCTAAATCATCCACAGCAAAATGTTAAACAGCTAAAAAACCAAAAAGTTGAAAGGTAAATTAACAACTTGCATAAAAGCAGCTAGCGGTGTAGCTAAGCCAAGCCAACTCAAGAGTCCGTTCGGGTTCACCTCAATAAGTAGCTCGTGAAATGAGCTCGATGAGGTAACAAACCAAGCTCAAGCCAACCCTATCTTGAATCGTTATCTCGTGAGCCTTGAAAGTTGCATTTTGCAATAAAATATTATAACAGGGTAAAAAAAGTTATACAAAACTATGCCTCAGGCAAGCACAAAATGTGATCTATCATCTACTAAAATAGAAAAAACAATATAAAATATACTCAAATTACATTAAAATTTAAGAGTTTCTCTTTAAATTATATTTTAAAAAAAATTCTTCATATTTTATATCAAATTATTTCTTATTATTTATCTCATAATTACTCACTCTATTTATCATTTTATTATAACACTAACTCGAATTAATATTATTATCTATTTCATAATGAAAAAGCCATCTTGTGATAGGTCGAAACTTGTAGAATTATGCTTAAGATTAAGCTGAGGGTAGCTCGAGCTCGACTCGTTTATAACTCTGGAAGCAACGTGCGTCAATCTAGGCAATTAAAGCATTTTGACTTTATAGCAATTCTCATTGAAATCATTATTGAACTTGTTGCCTTAATAGTGGCCTACATCTTCTTCAACTTATCAACATAGATAGAACTCACAAACAGAAACATGTACAAAAAAAGCTATAAGAAAATTTTCAAAATAAAAACACACGCAGGCGTGGGCGTGGGCGTGGGTGTGTGTGAGATAGGATATTAAGGGTCCATTTGAGACAGCTTATTTGGTACGGTGGCGTTTTGAAAACGCACCTGACCTATTTGGATAAATTGCGTTTTGACAGCTTATGCATTTTCAAAACGCTGATAACAGTGTTTTTCACACAGCACCTATCTAGGTACGGTGACAGCAGTCTGACTTTTTTTAAAAAAAAAAAAATTGTAATAGCCACGACACCTATCTTATTAGCATATTATTTTAAATCAACTTATCAGCAGATTATTCAATAAGCTACACTTGCCCCAAAAAGACCCTAAATAATAGGTTAAAATATTCATTAGTTTTTGTATTAGATTAATAAGCATAAATAGTTAGTCAATAATGATTAAAACTCTTGTATTTTATTAATAGTTCCTATTGGACCACAATAAGGAATAGAATGAACATTGTAGTAAGTTCTTGTTTTCTTTTTATTTTTGGAGTTATCGGCGTCCTCGAATTGTCATTTACTTTTGGAGTTGCCGACATCCCAAGATCTGTCGGCCGCTCTAGTTCTCCGGTCCCGACCTCCCAGCCATCCTTTGTTATGACCACCTGATCAAGATTTCCAAATAGCAACATTGTTAGGAGCGTGCCATTGCGGATCAGCCCAAACCGCACCTTGGATGAACACCCATGAAGGATTCCTTGTCCAGCTGCCATGGACCCTTCCAATCAATAGTCAGGTGTTGTCGCCAACTCTGGGAAGCAACCGGAGATGATTGTTGAAGCTTGGTATCAATAGTTCAATGTCGAACTTCACAGAATCTCATAATTCTTTGTATTGTGAAATATGTATGTAGCAACTGTGATGTTAATAGTTTGAAATGAAACATCTGCTTTTAATTGGCCCAAGATCCAAAATTGTCACCTTCGACAGCCACACTAACGTGATCTTAATTAGTTTGCCTATGCCAATTCATGGTTCATGGTTGGAACTCCCCTGGGAAGTACAAGGTTTGGGAACTTTATTTTTGCTGCTATTGGTGGCTTGTGTTCATTGCCCACCAATTTCACCGCCATCTTAAATTTTTGTTCTTTCTACGATTTCCTTGACTTGAGGACAAGGTCATTTTGAAGGGATGAGTAATGATAGGTACAAAATGATATGTTATAATATTCATTAATTTTTGTATTAGATTAATAAGCATAATTAGTTAGTCAATAATGATAAAGGATCTTATACTATATAAATATCTCATATTGGAGCCCAATGAGAAATGGAATGAAAAATATAGTAAGTTCTTTTTTTTCATTTTTTTTTTTAGAATTGCCGGCATCCTTGAATTGCATTTACTTTTCAAGTTGCCAGCATCCTCAAATTGCCGATTAACAAAATTAAAAGAAATGTTCCTATAAATGTGTGTATAGAAAGAGAGAATGTTTTGTGATGTGATCATACCACTAACATCATTTCACACGGGAAAAAAAAAATGAAAAGGCGGGAGAGATGTTCTTAATGAAATGTAAACAAGTTAGTGCAAGTTTGAGAATAATTAAAACTTGGACGAGGTAAAGTGGCCATGCATTTCAATCAAAGAGGAATATTTTTTACAAGAAAAAACTATGCACAAATCCATGATTTGTCAAATGATTTTTTAAATAAATAGTAATCGTTATCAGTCGTCTTATCCCAACTATTTAGAGTCAACCAAAATAAACTCAAATATTTGGTTGAATTAAGAACGTATAACTCTTCAACTTTTACTTCCACAATCCTATGGCTTCCCATGCTAGATAATCAACTTATGTTGCCCTTCAGAAGTACAAGAACCCCCTACTCAAGTAATTTTTGCGTTTTCATGTTATACATATGCAGCTTAGTTTAGTTTTGGTTGGCAGGATTCTTGCAGCTGGCACGACCCAGAGCAAGATATGTGTGACTGATGAGTTGGAACCGTGTAGCCTTTGATCAATAGGAGACTTCCGTGAGATTATTGCAAACTTTCACAGAATATTTGTAAAGGATAAGTAGATTTTCATACCAAATCGTAATGCCAGTTCGTTTCATGCCTTCCTCTATTATATAGGAAAATTTCCTTATCATAATTAACTATGTTAATTCCTTCTATGACTACTTTCTATTAAACAGTGTCATGGCCTTGCAAATCCCTCTCAATGAATCCAAACTCTCGTTCACTATCGATACTAGAATCAAATTTAATGGTACTATTTGATCATATAACATCTTCTGTTCATATATTTGTCGTTTCCTTTCCTTCATATCTACTTTTGGCGCTCATGAAGAAACATTGCAGAATTCTCTCTGAAAAGAGGCTATAAATGCCAAGATGAGCACTCTACTCAGTCACCATATGTAGGATTACTTATCAATGGATCTTCACATTTAAACTTCATCGTGATAGATCAATCAATTGGTTGGTTGCCAAAAAACTCACTTGGGTCAACGACGGAGACTATGTTGACAATCTCTCCATTTTTATTTCAATCTTTTTTCCCCACACTTTCTCCCCATATATCAAGCTTAAGTCCATCTGAATTCTCCTCTATGTGGTCATCAATCAAGGTTAGACTATGCTACAAATGGACATAAATAAAAATTTATTTTATATCGATCTTCATGAGATCATTTACATAGAGCAATCTCCTGGGCATGTTTCAAGATGAAAACCACATAGCATACACAGGAAGCACAAGGTCCCCGTATATCAAGCTTAAGTCCAACTGAATTCTCCTCTATGTGGCCATCAATCAGGGTTAGACCATGCTACAAATGGATATATATAAAAATTTATTTTATATCAACCTTAATGAGATCATTTATATAGAGCAATCGCTTAGGCATGTTACTCAAGATGAGAGCAACATATGCATACACAGGAAGGCTATTTAGGGCCTTAAACAGGGTCCACTGACCTGGTTAACAATTTTTTAATTGTCTTTGCTAAACTTGCTCTATGTAGTAATATCAAAAATCAATTATCATCAAATGACATACTAAAATAGACTCTGTCACACATGTTATTTATGTTGATGGCATATTGTTCGCTAGAAGTGATCATAATGACATATTGAGAGAAAACACTATCCTCAAAGGTATTGTTAATGTAGATTTAGGATGGCTGAAATATTTTTCTAGTAAGATTTGCTGACAACAAAAATGAAGTATGACTATCTTAAAAAAATATGCTATTGATCTTCTTAAAGCAACTAGGCTTCTAGTTTTGAGTGCACAATATCAATTACGAAGACTTACACTACATTAAATAGTAAATATCTGCTTGATGTGACTATCTTAAAAAAATATGCTATTGATCTTCTTAAAGCAACTAGGCTTCTAGTTTTGAGTGCACAATATCAATTACGAAGACTTACACTACATTAAATAGTAAATATCTGCTTGATGACTTGTAGATTTATATAATAATTACCATGTCTGACAACTCATTTATCATTGGGATAGTTAGCCAAAATGTATCAAATTAAAAATATAAGCATTAGAAAGTTATTCTACGGATTCTCAAATATATCAAAAGGTTTCCTGAAAAAAATTTTCACGGATTAAGACTGCTCAATTAAATGATGAGCACTTTTGAGATACTGATTATGTGCAGGAAAAAGTCTATCTCAAGATATTTATAAGATGGTGGTGAGACCTGCAATGGTGGCCTATAAAAGAGAAGCATAAAACTAAGTTAAGTGCTATTGAGATGACAATGGTTAGGTGGATGAGTGACTCTACACTTAGACGACCAAATGTGAAACAAATATTTCCGAGAAAGGGTTGGTGTAGCTCCAGTGCCAAAAAAAATTAGAGAGAGTCATCTTAAATAGTTTGGTCACATTAATCATCTCTGATTAATCAGTTAAAAGAGTAGATGTTTTAGAATTGACATATGTTAGCGTCGAGGTTGACCTTAAAAGACTTGGACATGTATAAAAAATGATCTTAAATTTATTAGAATTAAATGAAAATACGACACTCAATGTGACATAATGGAGAAAATTGATCATGTGGCCAACCCCACTTAGTGGGAGAAAGGCTTATTGTTGTCGTTGTTTTTTTTGTTAACTTTGTCGTCTAGAAAAAAATTAAACAAATTATGTTGGATAAGTTCAAACTTCAAAGCAGAAAGTGAATGTAAAACATTAACCCACTCAACAAGTGAAATAGTGCAGTTAAAAATTTTTTTTTAAATATACTTTGGTTTGCCAATGACACAACCTAAGACATTGCACAATGATAGTAATATCACTATCAATATTGACAAAAATCTTATTTTTCATGAACA
The DNA here is from genome assembly GCF_001263595.1 of Phalaenopsis equestris. Lineage (NCBI taxonomy): Eukaryota > Viridiplantae > Streptophyta > Magnoliopsida > Asparagales > Orchidaceae > Phalaenopsis > Phalaenopsis equestris. Next base: position 70,033,128 of record NW_018164444.1, on the reverse strand, counting down.
TACTAAACCAATTGAAAGGGATAGTTAATTTCATACGAGTAGTCCTGCATTCAAAAAATATTATTAGTCATTTTAAAGTTTTGAACAAGGGATGGATGCATTTTCCAAAGCTCCAAGTATCCACAGTTATCTTACTTTCTGAAAAATTTAGAGCTAACAGATATATATACTTCAATTTGATGAGTGTTAATATATTAAAGAAATAATATTAGAAAACATCATATTTGAAGAATAGACTATCATGGTAATATATATTTCTTGTACATTTCTTCTAAATGTGGAAATTTTTCTAATAAGTACGAACACTTTCTTCAATCATTTCAATTTTATCTCCTTCCAATATGTCTATAATTATAAACACCTATGTTTAGTCAATAATACACTAAAAACTATTCTTAAAAGCAGTGATTTTTTTTTTTGTTAACACAATTAATGAGAAGTTTACAACAACAACAACAACAACAACAACAACAAAGCCTTAATCCCACTACGTGGAGTCGGCTACATGAAACTTTTTTCTCCATTGCGTACTATTTAATGTCATATTTTCATTTAGTTCTAATAAATTAAGATCACTTTTTATACAATAAGCCCAATTCTTCCTAGGTCTTCCAAGTCTTCATAGGTCTACCTCTGCCTTTCTTTACACAAGTCGAATCTAAAACATCTACTCTCCTAATCGGATCATCAGATGGTCGACGTTTAATGTGACCAAACCATCTAAGACAACTTTCTCTAATTTTGTCTGTCACAGGAGCTACACTAATCTTATCACGGATATATTCATTTCGCATTTTGTCTCTAAGTGTAAAGACACTCATCCACCTAATCATTCTCATCTCGGCAACACTTAACTTATTAACATGCTACTCTTTTAAAGGCCAACATTCAGTGCCATTGCAGGTTTCACCATTGTCTTATAAAATTTTCCTTTCAGTCTAAGTGGCACTTTTCTATCACACAAAAGACCCGAAAATTAATGAGAAGTTTAGAAAACACAAAAAAATTTCATGTTATTTTATTTATCTTGAGAAAGCATGCAATCAAATGTGTTCTGCAAAAGATATTTTGGTTTGCATTAAAATAAAAAAGGTGCACAATAAATATATGTATGAAAGAACACATGGTAGTCTTAAAATTAGTCACAAAGTAATCAAAGAATATCCAACAATTTCATTAAATCAAGGTTCAACATTGATGGAGATATTTATAAAGGACATTTAAAATAAAATGCCTAGGTGCATGCATTTTTGTAGATAACATACTTTTAATTATTGAAACATCATTGGAACGAGTCAAAAATTTGGGACATGACTAATGATAAGACTAGAGAAGAACTATAATTAGTTTAACAAAAGATTGAGCATCTTATATACAATTTTACTAGTATTAATAATCATCGCCAAAATTATTAGAAGATATATGATACCTAAATGATAGATTTCTATATCTTGAATCTATTCCACAAACGAATGAAATCTAGTAAAACATATAATTTTTAGAGTTAAGGATTATTGCTTAAAATAAAAAAGAGTTATTATGTGATAAGATGTCATGAATACTTAACAAGATAAATTAGGTCAGTTACGGTGCATATATCTAAGTGTTGGTAAAAAATCATAAGATATCTAAATTGAGGATGGCATAAATGAAAATATTATGAAGAATATCTAGCAAAAATACGAAGAAATAACTAAAAATAAATATATGAAAGCCTTACATACATCACACAATTCTCATATACTTACATATGTCACCCTAAAAGTCAGATATTTACATTTATAACACTTTAGTGTCATAATCACATCAAAACCTAAACATGAAAAGGTGCATTTCATTTTAAAAATGTTAGTAATGGTAGTATTTTTTATTTGATATTAAAGATATAAGAATTATGCACCAAAATAACAAAATTAAAGTATTAGATATGTAAATATATCAAAATTATATGGCATGTATACATGTGGCATCCATCGAAGAAAAAGATAATTAAAATAGTAATTATAGGATTTAGATAGATACAAAGAAAGATTAAAAAAAACCAAAAGAGAAAGTAGATAAAATTAGTGTCAAGTGATTAGAAAGTAGAAAAAACAAATTAATATAACATGGATAAAATTTATTCAAAATAATTTATGAAATATAGGTTTAAAATCTTAAGTAGCACTTAACATTAACAAATAAAAATTGAGACTACAGAAATCTCTTCTCAAATAGTTGGGATAGAATAAATGATGATGATTATGACCATGAATTACAATTTCAATCAGAATATTGATACCTTCAAAGTTTAGAAAAATAACACGCTAGTCCAAGACGTAACTATTGCTATTGTTTTTTCATTTTTCTAAGTCCGTACAAACCATATCCCACTTCTCAAGACCTTCAGAAATCTCTTATCCACTTCACATGACATATAACTTACCGTGTTCATGACTCCTAGCATTTTCTACTGAAGATATATTTCAATAACTGAAAGAATCTGCGGTAGCCTGTTGAAGCAGAGATAGCAACAATCATAAAGCACATAAAGTTTAACAAACCATCTGGTCAAGCTAAGCAGACAAAACAAAAATAAAAGACTTAATAAAACCATGACTCATGTCACTAGCTATAGAACAACATAGCCTTTGAGAAGCTATACTGGAATTATGATGCAAAACCAAACGAGCAGTAAAAGAAAGGGGCCTTTACATACATATCACACAATTCTTATCTACTTACATATCTAACACCCAAAATTTACATAAACAGCACTCAAATCCTTAATATCATATCAAAAATATCATTATCCCCTACCTTTTAAAAGTCAAATGCATCTTCTCATGCATAAGTTAATCACATCAAAGTGCAATCACACCAAACGGTTAAATTTAAATCTGAAATTTTGCATGCAAGATAAATAAATCCATAAGATCTGTATGGTATGTATGTGTAAATTTTCCTAAAAGAGAAATACAAAACCTGATAGAACTGTTGAGGTGGTGGCAGATTTGGTAGCGGCGGTTGCCCTTGTGGGAAAGAAGAAGGGGGTAAGCCACCAGACTGAATTTTAGGAAAAAGAAATGTATTAATCAATATAAATTCATAAATTCTTCAGCATAGAGTTAAAAACTTAAACTACAACAACTAGTAATGTTTGGCCAACTTACATGAAACAAAGGTGGCGACAAAAGATGTTGCGGAGCACTGGATGGCGGAAAACCAAGACTGTGAGGCATCTGTGAGGGTAACTGATGTGGGAAATGCTGCATAGGAGGCCTCGGCTGCTGTGGAAGAGGGGGTTGAAGTGGCTGGGGAAACATTCCGGGAGCCTGTAAAGATGGCTGCGGCTGTGGCTGTGGCTGTGGCTGTGGCTGACTGGATACCATCGGCAAATGGGATTGAAGCATCGAGAAATGTGAGAGAGGATGAGGGGGTTGGGGAATGTTACGAATCTGAGAAGAATGGGGAGGGAGTCCTGGAGGACCACTGAAAAATGTCTTAGCTTGCTGTGTTGGCGCAGGAGTGGAAACCACTTGTTGGGAAGGATAGCTCGCTAGTGTTGGAACGGATGCGGTAGCGATGGAAATGGGTGGGTATTGGTGTTGTTGCGGCCTGGCTGGGACTGAAGGTTGGGGTGTAGTTTTTTGACCCTGTAATCCAGCTTGAGCTGGCAATGGTTGATTAGTGTGAATAATAGGTTTGTGTCCTGATGGAGCTGATTGGGGCAAGCTTTGCTGCGGAATAGTGGGCATCTAAGAAGAAGACTCATTCAGAATTTATCCTTTGGTAAGAAAAACAAGCTAAAATGATAGTCGATCGAAATAAAGTAATGGGATTACCACTTGTGGAGGTTGTACCATTCCAAGCATAATTTGTGCCTATAAGATGCAGAGCAATAGATTAGCTACTTTTTTCAATTGTGATAAAAAACTAAAAAATGATGCAGAATCTTTCAAATACCAAATAATTTATGCATGTAAGAAGAAAAAAAGGACTACAATTGAAGCGATAAATGGGTTAAAAACCGCTGCCAATATATTGACAGAAATTGTTGTGCATGAGCAATCAAAAATAGATAAATAAGACTAAAAACAACTAAGGGAGGATGAGGTTTGACACGTGGAAATATATAATTATCATAATAGCAGTATATTTGCGCTTGAATAGCAGTGGAACCGGTCAAGGCCATGTGTTGACTCCAATCTAGATTATAGTGCTATATGACATTCCACGATCTAAGTTCTATGATTAGATCCACTCTACCAACATTGTGGGCTTCACATAATTAATTTTACTACATCTAAACTATGGCATATGCTAACTATTTATTATAGCAATTTACATTATTCATCATTATCATACTCCCTTGTATATTGAGGATATTGTATTTTTCATTACCGTTCACTTCTTGCCTCTACTTGGGTACTAAGATGCCAACTAAGTTGTAGTAATTTATAATTATATTTTCTATCATGGTATTAGAGAGAGAATATTTTTCAATTTATAGTTATATTTTCTATCTTGGTGACTAATGAAGAAGGTAGAGCTATTTAAGATTTTTCTTTAGCGTGTGATTTTGTTATTACTAATACTTTATTCAAGAAAAGAGAAGATCATCTTATTACTTATAGAAATGGATCTAATAAAACACAAATTGATTATTTGCTTATGAAAAGAGAGATCGTCGAGATTGTAAAGACTGTAAGGTCATTCCAAGTGAGGATTTGATTACCCAACATCGTTTATTAGTTATAGATTTTAAAATGAAGAGTGTTAAAATAAATAATACTAGGACTCATCATCGTAGAATTAGATGAGGGAAACTAAAAGACACATAAATTATTTTTATGAGTAAAACTCAAGATTTCAAAATTTGGGATATTCATCATGAAGCAAATGCTATGTGAGATAAAATAACAAACATTATTAAACTAGTAACAAAATATGCACTTGGAGAATCAAAATAAAAATTTTCTTTAAATAAAAATAGTTGGAGGAAAAATAATGTGCAAGAAAAGATAAAATATAAAAAATTATGTTATAAAAATTAGTTTAAATATAAGAGCTTAGAGAATTAGGAAAAATATCTTTATAATAAATTAGATACTAAGAATGGTGAAAAATATATGTATAAACTAACCAAACAGCTAGCAAAACAAAGAGAAAAGAAAATTAATGAAACTCAAGTAAGCTGTATTAAAGATGAAAATCAAAAAGTATTTTTCTTAGAAAAATATATTCAATATAGGTGGGAAAGTTATCTTGATGAACTTTTTAATGAAGTTTTCAAAAATACGATAGACCTAAGTGATTGTAATATCATTAATAATAATAAAACATTTTATTTTTACAGTCGCATTAGTAAAAAAAAAGTTGAGGAGACTTTAAAGAAAACCAATGGTGGAAGGTTTGTAGGACCTGATTATATCCCAATTGAAGTATGAAAATATTTAGGAGAATTGGGAGTTTCTTGGCTTACTAAAATTATTTAAAAATGAAAAAAATTCCTAAGGAGTGGAGGAAGAGTATTTTGGTCCCGATTTTTAAGAATAAAGGGGATGCACAAGAGTATGCAAATTATAGAGGAATTAAGTTGATGTGTCATACTTTAAAATTATGGGAGAGGGTAATTGAACATATGTTAAAACTATTACAAAGATTTCTCTTAATCAATTTGGATTTATGTCGGGCAGGTCTACTATGGAAGCTATACATTTATTGAGAGGTTTGATGGAGAAGTTCAGAGATAATAAGGAGAATCTACATTTAATTTTTATTGATTTAGAAAAAGCTTACAATAAGGTTCCAAGTGATATCCTTTGGAGAGTTTTTGAGAAGAAAGGTGTTGATATGACTTATATTCAAGTCACTAAAGATATGTATACTAGAGCTGTTACATGTTTTCGAACTGAAGGAGGATTGACCAAATATTTTCCTATTTTTGTTGGATTACATCAGGGATCAACTTTAAGCCCATATCTTTTTGTTTTAGTTATGCATGGTCTCACCGGACATTTACAGGAGGATGTACCTTGGTGTATGCTTTTTGCAGATGATATCCTTCTCGTGGATAAGACAAGAGAAAAAGCCCAGAAAAAAATTGAATACATGGAAAGTAATTTTAGTAGTAGTAGCTCTAGTGACAGAAGTCTAACTTTGAGTGATCAAATTATTAAAAGGTGTGAATGATTTACATATCACGGGTCTGTTGTTCAAAGCGATGGTGATATAAATGGGTTGTTGTCGCAATGAGAATGATTAGGCAGATGAGTGGCTTTACACTTAGAGACATAATGCTAAATGATTATCAGTGATAGGGTTGGTGTAGCTCCTTGACTTGTTGCCGGTTAAATTTTTGAAGATTTGAAAAATATGAAAATAAATTTGAAATTTTAATTTAATATGAGAGCTATATAGTTTGGATTTTGAAAGTGGCATGTTTTAATTTTTGAAAAATGAGACCAAATGGATCTCATTCGTCCAATAGTTTGCATAATTGTGTCCGATACCATGAATACTACACATATCTGAAATGTGAGTGTATATCTTGACAGTAGACCCAATCCTGTAAACTAATAAATTTATGACATCTGTTTGGTGACCGACAAGTTCCCCTATTTAATATAAATATGAAATAGAATTTATTTTACCTGGATTCCAAATTCCATATAGAGGCAAGCCCCTATAGTTAATTATATCTCAAATGACGGAGGACACTTGGGAAAACTCTCGACAGTGATCAAAGGATCTCAAGGTTTAGGTTTTCACGGTAGGACGTAGAAAAACAAATTGGGAAAACTCTCGACAGTGATCAAAGGATCTCAAGGTTTAGGTTTTCACGGTAGGACGTAGAAAAACAAATGAGAGTGACTCAAGTAGGAACAATTATTTTCACGAGTCTAAAGAAAAAAGAAGGTACGGGATGTCACAGATCATGAGGAGAAACCTCAGCGACATTCCAAACTATCATAATGTGTGGCTGAGTTTTGGAGACAATGTTATTTAGATGTTTGATCCTGTTAATTTTATTATTTGAGACTTACACTTCCGCAGAGATAAGAGTGTTTACGTCGTTCTGGACGACAACCTCGAAACCTAAGGCAAGTTAGAACTTCCCAAATTATCCTATTGTGTGGCTGAGTTTTGGAGACGATGTTATTTAGGAGTTTAATCCTATCAATTTTATTATTTGGGACTTACATTGAAACTTACACTTGCATGATAATCGATTATGCAAATAGCCCGCAGAGATAAGAGGGTTTACGTCGTTCTGGACGACAAACTCGGAACTTAATGCGAGTTAGAACTTATACTGCTCAGTATGACTGTGCAGAAGCCTAAAAGAAGGTGAGGATTTACATCGCGTTGGGCTAGCTACCTCGAAGACCATCTCCACTTGTAGACCGCTCCAAGCTCCTCGTCGAAGTTGCAGTCCTAAAGTCTAAGGTTTAAAATGTTGTACCATGTGTGTTTCAAGTTTTGGTTTTGTTATCATCATGGGGGGTTAAACTTGATTAGAGCAACACCGATTAGGATCTCATGGTTCCCCGCTCCGGTATCACTATTTTCTTTTGAACTTACTTGGCTTAAACGAGTTGTGAAATTCATTTAAACCGAGGAGATCTCGTTAACAATCGTAGATTACCTCCTCCGAGGGACTCCCGTAAATTCAAAAGTACGTGTTATGTTTTTGTTCTGTTGTTTTTTTAAATGTTGTTTAATTTTTGAAAAACCTTTTTATTTTGAAAATAAAATCGCAATCAATACCTGCATAATATGTTAAAACAAGAGTAAATTGCAATGGTAAAATAACAACAAATAAAAATGTCGGTGTATGTGTCGTATCTGCTGCTGCTATGATATCAGCATCATATGCAAAAATAAGCAAATATAACTGAGAATTTAATGAGCATATTAAATGTGAGCCTCAGCAAGTAAAAGAACCGGTGACACAGAGGAGCTCCCACAACTCCAAACAACAGCTAGCAAGCCTAAACAACGGTCCTAAAGTCTCCTACAAGTCCAGCCAGCAGCTAGGGAACCCCAACAATGGCTATTAATCACCAAACAACAATTCTAAGCTTCCGAACAGCACTCCCTAGCACCAGACAACAGTTTTAAGCTTTTAAACAGCAATTCCTAGCACCAAACAGCAATCCTAAGTTCTCAACGACTCCAAACAGCCATTTTACACTTCCAAACAGCAACTTGGACGTTTCCTACAGCATCCTACAGTGATCGGCAACTCCAAACAGCAACCTAGACACTACCTACAGCTTCCAACAGCGAGCGACAATCTCAAACAGCAATTATACAACCAGTTCTTAGCCCAAAAAGCACTAAACAGCAGCCTAAATCACTTGTATGCTTTCAAACAGCACTTTCTAGCACTTTCCCAGCTCAAAGCAGCATTAAACGACAATCCTAAGCTTCCTAAACAGCTCGCTTAGCGAATCCAAGACAACATTTTAATCTTTCTGAAACAGTGAACATGCAGCCATAAAAATGGTTATTAAATCCTTTACAAGATCAACAAGAATATCGGGTAGAAAAAGCCCTCAAAGCTTGTCTAAAACAATTAAAAAAAATCATGTCAAATGGTGGGAGTGTCAAACACAAATCAGCCCATGTGCGGTCCCAAAATAGTGCATAAATCCTAAAGATGCAAAGATGTGCTTCTCATTAAGCAATGGAAACACTTCTTATATAGAATTAAGGGTTCGGGTGGTGTAAAGACAAAGTTTAAATTTCAGATATGTTAAAATATAAGAGTGGTGTGGTATGCATGTAAATCTTCCTAAAAAAAACAATTCAGATAGGCAAGCTCATTTAATAGACATAAGGCTCTTTATGATTTTGACAAGAAAAGATCCCATAGTGATGGAAGATTTCAATCGTCACTAATCTTTTAATCATGCTTAGTTGTTTATCACACTATAATGATATTCTTAACTTACCACTATCATTTAACTTATAGATAATTACAGAACTTCACATTAGAGTAGAGAATAAATTAGAATCAACCGTTGTGAGATAGTGTTGTGAATCAATGCAGATTAAATGACTTCGAAATGATTTTTAAAGTGCAGATGAAAGAATATAGGGTGCCAATGTAGAATATAAAAAGAGTTACGGAAGATTTACTAGCATACCACTCAGCTCTTATGTAGTTACATATCTAACATCTAGACTTCAAATTGGACATCAATACCACCTTTCAAGTGTGTCCAACGAAAGGAAGCTGCCAACAACAGAGCTCCAGGGAATACAAGTTTCAGAATATTATTTAATTAGGAATGAAATGTAATTTACCTGAAAGAACTCAGAGTGGGAAAATCAAATAAAGGTTAGAACGTACTCAAATCCCGCTTCAGCACAGCTAGTAGCCTCTCAACAAAAGAAGCGGGACGAACAGGCTACGGGCTGTTCGACCGCGGGAGAGAGGAGTAGAGTCGAACGAATGTTCGATTGTGCGAGGAAGAGAGGAGGCGGAGGGCTTCGATGCAGGAGGCGGCGAATGGGGCTCCTAGTCACACGGGAGAGAAGGAACTGGGGGATTCTGAAGCGCGAGAGGGACAGCAGGCGAGCGGGATTCGCTTTGCAGAGAGGAGCAGGGGTTTCGGTTCGCAGAGAGGAGAGCAGACGGGAGCAGGAGAAGAAGGTGGAGGCCGATGCAGGTGAACGCGGGAGAGTTTATGGGCGATCGTGAGAGAAGACCGAGTGAGGGGCCAAACTTTGTCGGGAGCGGGGAAGAGGAGTTCGCGATGCAGAGGGAGGCAAGGTCGAGCAAGGGCGAGCGGGGCAGAGGGTGACGAGGTCGAGTGAGCCCGGGCGGTCTTCGGTTTGTCTGGGAGAAGGATGCGAGGTTAAGCGGTCGAGTGAGCCTGGAGAAGGATCGAATCGAGAGAAAGAGAGGGGAGCCGGCGGGGAATGGTGTCGAATCTCGTCGTCAAAGATGGAGTCGAATGCCTCTAGGAACGCTCGATTTGTATATCCAAAATTTCAATGTGTCTGTTACAGGTGAAACAGTGGGGAATTGATTAACGGATGAATTGATTACCTTCCATTAACACAACAGCTTAATTAGAAAGTAATAAGGCCTCATTAAATTTAATTAAGAATTTAGATGGGTAATTTGAAATTTGAAATTTCAAATTACAGATTGGGTTATCAGCCCAACTCGAGATAATTGGGCTATGGTTAGCTCGAATCGAGTCCAAGTTGAACCTGGGTTGAGCCCGGGTCTGCGTCCCGCTAAAAAAAGTGCATCAATTTTCGTGTCATTTGTGCGTGTGCGTTACCCTAGCAATATGGATGTCATTCCCGACTAAAATTTATATTCCAGACTCCTCGGGGCGGTCCGTTTTGTCATTCGAAAACGTCCAGACAAGTTCGTCGACGGTCCGACCAAAAATGTGTCAACTTCGTGCGTGGTGTAGCGAGTGCTAGAAGTGCGGTGTTTGCGAGTGTTCGAGTCATGGAGGGTTCACCTAAGGCCGTCTGATCCTGTAGGAACTCATTTTCGGGTCATCTACAAGTTGGTCCTTAGCCCTTGCAACTAGGAGTTGAGTGCTTGGAACCACTCATGCGAGTTCTTCACAAAAATGAGTCAAGAAGTGGCTTTGAGTTTTTTAGTCTGCTAAGATAGTCAACAAGGAACTCATAAGGCTAGATTTTGAGTTCTGAGAGTAGGAAACTAAGACCTCAATAAAAATGAGGTCAACACTTCTGTGACGGACAAAATTAGAGAAAGTCGTCTTAGATTGTTTGGACACATTAAGCGTCGACCATCTGATGTTCCGATTAGGAGAGTAGATATTTTAGATTCAACTTATGTTAAGAAAGACAGAGGTAGACCTAGGAAGACTTAGGCTTATTGTATAAAAAATGATCTTAATTTATTAGAACTAAATGAAAATATGACACTAAATATGACGCAATGGAGAAAAAGGATTCATGTAGCCGACCCCACAGAGTGGGATTAAGGTTTTGTTGTTGTTGTTGGTGGTGGTGGTGGTGGTGGTGGTGCTTTGCACAGTCTACATGCATCACTTACTATGCTCACTAACCTATGTAAAGCTTATTGCAATCCCCCGAGCGTCGTCTCCAACCACTAAAACAAAAAAAATACACCTCCTCTAATTGTCACGCCTCTCATCATGCCAGAAGAAACATATAGTTGATTCCGTTTTCAACCACCGTGGCACTTGATTTTCTCTATTTCATGAAATATATATTCACCTCTAAAGTCTACCTATTTTGGTGACGGGCTTTATCAACACTCTTCATTGATGCTCTCCATCAATAATTCAAATGACGCTCTCAATTGATATATATACCTAAGAATATTATAAGTGTCGTTTCTCACACAAAGCTCAACACCAATTCTTTGCAACCAATCAAAAATATTATTTCAGATATCGGCCATACTTATAATGATGTTACAATTTATGAACAATCTTTTGTAACCATTTACTTCCAAACTCAAGATGATACTTCCATGGAAAATTGATCTTATAGGAGAATTTTATCACATCCAAATTATCATACTTGCTATCCAACAATAATTTGATTTGTTTGTTATTTCTTTCTTTATATATTGGACGTTAGAAGAATGTTCTAAAATAGTGACTCAAAAATATGTCCTCCGCAATTCTCTTCTAAAACAATATATAGAAGTCAAAGTTACAATAAAGCATAGTCTCGTTATTGTGTTATACAAACACGGTGACACAAGCACTTGACACTCTCAGCTAACCAAATTCTACAAAGGATAAGCGAAGATATAGATACAAACAAACCTCCAAAACCAAAGTTATAACTATCCAAGACCAATAATTGCAATGGGTACAAAGTGCCTATGAATCAATTATCAATTTTGTTCTAATGTAGATCAATGAATAATCAACCAACTACTAAACCAGCTATTACCACATAATCATGGATATTCATGTCACTCTCTCTCCATAGACACCTAATTGCATCATGAAGGACTCATGAGTTACTCCATAAAATTTTACATAGATTCACTTAATGCTCCGATTAATGGAAGTGGAACAAAAACTTTATGATCAAAGGTTCTAACACCCCAACATACAGCTACAATAAATGCATATGGCCCACGAATCAATTTTCAAATGATGATAAAAGTAGGTCAATGGCTAATCTTTAGTTGTGAGACGCGAGAGATGAAACTTCGTATCATCCCCCCTTCACAATTATATATTATTCTCTCCTCTAACAGCAGTATAATATGTCCCCCAAACTCGGGAAAACCAAAGTTGTACAAATGATTAACCATGCTCTCTAATGGATTCTTTCAAATGAATAGGCAGAATATATCTAGTCTTGCAAGGGGTGTAGAAATAGTGTAAAATGGGACCAAATTAGATTAAGTCGAACAAAAAAAGATTAGCTCATTTTAGAAAGCTTGGACAGCATGGACACTTCTACATTAAGATAGCAATAGTCTGAGCAAAAACTCCACCAAAAATTCTGAGCAGACACTTGAGAAACATTTTAAGGTGAACTCCAAAGGACAACTTGTAAGTGAAATCTCAACAAACTTTCCAACCAGAATGCTCCTAAGTGGACATTCATGGAAGGCCTTGTGATAAAATTCAATTTGCCCAACAACCAAACCAACTCCATGTACAACTTGAAGCACTTGACATTAACTTAGATGATAATCAAACCAAAAATACGAAAAGCTAAATAAGGCAGGTCTAATAAAGAAAATTTGACAAGGCCTATACATGCACCATGCACCATCCACACGCAAGCAAATATTGCTAATGATGACAAGAGCAATCCCAACATTAATAAGGCACATCATACAAATGATCATTAAGGTAACAGCACATTCATTGGCCCTAATTGCAATGGCAAATAAAGACACATACTGTTTTGTCTATGCAGGGTGTGTGATCCAACCATGACAAGCTTCTAATAAAATAGAGAAGTTTGGTTTTTATATAAAAAGGGCCTTCCTGAAAAGCAAACATATTTTTACCATGTTATTAAACAAAAAGTCCTTTCAACATACAGGTTTAAAAATATAGGAAAAAAAAAACTAAGAGAAGCAAACTCTTCATTTCTCTATCCCTTTTGTCTCCATTTAGGACTCTCCCTCGATTCTAAGTTTTCTCAAATAAGTGAACCCACCACTTTCCCACTTTTAATTATTTGCTCTAATCATACCAAATGGGGGCCAACATCTTATTTAGTGTTCCCGCTAGCGGGGGTACAAGAAAAAGAGAATTTGGTAAACAAGATGAAATGAGGGAACCATTAGTTCATCATAATACTCAACAAATAGTTGTCGGAAAAACGTCAACAATCTAAATAAGTGAGAAACCAACAAAAGTAAAAAAGTGAGACAAGCACAATTCATTTAGTACATTTCAATAACACAATTCCTTTTTCAACAAATAACAACACCTAAGTATTTTGAACAAATTCGGAGTTATAACATCCACTTGGATTTCTCGAGGACGAGGAAGATTTATATTGTGTGGGATTGTAGGTGATGTGGAGGGAAGAGATGGAGGTGTAGGAGTGGTCCTATGGTTATTGGAGTGTAAGGTATGTGAGGGTGGGAGAAGAGGAGGGAGAGAAAGATGGTTATGATAATTATGGACTTCCCAATACCCAAAAACAAATTAGCCACCAAGCTTTCCACACAATATTTTCACAAGCAAAATTCAAAATTACTTGATACTAATTCAAAGGTACATAACATGGGTATGCATAAGACTCTTTCAAACTTTGCTGCAGTTATGTATCATTTGGAAAACATTTGAAGCCATAATTACAATCGAACACATGGATTGGTGACAAGTCTAAACAACAAGGATAGCAAATAAACTACAACAACAACAACAACAAAGCCTTAATCCCACTACGTGGGGTCGGCTACATGAATCATTTTTCTCCATTGCATCCTATTTAGTGTCATATTTTCATTTAGTTCTAGTAAATTAAGATCATTTTTAATACAATAAGCCCAAGTCTTCCTAGGTCTACCTCTGCCTTTCTTAACACAAGTCGAATTTAAAACATCTACTCTCCTAATCGGATCATCTAATGGTCGACGTTTAATATGACCAAACCATCTAAGACGACTTTCTCTAATTTTGTCTGTCACAGGAGTTTATTTAAAAAGAAAATTCAGCCAGGTGATTTGCAAGGTGAAGAGGTTTCAGTTTTAATGCAATCTTCAAGCTTTATTTAAAAAGGGTTGGCCATAGAATGTAATGAGTTTTGGGATTTCCAAGATCTATAAAAATTAATTCGGAAAGAGGAAGGGTCGACTGTGCTTCATGCCTTCATGATTTATGATTTAATGCGAGTCGTGAACTTGATGAAGTGCCTTAATTTAAAATTTTACCCAAGTTGCTGCTAGATCATAGTGCCATCTTAGGCAAGTCCTTAATTCATTCTGAATATTTTCAAGATAACAATTGGGTAAGAAGTTCCCAAGCCACCTTGGAATCCCAACAATTAGGAAGTTTAGTACAATATAGGCTATGCTATGTTAATGTTGATCAGGTTCCAAATGTGCCTGCTACAACCAACCATAGAGAATCATAAGGGCCAGAAGCAAAATGAAAGCATTGAAAATTTGCTAGCATCCCAAAAGCATTTTAGGTAAATTCTTTCTTTACAAATATAAATTAACTATGTTGGTAAATTTTTTCAACATTATAACAATGTTTCTACATGGAACCCATCCAGAATGACTAAATAAACTCAACTATATCAAGCCACCAGATAGACTAAGTCATCAAATAAGAGATTGACAGACTCGAGGAAAACTTCATCTAGAGGGTCCAATACCTAGAGTAGATCTCCAACCTCATAATGTTTAAGAAAAGCAACATTAAGTAGAGAATGTGACAACTATCTCAACCTCAACCAAAAATTGCTCAGTGGCAAATGCCCTATATCAATGATCTCCACTCAACAATCGGACATCATATGTTAGGCATCCTCACACCTCGAAGCATTATCAAATTCCATTAAGCCGAGATAATGAGAAAAAGATCAACTTGCAATCAAAGGAACTTTCTGTTATCAATATCAAGGATTACCTTCACACAAGGGTTATCCAAAAAACAAGTTGTTGTCTCTCACTGCGTTTAGTTTTATCATAATTCACAAGATTTTGGCTATACTAATAGTGCTTTAGTTATTACTGAACTGAATATCTTAATTGTATCTTTCAGCTCAACTTTAAGTTCACTTAATAGTCTTAAATCCACATTCTCTCACATATTCCTAGTGCAGGAGCACAATATTCAAATTTCATACTACTCAAAGAGACAACAGTTTGTTTTTTTGGATTATCTTCAAATATCTTGGGATTCTAATTACAACTTTTAAAGGATCCTCATTTGGATTATTCATGTGTTGACTTACTATACTGACAGAGTATGCAATATTAGGTTTTCTATGTGATAGGTAAAGTAATTTGTTCATAAGTCTTCAATATCTTCCATCATCAAGTGGACTTCTTTCTTCACTTCTGTTTAGCCTTTTGATGGAATTCACTGGTGTATCTGTAGGTTCACACCCAAGTAATTAAATTTTACTTAACAGATATAAGATATATTTCCTTTGGGATATGACAATTCCCTCTTTAGATCGAGCCACCTCTATTACTGTCGGTCAACTTTTTGATGATTTGAAAATTGAAAATAATTTTAAAATTTAATTTAATATAATAGGTATATATTTTTTATTTTGAAAATAGCGTGTTTTAATTTTTGAAAAATGAAACCAAATGAATCTCATTTGTCTAATAGTTTGCATAATCATGTCTGATATCGTGAATACTATACATTTTCGAAATGTAAGTTTATATCTCGGCGGTAGACTAAATCCCTCGTTTAAGCACACATAAGCAATGTCGTTATTGTTCTCGCTACCTAGATCCTAGACTTATCCTAGTCCGATGATTTATATGTGGCATTAACAAATGTCCCCAATTGCAGGAGGATTTGAGTGTAATATTCAAGCTCAAATCTCGGTGCACTGGGTTTCACTATAGGTCAAGTCATGACGGGGATTCCACTATTGATTTAATTAAGGAAGCATGAAGTACGTCTCGATGCATCCTCATGTCTAGTGTCTTAATCAGTTTGTGAATCAGAGAAGTGTCTAGTTTCATTATTCATTCGAAAATTAGGTAGATAAACGCTCACATAGATGTGCTCCTCAAAATCTAAGAAACCTACACTGAAAAATTAGGTAGATGAACTCTCACATAAGGTGTGCTTCTAGAATCTAGGAAATCTATACTGAAAATTAGGTAGATGAACTCTCACATATGGTGTGTTCCTAAAATCTAGAAAGTCTACACTGAGAATTAGATAGATGGACTCTCACCTCGGGTGTGCTCCTAAAATCTAAGATGCCTACACTTTTAACTTGAGCTTAAAGTGATTTAAGTTGTTCTACCATCAATTAAGTGTTTTTCAACTAATCCTCAAATATTTCTAAGTGTCTTCCAAGTAATTAAATCAGAAATTCTCATTTTTTTTACTTAATCATTTAACAAAAGTAACAAACAAATGAAAAGAGAAGGTTGAACCACTTCCAAAACTAACAAATTCAATGAGGAAATAGCAAGTGAATCAACCTAAAAGCGTTTAAAATCTTTCAACAACTGTAATTAAATAGACTATCGAGAAGAGTGCTTAAGTTTGTTCCAAGACAATGTTTTGATCGGCCCAAAAGTCTTCCAATTTAGTAAGAAAAAGAAAGGTCCAAAAGGCACCAAATAGACTTAGAAAAGCGCGGACCAAAAGCTATGAGATGGAATAAAGAAGCGCAACCCTTAAGCCACTAAACGGACCCACGAAGAGCAGCTCGTAAGCCGCCAAACGGGCCCAAAAGGGTGCAGCAAAACCCGCCCCTAAACAGTTCCAAAACTGTGCATTTAAAAGCTTCAAAATCAGAGTTTAACGATTCCAAAACAGCTATCAATTACTCAAAATAATTATTTCACACTTCCAAACAATTACCTACAGCAGCTTCTAGGCTCTCACAACCCTTAAATGATCCCAAACAGTATCTATATGAACCTGAACATCAACTAAATGGGCCCAACGGCAACTATAGCACCCAAACAGCTACCTACAGCAATTTCTAGGCTCTGGCAGCACTTATTTGACCACAAATATCATCTATATGAGCCCGAACATCAACTACATGGGTCCAAACAACAACTACAGCATCCAAACATCAATTTTAAACAACCTACCGCAGTTCTAAGTTTCTCACAGCTTTTAAACAGCTACCTACAACAGTCTACAGCTATTGGCACCTCCAAACAACAGGTTTACAGCAATTGACAACACCCAAACATCAATTTTAAGCAACATACAGCCGTCCTAAGCTTTTCACGGCTTTCAAACAACCACCTACAACAACCTAAAGCTATTGACACCTCCAAACAGCAGGTCTACAACAATTGACAACACCCAAACATCAATTTTAAGCCACCTACAGCAGTGCTAAGCTTCCCACAGCTTTCAAACAGTCACCTACAACAGCCTATAGCTATCGACACCTCCAAACAGCAGGTCCACAGCAATGGACAGCACCCAAACATCAATTTTAAGCGCAGCCTATATCTATCGACACCTCAAAACAGCAGGTCCACAGCAATGGACAACACCCAAACATCAATTTTAAGCAACCTACAACAGTCTTAAGCTTCCCACAGCTTTCAAACAGCTACCTAGAGCAGCCTACAGCCATCGGCACCTCCAAACAGCAGGTCCACAGCGATGGACAGCACCCAAGCAGCTTGCACAGCTCTCCAAACAGTTATCGCAGCACCCTACATCACTACACAGCATTTTTAACACCTCCCAACCATAATTCGCAGCACTTGTAAGCTACACACAACACTTAATTAACTCACAAAATATATTTTTAGAACTTCCAAAAATCAGTACTTAGATGGGGCTCAAAATCTGTCTTTCAAGGCTTCAAAACGACACATAAAACTACTTCAAAACAGTGCGCAAATCAGCATTAAAATAGTGCACAAAACCCTCAAAATCTGGTAAACCAGCCCCAAAATGACCCTATGCAGCACCAAAAACTGCACTCAAACTGTCTCGATGACTGCATTAATTGGCTCAAAACCAATACTTACATGGGGTTAAAAAATATATAAATTTTTCAACTTTCTCAAAACAACACAAGAATGTGGTAAAACACTATTTTCAACCCTCTCAAAACAATGAACGTGTGAGAAAAGAAACATGATCATAGATATTATCTTTTATAAATCTTTGATAATCCATAAAGTATTTCTCCACCGAATAACCCAAGCAATCATATCTTTATTTCATGAGCATTTTATTTTTTCATAAAAAAAAAATGAGATAATAATTGCAGTTGAACATTCATCTCAATGTACATATTGATTTTTAAATAAAAGCTTTCCCATTCTTAATGATAGATTAGCATAAGCGCAGTTGGTTAGAGAATAAAAATTAAGCAATCCCTTCAGGCAGATTTGTAATATGAAAATCACTAAGATAATACAACAACAACAACAACAACAAAGCCTTAATCCCACTACGTGGGGTCGGCCACATGAATCCTTTTTCTCCATTGCGTCCTATTTAGTGTCATATTTTCATTTAGTTCTAATAAATTAAGATCATTTTTAATACAATAAGCCCAAGTCTTCCTAGGTCTACCTCTGCCTTTCTGATTTCACTAAGATAATGAAAAAAAAAACAAAGGATTCTGCATTCTGATTTCATTTTTGCATAATTCTTCTTGACAACAAAATATTCAAAACAAAGAATTATTTGTCTCTTTCATTCTCAAGTGATACTTACCTCAAACAGAAGTGGTGAGGAAGGAGGAAATCGACGGCTTCGGTCAAATGTGAGAGGCGTTCGGTCGAGAGAGCGGCAAGCCGAGAGAAAGGGAAAAATGAAGCAGGCGAGAGCGAGCTTTCGACTGAGAGAGTGAAAACAGGTGTGTCTCAAGTGAAGAGGGATCGTGCAGTCGAGACAGAAATGAGGGAGCGGGAGAGGCGAGTGAAAGTTCGCTTTGCAGAAAGGCAAGGGAAGCGAGGGAGAAAAGGGGAGGTCGATGCAGGTGAGCGCGGGAGAGCTTCTAGGCGAGCGTGAGAGAAGAGCGGGTGAGGGGTCGAACTTGTCGAGAGCGGGGAAGAGGAGTTCGCGATGCTGAGGGAGGCAAGGTCGAATGAGTGCGAGCGGTCTTCGGTTTGTCTGGGGGAAGGAGGCATCGGATGCAGTGAGGAGGAAAGGGGTATGCGAGATTTCGATTCAGAGGGAAAGGAGTCGAATGGGAGAAAGGAGTTCTGTCGAGCCGCCCAGGCGAGCGG
>NW_018164444.1:70002857-70013733 GCF_001263595.1 Phalaenopsis equestris | reverse complement strand
GGGAGAAATTGTAGAGACAAAATGTTTAGAGAGCCGTTATGTGAAAACTTTGGCGGCGAATTGAATACTTTCCTTTGATGTAGCTGACTCAATTGGAAATAAATAACACCAAATTATTTTCAATTAAAATGAGTTTTAAATGCTCCGTTTGAATTTTAAAATTTAAAATTTTGTGAGTTGGTGATTATAGCCAGAATTGAGCCCGATTCAAACCTGAGTTGAGCCCGAGCCCACACCCGTTAATTAAAAAAATATGCATCGATTTTTGTGTCAGCTGTGCGCTCGTGTAACCCTAGCAATATGGGTGTCCTTTCCGACTAAATTTGACATTCCAGACGCGTCGGCGCAGTCTGTTTTGGCATTTGGGTTCGTCCAGACAAGTTCGTCGACAGCCCGCTAATGAGGGTCATACAGATGGAGTCCATGGTCCTGACAACAGAGGGAAGCCTCATCAGTGCTTCAGTACAGGAGGCCCCAGCAAGCACATCTAGAAGGATACCACTTTTACGTACGCAACGACGCAACATGAGGCATCACAAGCTCTTGATGCAGGACCTCTTAGAGAAAAGGATAGTCGAAGAAGCAGCTTCAGCAGGCGTCCCGGTGGCACAAAAGATAGAGCAGGTACATGACCAGCCCTCTCCCACTCGAACACACCTGCTTCCACTCTCTCAGTCGAAAGCTCGCTCTCGCCCGCTTCAGCTTTCCCCTTCTCTCGGCTCAACGCTCTCTCGACCGAAAGCCTCTCACATTCGACCGAAGCCATCGATTTCCTCCATCCTCACCACTTCTATTTGAGGTATCACTTGAAAATGAAAGAGACAAATAATTCTTTGTTTTGATATTTTGTTACCTATAGGAATTATGCAAAATGAAATCAGAATGCAGAATCTTTTGTTTGTTTTTTTTTTCATTATCTTAAAGATTTTCATGTCATTCTTTAGATAACATCAAATCTATCTGAAGGAATTGCTTAATTTTTATTCTCTAACCAACTGCGTTTATGCTAATCTATCATTAAGAATGGGAAAACTTTTCTTTAAAAATCAATCTGTCCATTGAAATGAATGTTCAACTGCAATTATTATCTCGTCTTTTTCTATGAAAAAATCATATGCTCATGACATAAAGATATGATTGCTTGGGTTATTCGATGGAAAAATATTTTATGGATTATCATAGATTTATAAAAAGATAATACTTATGGTCATGTTTTCTTTTCTCACGCATTCGTTGTTTTAAGAGGGTTGAAAATAGTGTTTTACCACATAACTGTGTTGTTTTGAAAAGATTGAAAAATATATATTTTTTAACCTCATTTAAGTATTGGTTTTGAGCCAATTAAATGCGGTCATGGAGACGATTTGAGTTCAGTTTTTGGTGCTGCATAGGATCGTTTTGGGGCTGGTTTACCAGCTGATTTTGAGAGTTTTATGCACTATTTTAATGCTGATTTGCGCACTGTTTTGAAGTAATTTATGTACCATTTTGGAGCCTTGAAAGACAGATTTTGCGCCCCATTTAAGTACTGATTTTTGGAACTACTAAAAATATATTTTGTGAGTTAATTAAGTGTTGTATGCAGCTTACAAGTGCTGCGAATTATGGCTTGGAGGTGTTCAAAACGTTGTGTAGTGACGTACGCTACTGCGAGAACTGTTTGGAGAGCTGTTTGGGTGTTGTCCATTGTTGTTGACCTGTTGTTTGGAGGGGTCGATAGCGGTAAGTTGTTGTAGGTAGCTGTTTGAAAGCTGTGAAAAGCTTAAAACTGTCGTAGGTTGCTTAAAATTGATGTTTGAGTGTTGTCCATTGTCGTGGACCTGTTGTTTAGAGGTGTCGATAGCTGTAGGTTGTTGTAGGTAGTTGCTTGAAGCTGTGGGAACCTTAGGACTGTTGTTGGTTGCTTAAAATTGATGTTTGGGTGTTGTCCATTGTTGTGGACCTGCTATTTGGAGGTGTCGATAGTTATAGGCTAATGTAGGTAGTTGTTTGAAAGCTGTGGGAAGCTTAGGACTGTTGTATGTTGCTTAAATTTGATGTTTGGGTGTTATCCATTGTTGTATATTTGTTGTTTGGAGGTGTCGATAGCTATAGGCTGTTGTAGGTAGTTGTTTAAAAGTTGTGTGAAGCTTAGGACTGATGTAGGTTGCTTAAAATTGATGCTTGGATGTTGTAGTTGTTGTTTGGGTTCATGTAGTTGATGTTCGAGCTCATATAGATGTTATTTGGTGTCATATAAGTGTTGTCGGAGCCTAGAAACTGCTGTAGGTAGTTGTTTGGGTGTTGTAGTTGTAGTTGTTGTTTGAGCCTATGTAGTTGATGTTCGGGTTCATATAGATAAGGGCTTTCGGAGCCTAGAAGCTGTTGTCGGTAGTTGTTTGGAAGTATGAAATGGTTGTTTAGAGTAATTGAGAGTTGTTTTAGAACCCTTAAACGCTAATTTTGAAGCCTTTAAATGCACGGTTTTGGAACTGTTTAGGGGCTGGTTTTGCTTCACCTTTTTAGGCCCGTTTGGCGGCTTACGAGCTGCATTTCGTGGGTCCGTCCAGTGGCTTAGGGGTTGCGCTTCTTGATTTCATCTCATAGTTTTTGGTCCGCACTTTTCTAAGTCTATTTGATGTCTTTTGGATCTCTCTTTTTCTTACTCAATTGAAAGACTTTTGGGCCGATCAAAACACTGTCTTAGAACAAGCTTAAGCACTCTTCTCGAGAGTCTATTTAATTACAGCTGTTGAAAAATTTTAAACGTTTTTAAGTTGATTTACCTGATATTTTCCTATTAGATTTGTTAGTTTTGAAAGTGGGTCAACATTCTCTTTTCGTTTGTTTTGTTACTTTTGTTAATGGTTATGTCAAAAAATAAGAATTTCTGATTTAATTATTTGGAAGACACTTAAAAATATTTGAGAATTAATTGGAAAACACTTAATTGAGAGTAAAACACCTTAAATCACTTCAAGCACAAGTTAGAGGCATAAGCTTGAAACTTTAAGCACAAGTTAAAGTGTAGGCTTCTTATATTTTAGGACCACACCCGAGGTGAGAGTCCATCTACCTAATTCTTAGTGTAGGCTTTCTAGATTTTAGGAGAACACCATAGGTGAGGGTTCATCTACATAATTTTCAGTATAGGCTTCCTAGATTTTAGGAGCACACGCTAGGTGAGAGTTTATTTATCTAATTTTTCAATGTAGGTTTCTTAGATTTTAGGAGCACACCATAGGTGAACGTTCATCTACCTAATTTTCGAATGAATAATGAAATTAGACACTTGAACCTGATTCACAAACTGATTAAGACAATAGACATGAGGATGCACCGAGACGTAGTTCATGCTTCCTTAATTAAATCAATAATAGAATTCTCGTCATGACTTGACATATAGTGAAACTCAATGTACCGGGATTTGAGCTTTGATATTACACTCAAATTCTCCTAGCAATTGGGGACATTTGTTAATGACAAATATAGATCACCGGACTAGGATAAGTCTAGGGTCTAGGTGGTAATGACAATGACGACATTGTTTATGTGTGCTTAAACGAGGGATACGAAGTGATATTATTAAAATAGTATATCTTATCTCAAGGATCTTCAATAAGGGAGAGGAAAGAATCGATGATATTATTCTTCGATTCTTGGTGGGATCGTTACACCCGAAGCTATTGGGTTGTCAGTAGTTCTAGCATGATTAGAGTGATTCGATTCTTGGTGGGATCGTTACACCCGAAGCCATTGGGTTGTCAGTAGTTCTAGCATGATTAGAGTGACTAGCCTGTGGACTACACGACTTTAAAAAATATTTACAAAAATAAAATAAAAATCTATTTTGTATGTTAAAAGAACTCTGCATAAAAAATACTTAAACAACAACTTTTGCATAAAAATCAATCTAGAAAATGAATTTCAAAGGCATTATAATTATACATTGCATTTATTTTTCTTCCAGCGAATCACGAGGATTTTCAAAACTCCCCAAAAAAGAATATAGTGCACTTTTTTTGTTGTCGGCCAAACAACCAGTTCTACAAATAACTCAAGCATCATACACTCTCTGCCATTGGCAAAGATCCCACTTAAGCTAGCCATCTATATACTAAAAGCCTCAACAAAACCATCATAAAAACCTTCCAGTATTATTAAAAGAACACACATTTCCATTCTGCTCAAAAACACACTATAATTTTCTCAATTTGGTATCATAACTTCAAAATACTAAAGCATCTCGAGTATCAACAATTAGGGTTACTTCAACAATTTCTAAAGAAGCGGTCAAGCAATTCCACATACATATCAAGCATCAAGTTGTGGTGAGCTCCATTATTATTGTTGGTTAATAATAGTGCAAAATATTTTCCTTTAACGAGTTCATTAATTTTATGTAGATCAACATGAATAACTTTAAACATGATCGTGATGGATTAAGTCATAACATTGAATATTATCAAAACTTCCAAAAAAAAAAAAAACCATACAAAATGATCACAAAAAATGGATCAATTATTGTACCTCATGCTTAAGACTTTTTCCATCCCAATGCCCTTAGTAAAATTACTATTAAACCAACAGAAGGGGCTTCTTCACCAATCCACAAGACCTCACTTCTGAGACTATTCTCATGCCTATTAAACCTCCCTCACCCAAATAACCCCAGCATCATTGTGTGCACTGCCTACATCTGTAAAATTTAAACATGATCTTTATTTTAAGCATCATTGTGTCGCCTTCATCACATGACAAGAGGATTCTTCTATCAAAACTTATACATCACAACAGATTGATGCATCAAGATCAATCAAATCATCCATAAAACAAGAATTTAATAGTATGATGATCAAGGTGATTCAAACCAACCTTCCATCAAGGAATGAATAAGACATGGTCAAAGCTCTGCTTTCAATAAAAGCTTAGACAGTCCTCTGTTCTTCAATCAAGATATTTTCAACATTCCAAGACACAATCCAAGGTTCTACCCTCAAATCAAAAAAGCATGAATAGCATTTGTACATTTTGTGAAGTAGTTGATTTCATAAGGCCGGCAACTCCCTATTTTTACACAATTTTAAATATTGTTATTTTCATATTTTACAAAAAAAAATTTCTACAATCATACCTACATGAGATTATTTGGACATTAATGCTTACATATATTTGATTTCATTAAAGCAATTAGAAAGATTAGCTTTGATTTTGCAAATGGTATTCCCCCTTTCTGTTAGATGGCTTGGTAGTCATTTCGTATTTTAACCCCTTAAGTTTGGAATTATTATACATCTACCTTTACAAGTCCCAAACCCTAATCATCATCCTACCTCTACCCACTACCTTTACCACCTCCACAACATCGAAAACACAACATCTAAGCCTGAAGCCTGGTATTATAGCTCTCAAATTTGTCCTTCACTTTAAGCACCTAAGCATCCAACTTCCATCTAAACACCTTTCTTCTTCAATCTTCTCCAACACATACTAAGTGATAACCCCACTAACAAAAAATCTCAGCTAACCTCATAACCATCCATATCCAAGCCTTTATCCTACTAAAACTTCCAAAATATAACTCCATCATAGTTTATCTCTCGTCCACTAATAAAGGCACCACTTAACCTAACCTCCTATACTCCACAAACTCTCACACCATACTTTAACATTAGCACATGAAAAACGACTCCCCATCCACTCAGAAGCCCACCAAATTTTTGTTCAATGAACACACAGAATTGCCTATAAAAACACTACTCTCTCATAAGCTCAAGCCAAGAAATCCATATCATATTCATGCTCTCTATATATTCTATTAAAACCATAAGTCATTGACACAAGATTAATGAACTAAACCAAAATCACACGACTGTGCAGAGACCTGAGAGAGGGCAAATAAAAGGAGTTCAGCCTATAAGAGAAATCCCTTCAAAAAAAGAAATGGCTTGAACTGAACTGCTCGTCTACTTAGCTTTATTAATTCAATGTAGTAACAACATAAGCCCTAACACCTCACCTGACCTCTTCAAATTTCTCTTGCAACGTAAGATGCGAACCAAGACGGTAGAGAGACACCCCTCTTATAGAAACTTCTTTTAAAAACAAAACAAAGAGCAGCGCATGTCGTTTCAGTCCAAATTTCGCAACTTTTTTAAAATCAAACATTTCAATGACTCCGAAACCAAGTAAAACACAAAAGTGCATATTGCGAGAAAACCAATCGAAGAAGAAATAAAACCTGGAAAAGTGCTCTGGTTAAAAGAGGGTTTTCTATTAAAATCTGCCGCGCTTGCTTCTGGTTCTGATCGATCAAAACCTGTAAAAGGGCAACTTAAGCCTCAAATCCGACAAGTGCAGGGCAAAGCCTCTGCAAGAAAGCTATGGATAATAGCGTTACCTTCAACTGGGACATGATTTCATAGAGTTGGCTCTTAGACATTCCGGCAATGTGAGACGTAAACCCGTCGCCGGAAAACTGTTGCTGTTGCTGCTGCTTCGCAGCCATCGCCTCCAATTTCCCTCGCTCTGGTGTCTGCCTTGTATGATAAAAGAGATTGATTTCGTCTGTAAATCCGGATCCACGGGCCCTAAGGTGACGGGCATAAGATCGAGGGTTTTGAAACCTTGTCGGATTGGATATTCGGAAAGAAGAAGAAATCGGATTCAATATGAAACCCTTTCGGATGGATTTAGCGGATGTTCTTGTGGCCTTGTTACCCGTAAACGAGTCCAACACTAGCAAACACTAGCATGCTTGGCCCAGCTCGTGTTTGGCTAATTAAGGGTCTGTTTGTGGCAACTTATTTGGTATGGTGGCATTTTGAAAACGCTTCTGACTTGTTTGATTAAACTATGTTTTGGCAGCTTATGCGTTTTCAAAATGCTAAAAATATTGTTTTCACACCGCACTTGTCTATGTGTGGTGGCAACTCTTTGCTGCGGTCTTACTTTTTCAAAAAAAAAAAATTGTAGTAGTTATCGCACCTAGCTTATCGGCAGATTATTTTTAATCAGCTTATCAATAGAGCATTCAACAGATCATTCAATAAGCTGCAGCTGCCCCAAATAGACTCTATAGAGCATTCAATAAGCTGCAGCTGCCCCAAATAGACTCTAAAAAATATCATTATTTGTATTCAACTCATTTATTTTTCGAATACAAAAATTTGATCTTGTTCAACTCGTTTGTTTATCGAACACGAGTTGTTCATTAACAAAAAAATCATTTTAACAATCACAGTCATGTATCCAGCCATTAGGGGTGTAAACAAGTCGAGCTAGAGAGAGTTCATACTATGCTTATTAAAAAAAGTATCATTGTGCGTATTCAGCTAGTTTATACATCGAGCTAAAAAAATTTATTTGTATTCGACTCACTTGATTATCGAGTCGAATACGATCTATTCACGAAAATTGAACTATTTTGACAACCCTATTAATGTAGCGCTAAGATGTTAAGGATATGACAAGATTTAAATCTTGTTATTTATATTAGAATTTTCATTTAAATAGTATTTAATATATCTTTATTGTATTTTTAATTAGTAATTTTAATTGATTATAAATCTTTGTGGCATTGTAGTCAATTACATTATTTAAAAATAATATTAATCATATATATATATATATAGTTCAGCTCGTTATATGTGGAGCGCCAAAAGATTGTTTGTGTTCGGCTCGGTTGTTTAGAGAATGAATCGAATGCGAGCTACTTAACGAGCGGAACATGAGTTGTTCATAAATAACGAGCCATTTTGATAGCCCTAGACTCTCGTATTGTGCTGAAAACAACTATTTTTTTCATTCTATATACATACCCCTCAATTCACGTGTATTTTCATATCTAACACATGAACTTCACTAAACTTCAATTTTTATAAGAATATCTCTTATCAATGCATGAAAATGTATATTTTAAAATAATCATATTTTTATCTCAACTAAAAGATTTGAGTATTATAAAGATAACAAATATAAAGTTTATTTGTTAGATATGTAACTGCCTAGGATTAGTTAGTATGTATGTAAAACCTAGTTCCTTGAGATCTTTCACATTATTTTATATCAATGTGCTACATGTTTTAGTACGATCGTTCATCATAGTTTATAAAAAGTGTAAAATAATAGAGTTCAACTCTAGTATTCTTCTTTTATTTAAGCCAAATTAATTATTTGAGTTTAAGCTTATCTTATGAATTTGAGTCGATTTGATTCTTAGGAAAGAGAAAATTAGCTTTAATTTATATAATAATAATTATTAAAACAATTAATCAGGATCATTCATTTCATTCATTCGTTTAATCAGCATGAAGATCAAAATATTTATCATCTAATTATTGGCTTGAGAGAAGACATTTGAAAGTGCCAATCGACTGTCAAGTATGCTGCCTACATAGTGTTGGTGGACTGAGGCATACATGTCAAGATAAAGCTGAATGTGTGTGAAGAAAACACTACCACAAAACGAAAGGATATTAATGCTATAGTGCAAGAAGAACTACAAAAGAAACACATGAAAGATAAACCTGAGAACAATTCTAGTTGCCTTCACTGCAGAAAGAGACACACTGGACCATGCAACCTAACTATTAACAAATGTTTTAACTGTTATAGCACCGATCACAAAATCAAAGATTGCCCCTTCCCACCCCAAATTAAGCCTATGGTAAACCAGGAGACCAACAACAAGCAACATAAGAATGGGTGGTATAGATTTAATAATGGTCGACACTATAAACAAGTTGACATCAGACTGACAGACCAATACTATCTTCAGCACCAACAGTAACCACAACAAGTGATGGTACATTAACTATATCAACAACTACCTCTTGAATTGTAGTACCAACAAAAGCATCCGCCCCTCACTTATCAACATCCTTCAAAGGTGCAGTACGAGCCTCAATGATCTCAGGCTCTAGAACAATCCAGTCAAGCGATTCCACCTATCACAATTGTTATGGCTCCGCAAGAAGCCTGTGAAGCTCCTGTTGTAGTGACAGGTATTATCCCTATTTTAAAATAACTGGCAAGGAGAATTGTTTAACTTTGGGGTCTCACATTCATCCATATCATATCATTTAGTGCATTGGGTTATACAATACATTTTGCATTAGTCGTATCATCTTACTCATCTTTAT
The DNA here is from genome assembly GCF_001263595.1 of Phalaenopsis equestris. Taxonomy (NCBI): domain Eukaryota; kingdom Viridiplantae; phylum Streptophyta; class Magnoliopsida; order Asparagales; family Orchidaceae; genus Phalaenopsis; species Phalaenopsis equestris. Next base: position 70,004,611 of record NW_018164444.1, on the reverse strand, counting down.
ATATGCATATAAATCCACACACAAACACACACATATATACATACATCTACACACACACACACACACACACACACACACACACACACACACACACACACACACACATGTGTATACATAGATATATATACACACATATATAATATAATAATGTGCACAACTGATGCCCTGTTGGTTAGCAGCTTCGGCATAAGTCCCCTCTGTTCCGAATCTATTTGGGTCGAATTAGCACACATGGGATGAACAGACACATGTCGTCATCCATCTTTGAAAAAAATATAATAATAATAATAATAATAATAATAATAATAATAATAATAATAATAATAATAATAATATAAAAATAATAATAATGAACATTGATTATGTTATAACTAATTTAATGGTAAAACTTAAAATACGTAATTAATCTTATTTTCTAGTTGATGTCGGATTGATTGCCGCCTCGAGGTAAGTAACACTTTTTTATTTGAGGTTAAACGTACACTTCCTAGTCTGGGGCGTTAATCCATGTTAATTGAAATAGATTCATACCTATGTTATAAGATTGCTAGTCATGCCCTTGCTACTTCAATTTTGTACTTATTTTAGGTTTAAATTATTACTCATAATGAAATCACTAACTGCCTTAATTTATTGATGTAAATTTTATTAGATATTTGAATTAATCCCACAGTTATGACCTTTCGTTTTCCACACCTTATATGAAATTGCAATTGTCATACCACGAGCTTGAATGACATATTATAGTTCTTATATATTAAGCTTGTGGAAATAATTTAGCAAGCTTGTGTGTGATGATATGTAGGTTTGTAGAACTTTTTTTGATTTTGGCTAGTCGGGTCGACGGTTCAAAAAAGTGATGACTCTAATCAAAATCATCAGGTTTCGTTGGGTTGATATTGAATTTCTCGGTTTTAAAGTGTTCGTTAAAATCAACTATATAATTAATGAATGAAATGATTGAAAATGATTGCATGTTTCCTTATGTTAAGTATACTCGGTGCTTATCACTTTCTTGTTGTCTTACACTGTTATATATACATGCACGTAGTGATCGTCATTATTTATTATCAATGTTGCATGTCGTATTTTCCCTCTTTAATATGTAATTGTTATTTATTGAATTTGTTTGTCAAACTCACTCCTAGATATTTTTACATAACAAATTCTATTGAACCACCAATAGGAACATCTCCACCAGAGCAAGCTTTCAATTTTAATTTTCCCGTCTTGGTATTTTTTTAAATATTTGTTTTAGTTATTTTATCTTTCTTTTTGGATTTAGATAACAATTTCCTATTATCATTTAAGTTTGGATTCAGCTAGGTTCCGACTTTCAGTTCCATTGTACCTGCTGATTATTCAATATGAATAAAATCTATATTTCATTTTTTATTTACAGGCAAGTCTTTCTGCAAGAGTACAAAATATGTTCATTTCATTTCATCATGTCCTGCATTGACGGGGTGTACCATCTTCCGAACCCTGAGTGTGACAAATGAGTAGCAAGTGGGTGCCAAATTATGATATGGGATAGGAATTGATGAAGAAAGAACCTGCTAATAGAGCCATGCTGCAAGTCTGCAAATCAATGTGTTGCCGTTTTAGAATATTGTTGGGTCATGAGTTTGCGAAGGAAGTCCGAGAGAGTTTGTGAGCATTTTATCCAAGGAGCGACAAACTCATGGAAAGGGGAAGGTATTGACAACTAAGTTTTAAAAAGGCTCTAAAGCTGAACTGAACGATGTAGGGAA
>NW_018164444.1:69990306-70002817 GCF_001263595.1 Phalaenopsis equestris | reverse complement strand
TAGGGAAAAATAACTTGCATATTCTCAGTAGAATATATGAATATATATAAGCACATGCAGACAGCGAAAATTTGAAAAGAAAAAAACAAAGAACTTGATAGAATATATTTTATAATAATGACTTTGAAATTTGAAGTTACTATTACACGATTCCTTTCTTTTCACTACAAAAAGACATCATCTGCTTTGGAAATTTAGAACTTTGATTGCAAAACCAAATAAGAAAGCAAATAGCATTGCAAAGAAGACTATCATAACTGCTACCACTAACAAAAAATCATGCTTAAATCCAAAGTAATCACTTAAGAACTCTGCCACGGTCTGTTTTGTGTCCAGCAAATTATGGTCATTTCCATATTGTGACACAAACAATCCATATATAGTCCATGAGAATGGACAAACCCAATAGAACCAACTCCACCAAATTGGCATCGCCTGCAAACCAAACGAAAACAACAAATATAATTAATAAAATAAATAGAAAGCATATTAAAAAAAAAAACTATCTTCCATCAACTGATTGAAATGTGATGACAAAATTGGTTGCTTGTTGGAAACAAATTTTATAAAATGAGGAATTTTAAGTAGAAATCAACATGGCTTTCATCCATCACATACATCTCAAGTAAGGTAATTTTATTTTAACACACATAATAAGTCGAAACAAAATCAACCAAGGGGCCCTAAATAAAAATAAATCCTCAAATCACTCAAATATGATGATTAATTTTCATAAACAAAAGAGAGAAACCAAAATGATTTTCCGAAACATGTTATCTTGATATTGATCATTTGTTGATAAAAAAAATGTTTCAGAAAATGCTTAAATTTTCTATATTCTATCATTTTATTACATGTTCAAGTAGAATTCTACATTAATTTTGAACTCTGTAAGCAAAATCATTTTATTTTACCAAACATTTTCTATTACAAGCAATCAAATAAGCAGTGGTACTGTTTGAACATACCATCTTGGGGATGATAAATCCTGAGAAGAGGTTCCACATTCCAAAGAAAAAAGTAGAGACAATGGAAGCGAAGGTTTGGGTTGGCGTCAAGCCGACAGCTAACATGCCATAGTACGTATAATATAGCAACGTGAAAAATGTGAAGTAGAGGTACCATAAGAACTTCATTGTTGTCCACTCAAAACCAATCATCGAATACACAATAATGCAATATATTAGAGATTGAACAAAGATATATGGTAGCTCAACTGCAATCTGAAATTTGCAACATTAGAAATGTTAGTACCCTAAGTTCAAAATGGCAGAGGAAAGTGATTAGGGCTTTACTTGTCCAAAAGCATAAGGAAATGCTGAGTACATTCCCGCAGCTCTTTCTCTATAGAAGACAGTGCGCTCAATAGCAACAATTGGTTGTACTGCAATAGAGTATGAGGCCCCCATGAAAAAAACAGATCCAAACATGGAACCCATGGCGTTGAACAAATCTTGTTGTGTGTCTCTGCAGCCAAATCATATGTGAACTTACTAGCCATCATTATAAACAATTTAATGTAAGTTTAATAAAAAAAGGGGCCTTTATGTGCATGCCACCCAATGGCTACATATTTACATATCTAACACCAAAATTTTACTTCGTACATTTATACCACTAAAAGCTTTCATATCACAACATTAATACCGCCGTTGATACATTTAAGAAGTGAAATACACCTTTTCATGCATAGGTAAGGTGGCGTGTATGTAAAAATTAAAGTTTAGGTGTTATATATGTAAATACATAGGAATTGAGTGGTATGAATGTAAATCTTCAAAGATAAAATATATTTGTTAACTTACTTTTTACTTCCAAGATTCCAGAACATTGAACCAAGTATCAAGGCTATCATCACGGTGAAAAAAAATCTCAAAGCAGAATAGGTAGGATTCCTCCAATATGACAAGTTTTGTTTCCATAAGCATGCAATACATTGGGTTAGGAATGGCTGCGAATATTGTGTTGGAAAATATAAATCACTTGATCCAAAAGACGGTTGGTTTAGTTCCATAATTAATGCTTTGTTCTTCCTGGAACACATTAGTTAAGAAACATGGATTAGTGACGAGCTTCACTTTGAACTAAATGAAGGATTAGACAGGTGCTTTACTTGTACAATTCAGAGTTCTTGTAAATTTCATTGAAATTGACACCTAATACATCCTCCTGTGATGATGTTACAACTTCCAACATCCAGGTTGCAGGATTGTAGTTATCCGTTATTTTTGTGATGCCTTGGATGCTCTGGATAATTAAATAGTCAAGTAATAAACGCATAAATATAAAAGATTTTGAATATCTCCAGCTAATATTAACTCCAGAAACAACACATTTGCTGTGTGCAAGGCATTTTCATCAAATTATGATGACAAACATTTAAATATTAAAAAAAAAAATTACCTCAAAATAGTTGATAAGTTGATGAGACTTGTGCCCCAATGGTCCAAAATATATCTCTTCACCTCCTAACTTCATCAGGAAAAGCTGTGATTCAAAAATTAAATATGAACTTTATAAAATTATGCCATAAGCATATTCATAAATAACCGTATACAACATGTTCAACAAGTATGACAACTCGCCTCATCAAAGGATTCAAATATTTCGATACTCGGTTGGTGTATTGTGCACACTACTGTCCTTCCTGTGTCAACTGTGTTTCTAACAGTTCTCATTACAACAGCAGCCGACCTAGCATCAAGCCCAGAGGTTGGCTCATCCATGAATATTATTGAAGGATTTGCGACGAGCTCAATAGCAATGGTTAATCTCTTCCGTTGCTCAGTCGATAATCCACTTATTCCAGGCAATCCAACCAATGCATCTTGTAATGCTCTCATCTCAACAAGCTCCATCACCTCATAAACAAACATCTATGAGCCAAAAACAAGAAAAAACTGTTCAGATGAATGAAATGAAGATGACATAAGCAAATTTCTACATATTAAACTCACTTTTCTTGTTGATGCATCAATTTCAGGGGGAAGCCGAAGCCATGCAGAGTAAATAAGAGATTCATAAACTGTCACATTTGGAGAGTGGATATCATTTTGCTCACAATATCCTGAAACACGTGCAAAGGTTTCTTGACTCTTGGGATATCCAGAAATGGTGATGCTTCCTGTTATATATCCTTTGGTTTTTCTGCCTGCAAGTACATCCATAAGAGTAGTCTTTCCTGCTCCACTAATACCCATTAGAGCAGTAAGCACTCCTGGTCTGAAGCAACCACTCACACCATTTAGAAGCATCAACTTATCCTCAATTCTTTGTGCTCTCATTTCCTATAAAAAATTTCATATTATTTGAAATCAATAGTTATTTACATAGTAGTTTGGTATACTTCTTTACATGGACATATTTATGAAGTTTTTTTATTTATAATTTACCTTTGGAATGTCCACTGAATAACTTATGTTGTCAAATGTGATGCAATGTGGTAAAAATGGAAGCACCATTCCTTTCTTTAAAATTGGCTCAGAAACCTCAACACCTCCTTCTGTTGAACTTGTAGCTTCTTTTTCTATATGAGACCATAATAGTTTTTTAATTTTTCCATAAGCATAATTGTAATATGGCTGTGGTGCAAAACATGTTTACTTTGGAGTAGTTCATACCTCTTGATTGGACAGTAGATGTTGTAAATATGCTATTTTGTCGCTCCCTCAAAACCTCCTCAGTTACAAATGATTGGCCCTTCCCAAGTGCTGTAAGGTTATAAATAAGACACTTCAGATGAAAATTATGTGATTTATTTGTAGTATATGATTAATGTAAATCATGTAAAGTCATACATTTGAGATAAGATAGAGCAACAATGAAAAGAAAGTTGAATATGAGACCATATCCGAGCAAAGCTCCAGCACCAATCCAATACCAATTTGCTTCTGGAAATATTCCTCTAGACTTTAAGATAACCATTCCAAGTGTTTCATTTGTTCCAGGTAAAATCTACATCAAATTCAAGAACCATGGTTAATTACACAATTTCTATAATATCTCACACTATTAGGAGATTATATGACTTGTTTAATAGACAAATATATTACATGGCTCCAACTCTTTCCTGAGAATTCATTTACTGAAATAGCATTTTGTGAGTACATTATTGGTGATGCCCAAAAACCCCATAACCACCATTTCTTCACTTTCCCTGCCAAAATGAAGAGGCAGAGTAATTAAGAAATTGCTATGATAACACGGGAAACCTTATGGCACCTAGTATCTATTGATCATTAGCTTCACAAATATATATAAATGTCAAATTAATTATGATTGAATCATGATCAAACAGCTCACATTTTTTGAAATTGTATCATCTCAGTTATGAAGTATAATACGGGCATTTTCATAGAATGCACATCAATAAAATGCGTATAACTTTTGAAATAACAGTAAAATATCCTTTTTGATTAGATTGTTATATCGAGGCATAACTTAAAATTTAGAGGATGTTAGAAATAATAACATATCTCTAACTCAAGTTAAATAACACTAATGAAAATAACCTTTAGGTTGTTCCACAGCATTTCCCTATAACACTACTAAGGAAAACTCCAAAATAATCCCCCTAACTGTTTGTATGTAGAAAATTTAGTTTTAGAGTATAAAATTTCTCTAATTTAGTATCCCGACTTTACAAAATTAATCTAAAATGATGCCTCAAGTACTAAATTAAGATCAATTTTGTATAATTGAGGGACTAAAATAGGATTAATGTTGTAAAATTGCAGGACTAAACTGGAGATACTTCGAAGCAAAATGGCAATACATAAAATGGATGAATGCCTAATTTGGAACATAATCTGTACTATAATATTGAAATTAAAAGATATTAAATAGTATGAAAAGAACCGTATGAAATTAAGAATCCACCCAACACTAAAATCACCAGCGTCGTGTCGTGTATGCTGCCAATACATTCGCAACAACAAGAATCCTTCCAAGTACTGCTATGAAGCGAAAAAATCCAGAAGACATTTGATTTAAAAGAAGCAGCAGAAGGTAATGTTTGAAAAACCTGCACCAAAAAAAAAATATTGAGACCTAGAAATTAAAGCTCCAATAAAACACAAAAGTTTTATTTAAGTTGCGCATTCCTGACCTTTCTGCACTTGAATCAAATCCTATGGTAAAGTAAGTGAGAAGTACCCAAATTGCAACTTCAATGCATGAAAATGGCATATTTAAGATCCAATTTGGTAAAGCAAAAGCCCATGAAGGATAGAAGTGAGCGTCCCTTTGCTTGAAGTAGACAGGTAGTTTAATAATGGTTAAAGCAAGCTCAGAGAAGCCATTAAACAAGTGAGTGAGAATAGAGAAAAAGAGAGCTCCAATGTAAATCTGTCCATCATTTATAGATCTGTGAGGCATTTTGGTCTTCCAGAGAAGTGACATTGTGACAAGTGCCATAACCATGATCTGAAAGTCAAAGAAATGAGGCATGAATTTGATTTTTTTGGGATTAAAGAATGATGTTTTAATTCTAAGCTAATGCCTTACTTGACAAGCTCTAAATGCATAAACAAAGGAGTTTCTTTTCATTAGAAGAAGCTCTCTTGCAGCACAGGCTTTCAGTATTTCAGTTCCACTGATACCAAACTTTGAGGTCGTTAAAGCAGCACTGTGACTCTTGTTCCTGTCAAAAGGAACAGATAGCTCTTTTCGAAGGTTTTTTCCTACATGAAATGTGTGAAATTTTTTTGAGAATTCCTTAACTGGCACATATTGATACGGTTTATCATGTTGTGCCCAATACTGCTTCTGATCATTCTTGGAAGTCACCTGACATGAAAAATAAAAAATTGCTTTATGTATATGTATACATTGGAAGTACAGAGCAAAGCTTCTACATATAAAATTTTTGAAATATACGTTGAATGTATCCTGAAATCATTGAATAATCCTTTTTTTTTTCCTGAGGCAATGAAAATATTTGGAGTTGTGTATCAATGTAAAGATATGTACAATATCAATTTACTTTGAGAGATATCGTGAGATATGCTATTAACCTTGAGAGTTCTTGTAATATTATGTGGGACTTTATAATAAATGTGATGTCGCAAAACACAATCTTTGTATCAATATAAATAGAAACTTAGAAGAAGGGTTTTGTATCCCATGACCACAAAAAAATGGAGAGATAAGAAGTGTGGGTTGTGTAAGTTGAGAAAGAAGGACGAAGTTTTTTAGATGCTTGTAGAAGAGATGTCTTCCACTTCTTCAAGTAGGTGTTATAAGAAGGGTTGCTCAAATAGGTTTGCGGGTCAGGTTCAAGTCTGAACCGAAATTGACCCGACCTGAAACTTGACCCGAACCTAGCCATATAAACCCAACCCAACTTCAACCCACTAACCCTAAACTTGACCTGTATAACCCGTTTAACGTAGAGCATAATAGTTATTCAGGTCAAATTGAAGTCCATCTGTGGTCAATTTCAGGTTAGCGGGTCATTTTTGGGTCAATTTTAGGTTGGTAGGTCAGCCCAACTAGAAAAATTAAATGTGTTAGGAATTTTAACCTAACCGTCAATCCAAACTCAATTTTGTTGTGTTGAGTTCCAATCAAATTGGTGTACCAGGTCAATTTTTACACCTCTAGTTATAAGTTTTGGTTTCTCATCTTCTTGCATTTTGCTTTTTTACTATTGAACTTAAACCATAAGCTCCCACAAATTTATGTAATGTAAGGTCAGAGGAACTAGAAGGAAAAAAAAGGGTTTAAGAATATTTTTGCATACATAAGGAAAGGAAGCCTATTCAATTTCAAATGAATTGGTGAAGAATAATTAAAGTGAAAATTACATATACATACTCAAAGCACTTCACACTATATTCACTTGGTGGGTTAGTGATCAAATTTAATGGCCAAAAACTCGATTTATTTCCTTAAAATTTCTGCATTGACGAAAGATATGCCTAGTCTTGAATGAAACTTTTTATATTTGGATGCTATATAGTTTTAAATATAATCTCCCTAAGTTACATATGACCATTAATAGGAAAATTTATGGCTATTTTTTTTCCTAAAATAAAACTTTTACCAATAGCCTAATACACTTATTCTTCTTTTCCCTCTTCATTACATATTTTACATACAATTTCAAGGGAAATAACTCCATATAACTTTTCTAAAAATTTTAATAGTTTTATCATATACGATTATGTCAATCAACCTTCAACAAACTCATTCAAAGCGAGATAAAATTACCTCAAAGAAAACACCATCTACCTTAAAACCAACAAAAACATAAATTTTCATAATATATTCAAGAGGCATGTACATAAATAGCTTATGTATTTATATATCTCGTACCTAAAAGTTCATACTTATACACAAGACTCAAATCTTTAATATCACATAAAAAATAACACTATTATCACTTTTTAAAAGTGAAATACACATTTTCATGTATAAGTTTAAAGCAACAAAGTGCTATTGTATGTAAATATGAAAATTTAGGCGTGAGATATTTAAATACATAAGAATTGTGTGTTAAATACGTAAATTTCCCTAGATTCAATTGAGTGGCTTGAAAAGAAACACAAATGTAGTTGAAAACAAAGTTCTTGATAGGACTTACTTCTTGTAAGAAGTCAGCAACTCCCTTCCTCTCAGGGCACTCAAATCCCATGAATTTAAAGAATTCAAGTGCGTCTTCACGTGGACCTTGATACACAATATGTCCTTCTGATAGGATAATTATGTCGTCAAAGAGTTCATAAGTCTCAGGAGCGGGCTGAAGCAGGGAGATCAACATTGTTCTCCCAAGAATGCTAACAATTTGTTTTAGTGACCTTACTATCTGAAAGGTTGTAGAGCTATCAAGTCCGGTTGATATTTCATCCATGAATAATGCTTGTGCTGGACCAACAATCACCTCACCTATGTCATAAAGCCATTGTTTTTAGATTTGTTAAGTATAAAATTTTGCATCCGTTACTATTCACAATAACAACGATGGCTTAATGAGTTGAGAAATTAAAGGTTCATTTGACGACAATTTTATCTTCTGTTTTTGTTCTTATTTTTTCTTTTGTTTTAAAAAAACATATTTGTTTAGTGAATTTTTTACATGTTTTAATTTTCTAATTTTTAATAATAAATCAACTTATTTTTGAAAGCACTGAAAATAGCTTTTGCATGTTGAGTTTTTTTAAACACAACCATTTCAATCAAATGAGTTTTATTTCTAATCAAAACATAAACAAAACAAAATAAAATTAAAAATAAAAATAAAAGAAAGTGAACCGAAACGGCTCCCAAGTTAATTTACCTGTGGTGACACGTTTTCTTTCTCCTCCAGAAATACCTCTTAACATTTCATTGCCAACCATGACATTAGCGCAACTTTCCAATCCCAGAATCTGTTACCAAAAAAAAAAAAAAGCTAAATATTTTCTTATTTTCATATATCTGGTTTTCTTCTTTATTTTTTAAGTAGTGATTTTCTCAATAAAATTAAAAAGAATACCTTCATAATATAATCTGTGATCAAACCAGTTTCTTTCCCTTCCATTGATGATGCCTAGAAAATCAGACACATAATAATATTTCAGTCTTACTGTTATATTTTTATTTATGACTCACATTTATTTTAATAACTTATGAGATTTATTTTTGATAACTTAAGTTATTAATTTTCTTAACTCATAACTTATGTCATAAATTATGACAACTTATGATATTTATTTTGATAACTTAAGTTATTTATTTTCTTAACTCATAATTTATGTCATAATTTATGATAACTTATGATATTTATTTTTGTAACTCATATAATCCCTAAAATAAATAAACGTTACTAACTTATATCATTGATTTTATTAATAAAAATCAATTAATTTATTAAATTATCATAAATCCTATTGGTTAGTAACCCTCTTGATGGATGGTGGTTAAATATAGCATGAATTTGAGAATGAGTCATCTCTCTACCTAACACACCCCGTATATTTCTCTTCATCAGAAAATACAGAAAGTTTCAAGGAATTAGAGAGAGAAACTTCATCTATTTAAGATCAAATTTCTTCAAAATCAAATTTGTTCATCATGAATACAAGTATGCGTCACTCTATTTTAGATATGAAAAAATCATGAATTTAAAAGATTTCGACTATTATATTTAAAAGATCTCCGACTATTATATTTTTTTTTTTGAAATTTGTGTCATAAAGTTGAAACGTTGTCACCGCACCTATCTAACACTTACTTTTTTTTTATTTATGTCAAGAAGTTAGCTTCATGCTATGCTGAAGGAATTTTTGTTTAAATGGACTGAAATAATAAATTTAATAATGAATAAACTGTTCATTTAACCTTCAAGAAGACATCTATATCAGAGTCAGGTTTGATATTTGCAGCCTTCTCCCTCCTCAGCAATTCGGTTAACATATCTGCAGGCAGTACACACAGATAAACAGGTTAAGTAAATGCTTCAACCATATAAGTATATGAGTTTTTCGTTTTCATAATGCAGATTTGATATTTTTCATCACCAAAACGAAAGCCAACCCCTTGACATCTAGCAGAGAATTCAAGAGTTTCTCTCACTGTCATCTCTCCCAAATGGACATCATGCTGGCTTATATAAGCTGTTGCTCTTTGTGGCACAAGCTCATCCATTGTATGGCCATTATATGTCACATTTCCAGAAACCTGCTTCAATTTTGTTTAATATATTTGCTTTCATTGGTTTACGCTTCAAAGAATTATAAAAAATTTACGAACTTAGACTTAAAAGTTATTGTAGAAACTACAAAACCTTAAGATCCGAGCCTAGCTTCCCAGTTAGAGCCAAGAATAATGTAGTCTTCCCTGAACTCGGGGGCCCTAAAAGCAGTGTCAACCTGTAGATTCCACACTTAGCTTAGCAACACATTAGATAAATATAAAGCAATAGCCATTTTGATACCTGTGAGGCCTGACGATTCCACTAACATCGTGAAGTATGGTGAATGGTCTCTTCTTGCTTGGAATTATATGAAGGTAGTTGGCTAAGAACTACATTCAATGAAAAAATAATCATAACCAAGAATAACAAATCCATCTCACATTCTAAATTAAAGTAGTCCGAAAACTCCGATATGAACATTTGGTATACCTCAACTGTGTTAAGAATTGAATTGAAAAAGGAAGGCAAGTTTCTTCTCCCCACATATACTTGAGCCTCAACATTTAGAAGCTCATACCGGACTTCGATTGTTGGATAATGAATTCCAACTCTGTGAATCAACCAAAGCTTCATTGGAAATCAACAAAAAAAAGCCTCATAAAACGAATTCGAGCTTTATATTCACAGACCATACCTATCGAATCTTTCCTTGATCTTAAGAAGAAACTTCTCATTGCTTGCTTCTACAACTTTCACCAGTCTCTCAAGCAGCTTTCTCATATCCTGATAGCTGAGGTTCTTGACATCGATCTCCTTCAGCTTCCCATCCTCAGCATTCAGAATTCCCATCCTCGCCCTGTCCATGGTCGGAAGCTTCTGCAGCGCTGCCCATCGCAAATCCGATTCCACGTTGTCGCCTCTCTCGCTTGGAGATTTGGAGAAGATCGAGTCCTCTCCGCTTGCCCATAACGCAGAGAAGCTTCCGCCTCCCTCAGGGCACGGAGCCACAGTGCCCATTTTCTCTTCTTTCTGCAGAACGAGGAGGGAGGGGGAAAGTTGGTTTAAATGGAGCAGGAAAATTAAACAAAAAAAAAGGGTAGATTTTCCTATGTATTTACATTTCTAACACCTAAACCTCTATTTTTATATATGTGACATCTTAAAAATATCTATTTTTATTTTTTTAAAAATCAATATTAATATTTTTATTATGATATAAAATATTTGGGTGTTATAAATGTAAAGGGTAAAGTTTAAACTTTAGATATGTAAATAACTTAGAATGTGGTGGTATGCATGTAAACGATTCTACGTCCATCTCCCCACCCAAAAATAAAACAAAGAAAGAGATTGATCGTCTTTATATGATATCCTTTTTAAAATATGTGAAAGAATACTTTAAAATAGTCTTATAGAGGACTCTTAGGGCCTATTTGGGTCGGCAGTGTGGTGGCGGTACCGGCACCGTACCGTAGTGCATTGTGATAGTTTTTAATGATGTTCTAGCATGTTATTTATAATAACCTGCCCATATTTTCTTTTGTAATTAAAATATATAAATAATGGCCTAAGATAGCTCTTTTGATATTTTCCCTTCTTCTTTGTTTTTTTTTTTTAGATTTACCTTGAATAATAAAATTAATATTTTTTTCTTATTTAATTGATGCAATTTAATAATTTTGTCCCTCATGACCACACTAATATATTTTTTGCACCGAATACCCTATCCTCGTTGGGGAAAAAATTTGCGTACGTAAGACATACGTAATGTTGCGTACGTCAGTAATCTACAAATAGGTTACAGGGAGAGTATTAAGAGGTTGTATTCCCGTTATATCCCCTATAACCTCCCTGTAAACTACTATAACCTACAAATATATGAAAACAGAAGCACGTGACTTACTAGAATGTACATGTAGATTACAAAGAGGTTACATGGGTTATAACGCGGTTATAACCTCTCAATACCTTCCATGTAACTTACATATAAACGCAGTTATAACGCAATGCTGGTACGTCTTACGTACACAAATATTTTCCTGGTTAGATGTGTAACGAAATTGATTAACTTTGCTATGATGTGATATACGGGAAAGATCACGAGTTCGATGGGAATTTGCCGAATCTTATAATTATTTGTTTGGGGGCAGCTGTAGCTTATTGAATAATCTGCTGATAAGCTGATTAAAAATAATCAGCTAATAAGCTAGGTGCGGTGACTATTACAAATTTTTATTTTTTTTTTGGAAAAGTCAGACCATTGCCAATAAACTCCCACATGAAAACGCTGTTTTCTGCATTTTGAAAATGCATAAGCTACCAAAACGCAGTTGACCCATACAGGTCAGGTGCGTTTTCAAAACGCCACCGCACCAAATAAGCTACCCCAAACAGACATATAATCCAGTCATGCAATCTGACATATATATATATATAAATGTGTAATTCTCTTTTTAAAAGTCAAAGTAATAACATTTGCATGTAATTGTGATGTGAAAGAATTAGTATATGTCAACATATAGGCAAGCATATTTACATGTAATTGTGATGTGAAAGAATTAAGTCGTACATGTCAACATATAGGCAAGCATTGGGTGGTATGTATGTAAATTGCCTCTAAAGCAATTTGTGGCATTTGCATATAAGCCACCCAAATCTTTGATTTTACGTCAAAAATAACGCCTTGGATGATCAGCTGTTTCTTCACTGGACTCTACTTGAATTCACCATTAAGCTACGAGTGATATATTTTTCTTTTATGTAGTATTAGCGATTCGAGTGTTATACATGTAAATGGGAAATTTTAGGAGCTAAATAGGTAAATAATTCAAAATTGTTGAATCATCATTTGTTCATGAATCACATCCCCAAAGAATAGATCATAAGAAAGGAGAG
>NW_018164444.1:69976446-69987568 GCF_001263595.1 Phalaenopsis equestris | reverse complement strand
CTTAGACCTCTAAGAGATTATGTCAATCTTACGTTAGATGAAATGCACCCAAGTATCCACACTCCTATCATAGAAGCCAATACCTATGAACTGAAGCTAACTATCATCCAAATGGTGCAAAAAATCAATTTGGACCGACACCTTCTAATAATACAAATCTTTATTTAGAGAGTTTTTTAGAACTTTGTGCTACATTTCGCTACAATGGCGACTCCAAAAATGTCGTGAGGCTCAAGCTTTTCCTTTTCTCCTTAAGAGATAAAACTAAAATGTGGCTGAACTCCTTAGCTTCTAGATCAATTAGAACTTGATACATCTTTGCACATAAATTATTAACAAAATATTTCCCACCTTTTAAAAGGCTAAACTTAGAAATCGCATTACTGTTTTCATTCCTTTCTCTTTTATTTTTAGATGAGTCACCAATTTGTTTGTCATCGTACACTTTCAATTTCTAAATAACTCTCTCCTATGGATAATGTGAATGATCAAGAGAAGATAGAAATACAGAAAAGCTTGACATAGAACAGAGGTGGACACATAAGAGAAAGAACGAGAAGAACCTATGTGTGATAAATATTACAAGGATATGTCAAGTATGTCCCCTCAAATAAGATTGGGCGAAAGCACCTTGGATCAATATCCATAAAAGAATACCCACATTGACTAACCATAACCAAAATTTATGATGTGTTTGCCTATTCTGGGGTTTAGAGTGCTCCTGAGGGGACATATCCCACTTGGTCAATTACATCTTGAGGGTTGCCCAAGAATACTCTTGATCCATAGAGTTTTGTTTATATTATAAGTGACAACCAGTACATGATAATCAAAGGGCAATTATTTCGTAGGGGAATGCTCTGATGCTTTTAAAGCTCCTGTAAAGCCACATGGCAGAGAGTGAGTCTCTAACACCCCCACATGGGTAACATATTCATCAACATATAGAGCCTATGAAATTATTGAATCATCCTAATAGAGAATCTCGATACATAAAAAAAATCTGGATCATAAGGGTGGATGACAAACCATCGTATCCTAAATTGGCGGTAACTCATCGGTAATCAAGGCGTTTAGATGATACTAATAAAGACAAAAGAAGCGACAAGACTCATCATGAGTAGTTAAATTAAAGGAGGAGTAATCCCTAGATGGTAGAGTTAGTTGGGTCGGGTTATCATGGACCCACATCCCAAACCACTAAGACCCTAAGTTTACCTGTTCGTGAAGTTATTAACCTAAGACGTCCAAACATTGCCAATCAACAATCCATGAATCACGTCGTCCCGCCAATCAGCAATCCATGAATCACATCGTCCACGGGGACCTCGGCAGCTCTAAGGTCAAAAGAACGAAACTCTATTCTACAACCATCAGGTGGAACTGAAAGAGGTATGACTTATATCTATTGAAGTGGCAAGGATGCTGCTGGAAAGAAGAGAAATGAGATTCAACTAAAAAGCTGGAAATGCTTCCAAAAAAAGGACTTACACCATCTCTGGGTCAGGGAGCATTCTAAAGACCTAAGCATACTAGAAAACCACCAAAGTAGAAATCTACATTGGGCCAATCAGGTTGAAGAAGTATGGGGGCCTTCATCGGGATATGCAAATGATATGGTTATCTAGAGTGGTCCTTAGATATTGTGGAGACCCTATTAATTATGACTTGGGTTATGACCATGCTATGCAACCCATTATAAAATCGGCCCGAATACTACACAATAAAGTAGAAAGCAAGATTTAAAAAATCATTGATTTTTTAATCCTAAATCTTAATTTATCTTGAAATTTTTATTAGGCTTTTGTAAAAAAAAATATAATTTTACGGTCCTATAGAGCTTAAATTACAACTTTAGTAGCATTCAAGATTCAACTAGAAAGAAATTGGGGAAATAGCCTCATTCATACAAATATACAAGAAAAGCAAGAAAACAAGTCAAATATGAAATAATAAAAGAAAGGTGCCATAAGGTCGGCTACATATCCCAAAAAATAAAAAGATGGTTGGACTCCGCTTATACATACTCGATCTTAATTCTATACATAAAATAAAATTTAGAATTAAGTACAGGACACGAGCAAACACTCCTGCTCCCGTTGAATGGTTCCGCATGTCTAATATACTACCATACATATCAAAACAGACACATACAAGCACACAAAAAAACACAGAAGTGATGCATGGCTAGAATAAAGAAGCCAACAAAGAACAATATCCAGAGGTATCGAAAATACTACCTAGCACCCTAGTCTTAGCCTAACACAATATCTAACAAAAAGTGTCATAACCAGCATCTAAGTGTTCATGATAAGTCTCCATAGCATGCCCACCCTTTCAAGTCACTGTGGAGGTAGATACCTAAATGATTGGTGTGTCGTGGAGTCAGTGACCCAAAAAGGTGGGCTTATCGTGGAGGTAGCGACCTGGAGAATGGATGTGCTGTGGAGGCAGTGATCTAGAAGGGTGGGCATGTCGTGAAGGCAGTGACCCGAAGAATTATGCAAAAGAATATGATGAATAGTTTGAAAATTTTGAACCACGAAAATCATAAAATATAATGTTGAAAATTTATTTCTTTTAACTAGTAATATGCTAAAATTGATTATAACTATTTATATGTGATCATTTTTTTTCATTAATTTATAGAAGTGTTAAAATATTTCACAAACACTTTAAATTTTAATTAAAATATTTCAATAGAAAACTCTTAGGGTTTGTTTGGTGTAGCAGTGTGGTGGTAGTGCGACACCGTACCACAATATTGTTTGATTGGGAAACTGTGTTTTGATAGCTTTTTCAAAAAGCTGCGGTTGAAATATGCAGTTTCCCACTGGTCCTGTCATTCTAGCTTCAGTTTGACTTCTTTAAAAAAAAAAAAATGTAATAGTCACCGCAGTTTTTTCAACATCAGATTTTTTTAGTAGCTTTACACCTGCTTCTTAATAAGCAACATCAAATTTTTTTAGTAGCTTTACACCTGCTTCTTAATAAGCTACAACTACCCCTTAAACTTTAATTTTAGAATAATTGGAGAGTATTTATTTCGGTACTTGAATAAATTATGTGATTAAAATGGCCCCACGAAAATTGTCGAGACTGCTATTGTTAAACCTTACTCTCCCCTTAATTAATCAACTTGTTTGGACATTGAGTTGAAATGATCATTGAAATTATCCAAAGCCAACTCATATAATGTTGAATATAAATTAATTTTCTGAATTTTTTTAATATCTATGAAGATATTAAAAATTCAAAAAGATAATAAAAAGATTAGAATGATGATCAAGCATATTAATTATAACTAACTGCCTATTTTTACTCATTCTCTTTAGTAATTATAGCATTATAATTAAAATATATAAATAATGGCCTAAGATAGCTCTTTTGATACTTTTGATATTTTCCCTTCTTTTCTTTGTTTTTTTTTAGATTTACATACCTATCTTGAATAATAAATTTTATATTTTTTTTCTTCTTTAATTTATGCAATTTAATAATTTTGCCCCTCATTGCCGTGGAAAATATTTGTGTACGTAAGACGTACGCAGTGCTGTGTACGTCGGAGGTTATTCAGAGGGTATAGACAGGTTATATCCGCATTATACCCTCTCGTAACCTCCCTGTAACTTACTTGTAACTACCAGAACTACATAAGCGCGAAACTTATTTGTAGGTTACAGATAAGTTACATGTAGGTTATAGGGAGGTTAAAGGGGGTATAACACGGATGTAACCCCCTTATACCCTCTGAATAACCTCCCGACGTATGCAGTTCTGCGTACGTCTTACGTACGCAAATATTTTCACTAATATATTTTTTGCAACAAAATTGATTAACTTAATGCTACGATGTGATATACGGGAAAGACCACGAGTTCGATGGGAATTTGCCTAATATTATAAATTTATCGGCGAAAGACCGAAAGATTTACATATATACCAGTCATGCAATCTGACCCCTATATAAAAAATGTGTAATTCTCTTATGTAAAAGTCAAAAATACTAACATTTACAAGTAATTGTGATATGAAAGAACTAAGTGGTATGAATATAAAAAGCAAAATTGATATGTAAATATAGGCATTGGGTGGTATGTATGTAAATGCCTCCAAAACAATGTGGCATTTGCATATATACCACCCAAATCTTTCATATTACAACAAGAATAACATCTTAAATGAGTGATATTGTGTTTATGTAATATTAATAATAAAATAAAGCCTAGTTTTGTCATTTTTCTTCAATTTTCTACACTTTTTTTATATGTGGAGATTTATTGAAAGTTGTCACTTTTCTCATAGCTCTGACAATAATTTTAGATTTAACTGTTATTAAAAAAAAAAGAAAATGAATCCAATTCATAATAATAAATAATTCAAAATTGTTGAATCCTCATTTCGTTCATGACTCACATCCCCAAAGAATAGATCATAAGAAAGATGAGAGAGAGAAGGAATAGTGCATCATAATAAACAATAATTTGTCTTATCTAGCCCCTTCATTAGTAAAATGATATATCTATTTATAAGGGATAGTATATTAATATGATGTTACATTTTTGCTCCTGCTTTAACTGGGGTCGTATATGGTATTTTAATGATATTTTACATAAAAGGAGTCTATCGCTAGGTTGCTTTTCGACTCGTTCGGCTGAGTTTGGTCGGTGTCGTTGTTCTGTTGATGTTGTCTAGCTTTGGGTGAACAAGACCGTTTCTATCGACAACTTAAGCAAGTCTGGTTGTCTGACGTGTTTAGAAACTATGCTTGTTTATCGTCTTTCTTGTTTTTTTTCTATGGTTTTATTATTGTTTTGGATTGTATTTTGGATAAATGCTGGTAATAGGAGTAAGGAGCAAGTCAAAATTCAAAACAAGGAAAAAAGAGCAGTGGTGTTCTGGAGCCAGAACCAGTCCCTTAAAGTGCACAAATAGGGAGCTTGGAAACTCAATGTTGTATTTGTAGCGCCGAGAAGCTGGATTTAGAGCGCCGGGGCACTGTCTTGTAGTGCCTAGGCGCCCGAATTGAGAAAGATTTCCCAAGAGCTTGAAAAGTCAAAGCTAGATTTGTGGCGCTGGGGCGCCAAAAGTGCAGCGCCTAGGAGTTGCAATACTAGCATCTAAGCATTGTAGAAGAACAAAAGCGCCCCAACACCATATATGGGCTCACCGGCGCCAGAACCCGAATGTTGACAGTTTGGGCAGTTCATTTTTTGGTTCAGTTGGAGGGGATATAAATTGGAAGAAAACGAAAAATGTTACGGCTTTTTCATATTTTTCTTCTTACATTTTGAAAATGGAATTGAAGGAGAATGCCAAAAATCTGCAAGGAGATTGAGTGCAATTGTGTTTGAGGGATTGAGAGAAACCTTTCTTACTGCTATTTAAGATTCATTGCACCATTCTGCTTAAGAAGGAGATAAAACGGTCAATTTATTTTCTCTGTGGATTTCTTTATAAAAGACATGGTGTATGTTTTATTTTCTTAATGCAATGATTGTGCTGATGTGTCTTATCATGAGTAGTGAGTAGTTTACTGTGTTTCTTCCTTGAATTGGGAATTTGGTAGCATAAAATTGAGGATTATTTTATTTTCCGTGAATGAATTTCTAAAAGTGTTGGGTCAACTTTTAAACTTAATTTAAATTTTGCTTGGTCAGTGGAATAGTTAAAATCTTTTGTGAACTATGAGATCCGGGAGGATGCATTGTAGAAAGAAAATTGTTAAACACATAAACTCATTGGAATAGGGATATTACCCTTGAGTTTATGTAATCAATAGGGAGATGCTTTTGTTTGAGCGAATCATGGGCTTTAGGAAACTAATTTAATGATAACTCCCGATTGACACTAGGCTTTAATAATTCTTCAATTTATTATTCACTAAACCAATTCATGGGTGAAGTTATCAAACCTTGAATCCCTTAACTAATCTTTTTGCTTGTTAGAATGAACTTGATTTTCATAAATTTAGAATAGGTTTTGAAAATTGAACTTGCAAATCAAACTTTTCGAGCTAGGATTGACAACTGTAGTAAGTTTTCCCTGGAATTCATCTCATTTCATTTAGGGTCGATAAATTAATCTCATTTCTTTGGGATTGATAACTGAACTCTAACCCTGGTACTGTTGTTACACCACATTTACTTGCATGAGTCACCCGCGCTTCACATCGCCTAGTGCGTGTTAAGTTTTTGGCGTCGTTGTTGGGGAACAACAATGATTTTGATTTTGGAAAATTTTAGTTGAACTTGTAGTTCTTTGGCTTGAAAATTGTGTTGTTTTTTGTCCCTTATATTTATATTACTTTATTTTTTTTCAAAATTTTAAATATATCCTATTTAATATTTTTTTAAGTATGCCCGTGTTTCTTTTCTTTCTGCTTCATGATATATGTTATGTGTTTTTTTTTATCTTGTTTATTATTGTCTTTTGATTAGAGTCTGTTTGCTAGTGAACCTAGTAAGTGTATAAATAGTGCATGATCTGTAGACCTTGAACCATACAACTCTGAGCTTGAGAGAACCATTTAAAAAATTAGAAAATAAAAAAAAAAACTTCAACAACTTTTAGAGGATATGGCAAATAATCCTCTGAATAACTAAGAGGCCCATGAACATCATGATATGCTTAGACCTCTAAGAGATTATGTCAATCCTACGGTAGACGAAATACACCTAAGTATCCATAATCCTATCATAGAAGCCATAACTTTGAACTGAATCATGCTATTATCCAAATGATGCAGAATAATCAGTTTGGGCGGACGCCTTCTTACGATCCAAACCTTTATTTAGCGAGTATTTTAGAAATTTGTGCTACATTTCACTACAATGGTGTCTCCAAAATTTCGTGAGGCTGAGGCTTTTCCCTTTCTCCCTAAGCGATAAAGCTAAAATGTGGTTAAAGTCCTTAGCTCCTGGATCAATTAGGACTTGGAATGACTTTGCCCATAAATTCTTAACAAAATACTTCTCACATTTGAAAACTGTTAAACTTAGAAAACACATTACTGTTCTCATTCATTTCTCTTTTTATTTTTAAATGAGTTGTCAGTTTATCCATCATCGTACACTTACTTTTTTGAATAAATCTCTCTTTTGGATCATGTGAATGATCAAGAGAAGAGAGGAATAGGAAGAGCTGGACATACAACAAAGACAAATAAAACAAGAGAAAGAACGTTAAGAGCCTATGTGTGATAAACCTTACAAGGATATGTCAAGTATGCCCCCTCAAATAAGATTGGGTGAAAACGCCTTGGATCAAAATCTATGAAAGAATACCCACATTGACTAACTATAACCAGATATTCTGATGTGTTTGACTATTCTAGGGTTTAGAGTGCTCCCAAGGGGACGTATCTCACTTGGTCAATTACATCTTGGGGGTTGCCCAAAAATACTCTTGATCCTGAGAGTTTTACTAACATTAGAAGTGACAATCAACACAAGGCAATCAAAGACAGTTAGGGGAATGCTTTGGTGATTTCAAAGCTCTGCCAAACAATAAGGCCGAGAGTAAGTCTCTAACGGTTAACGGTCCCACATGGGTAACAAACTCATCAACATACAGATCCTGCGAAACAATCGAATCATCTTGACAGAGAATCTCGATACGTCAAAGAACATTTGAGTTATAAGGGCAGATAAAAATCATCATATCCTAAATTGGTGGTAACTCATCGATAATCAAGCGTCAAGATGATACCAACAAAGATAAAAGAAGCGACATGACTCAACATGAGTAGTTAAAGGTAGGGAGGAGTATTCTATAGAAGGTAGAGGTAGTCGGGTCGAGTTACCATGGACCTACATCCCAAGCCACTAAGAACCTAAGTCTACCTATTCAAAGTTGTTAACCTACACGTTCACAGATCCCCGATCAACAATCTGTGAATCACGTCGTCCATAGGGACCTCGGTAGCCCGAAGGTCAAACAAACAAAACTTTATTCTTCAAGCGTTCATAGATGAATCACGTCGTCCATAGGGACCTCGGTTGCCCGAAGGTCAAACAAACAAAACTTTATTCTTCAACTATCAGGTGGGACTCTAAGAAGTGAGACTTATACATTCTGAAGTGGTGAGGATGCTGCTAGAGAAATGGGGTTCAACTACAAAGCTGAAAACACTCCCAACAAAAGAACTTACACCCCGTCAGGGTCAGGGAGCATTCTAACGACCTAAGCACACTAGAAAACCACCTAAGTATAAATCTATGTTGGGCCAATAAGGTTGAAGAAGTATGGGGGCCTTCCTCGGGACATGCAAATGATGTGGTTATATGGAGTGGTCCTTAGATATTGCGGAGGCCCTATTAATTATGACTTGGGTTATGCCCATGCTATGCAACCAATTTTAAATCGACTCGACCCGAAAGCCATGAAAGAAAGCAGAAAGCAAGTTTTGAAAAATCCTTAATCTTTTAATCCTAAATCTTAATTTATATTGAAATTTTTATTAGGATTTTGTAGAAAAACTTACAATTTTATGGTCCTAAAGAGCTTAAATTACAATTTTCCTAGCATTCTTGATTCAACTTGAAAAAAATTGGGGAAACAGCCCCAAAATACAAACATACAAGAAAAACAAGAAAAAAAAACCAAATATCAAATTATAAAAGGCTGGTGCTGCTAGGTCAGTGACATTTCCCAGAAAAGAAAAGATGGTTGGACTCCTCTTATACATGCTCGATCTTAATTCTATACATAAAATAAAATTTAGATTTAAGATACGGAACACGAGCAAACACTCTTAGTCCCAGTTGCATGGTTCTGCCCGTCTAGAGCCTTGGAATCCGTGCTTGTGCCTTATTTATAATACAAACTCTTCCTAGGACTCTGAAAGGTACAAAAAAAAAGTGACTCGACCTGCACAAAAACATGTCAATGGGAAAGTAAAATCGACATCCAACGTGTTAGGGTCATGCCTGGTGGAAGATCTAGGTAGCATATGCAGAAAGGATTAGTAATAATCATTAATTTGCTCCCCCTTTCATTACACCCGTGTGTGTGTGTGCATATATATGGCATGCTCCTTTGTAAAAGACCATCCTAATATACTACCATACATATCAAACAAGCACACCAAACACAACAAAAAACACAAAAGTGATGCATGACTAGAATAATGAAGCCAACAAAAGACAATATCCAGATGCATAAAAAATAATACCTAACACCCTTGTCCTAGCCTAACACACCATTTAACAAAAAGTGTCATAATCAACATCTAAGTTCTTAGGGCAAGTCTCCGGGTACATATGAGTTTGACGGCGCCGCCACACTGGCCCTATTCTAGAGATCCAAGTGATCTAAAGGGTGTTACCAAAAATGGATTTTGAAATGGTGGCCTAATATATGACCTAGATTGCTACATGCATAATTTTAAAATTATGATGAATGTAATAAGTAGAATAGTATATTTTTTAGTTTAAAAATAAGGGTCATTAAATGCAAACCCGTAACATATAAGATGAGACGAGTTAGATCCCTTGGATAACTAGCACAATCATACTTGTGTCAATCCCGATGCTTTAACTCGCATTGATCGGCTCGTCCGGTCGATCTATCGACCCGACAAGCAATGCTCGTTAAGACATCACAACCAACACGGGGTCACTCGCTTATCGAGTCTGACTCGCTATCCATGTACACATACAAATGAAAATACAAACAATCATATGATAAATGTGGTGAAGAGTGGGTTGTGGAGGTAGTGATTTAAGAGCTGGCGTGCCATAGAGACAGCGACCCAAAGGAATGAATCTATTGTGGAGACGGTGCCCGAAAGTGATGAACGTGTGTGGAAGCTTTAGCCCAAAGGATCAGTGTACCATTGAAACAGTGAATTAAAAGGTGAGCATGTTGTAGAGGCACGACCCGAAGAATGGGTGTGCCGTGGAGACAATGGCCTGAAAGGCTGAGCATGCCGTGGAGGCAACAACCCAAAGAGTGGGTGTGTCGTGGAGACAGTAGCCTGAAAGGGTGGGCATGTCATGGAGGCAACGACCTAAATGATGGGTGTGTTGTGGAGACAGTGCTCTGAAAGGGTGGGCATGCTGTGGAGGCAACGACCTAAAGGATGGTGTGCTGTGGAGACAGTGATTCGAAAGGGTGAGCATGTCGTGGAGTCAGTAGTCCGAAGAATTATGCAAAAGAATATGAGGAATAGTTTGGAAAATTTGAACTAAGAAAATCATAAAATATACTTTTGAAAATTTATTTCTTTAAACTAGAATGTGCCAAAATTGATCCTGACTATTTATATGCGAGCATTTTTGTTCAATAATTTATAGAATTATTAAAATAGTCTACAAACTCTTTAAATTGTAATTAAATAATCTCATAGGGAACTCTTATGGTTCATTTGGGGTGGCAGTGTGGTGACAGTGCGACACCGTACCGCAGTATTGTCTGTTTTGGTAAACTACGTTTTGACAGTTTTTTCAAAAAACTGCTGCTAACATCTGCATTTTCTCTCTGATTCAGACTTTCTAGTTGCGGTTTGACTTTTAAAAAAAAATATATAATAACTACCACAACTTTTTGAACATCATATTTTTTTTAGCAGCTTCACAACTGCTTCTTAATAAGCTGTAACTACCCCTTATACTTTACTTTTAAAATAATTGGAGACTTTATTTTGGCACTAGTATAAATTATGTGATTAAAACGGTCCCGCGAAAATTGTCGCGACTATCATTGTAAAACCTTAGTCTTCCTTTAATTAATCAACTTGTTTGTACATTGAGCTGAAATGATCATTGAAATTCACCAAAGTCAACTAACATACTGTTGAATATAAATTAATTTTCTGATTTTTTTTTAATCCATGAATTAATCAAAAATTCAAAAAGATAATAAAAACATTTTAATGATGATCTAGCATATTAATTATAACAGCCTGCCCATATTTACTCATTCTCTTTTGTAATTATAGCATTATAATTAAAATATATAAATAATGGCCTAAGATGGCTCTTTTGATATTTTCCCTTCTTCGTTTTTTTTTGGATTTACATACCTATCTTGAATAATAAATTTTATATTTTTTTCTTCTTTAATTTATGCATTTTAATAATTTTTGCCCCTCATAGCCTGCACTAATATATATATATAT
>NW_018164444.1:69949217-69976436 GCF_001263595.1 Phalaenopsis equestris | reverse complement strand
CTTCTCATATATATATATATATATATATATATATTGATTAATTTAGTGCTATGATAATGATATAAATGGGAAAATTTGCATAATATTATAAATGT
Organism: Phalaenopsis equestris; assembly: GCF_001263595.1. NCBI lineage: Eukaryota > Viridiplantae > Streptophyta > Magnoliopsida > Asparagales > Orchidaceae > Phalaenopsis > Phalaenopsis equestris. Next base: position 69,976,341 of record NW_018164444.1, on the reverse strand, counting down.
AACGGCAAAAAACTGAAAGATTTACATATATACCACTCATGCAATCTGACCAACATAGAAAAATGCCCATTTCTCTTTTTAAAAGTCAAAATAATAACATTTACTTGTAATTGTGATATGAACTAAGTGATATGAATGTAAAAAGTCAAATTGAGGTGGTATGTATGTAAATGCCTCTAAACAATTTATGGCATTTGCATATATACCACCCAAATCTTTCCTATTACATCGAAATTAGCTCCTTAGATGATCTTTTGATTCTTATATCTATATATATATATATATATATATATATACCCCAAACCTTGAATCCTTTAAGTAATCTTTTTGCTTGTTAGGACGAACTTGTTTTTCATAACTTTAGAACAAGTTTTAAAAATTGAACCTGCAAATCAAACTTTTCAGGCTAGGATTGACAAATGTATGCTATAACTTTTCCTTAGAATTCGTCTTGTTCCCTGTGCGATCGATAACCGGACTCTAAACCCGACTCTATTGATACTTCATGTATACTTGCGTGAGCCACTTGTACTTCACAACACCTGGTGCGTGTCGCAACCTACCCATGATTCCTAGATGAGGTGCTCCTATTGGCAGAACGTGATTAGACTGTTGACCAGATTGTGAATCACCATAACTCAATAGATAATTTTTTTTTCATCAATGAAGAGAGCCTAAAAGATCTATAAAATCTTTCGATGCATTATTAGTCCTTGATCCATAATGAGGATTCTTTGAAGGATGAATGATATTGAGCAACTGCGTCTTTTCTCAGATCGGGCCTACCGAAAGATAGGCTACTGCATTAGGTCGACTCTCTCATAGTGGTTGACTCGAAAGCCTATTAATTTATCTCATTTCAGCTCGAAAGGTTAGGCTCAGATCACTCGGTCATGTTTTTATCCTTTTCATGGCTCGATCGGCCTTTCGTTTTGGCTCGAGTGGACGTATCGGGTTAAATTAGCGGACTTCTAGTCTTATGACGATGAGCCCTCTTCAGACGTATTATTTTCCTCCGGATCATTATATCTCTTAGGAGCAACGCTGACATATTTTTGATATACGAAAAAATTCACAGAAAAAGACTTCGCCGAACAATTCCGTCCGATTCCACATTCATGGTTGCATCCATCATAAAAGGAAAAAAAAAGCCAAATTTTATTTCGAAGCATTTGAATTTTTTATATTAGAACATAACTTTCAAACAATAAATTAATATTAAGTAATGAGTATTACATATTTAAAAAATGCAAAATAAAATACTTAATGTCTCCGTTCAATACATGATATGTTAAGATAATCGACATTAACATACATACCACATAATTCTTATATATTTACATATCTAACACAAAAAAATTTCATATTTACATGCATAACACTCAAAATTTTAAATATTACAAAAAAATATACCTATTAGATGTTTTTTAAGACTAAAAAAATACCTCCTCATGCATATGCTTTGCCGCCAAATGTCATTAATATAAATATTAAATTTTATGTATAATATATACATAAATTTTGATCCCTCCCCCAAAATAATATCTTCATCAAACATAAACATCAATGCACGTTATAATCTAGTGTTTCATATATTTAATTACCTATACTCCAATTCAAATGAAGTATCTTGATGAACAAAAAATATTGCATTCAGGGACTGGATGCAAGCAGCGTTCGGACAATGGACACGATATACCAGAAGAAAAAAAAAAGATTTCGGGTGTACCACACCCGTTGTTTGGAAGTTGCTTACGTCCGGACTTCGAACGTAATGTTTTCTCCTTGATAAGACAATTAGATGACATCAAACATGATTAGATATGAATTCAAGTGAACTCAAATTATGCATTTATAGCATAATAGTAAACTTTGATATATATATATATATATATATCAAAGTTGCTCCAATTTTTGTTTTGGTCAACGAGAATGTTTCAAAATAACGGATTAGTGACTAGCTTATAACTTAATACACCCAATTCCAATATATTCTCATATCAAACATCTGAATTCTACTTTTATCTTCCAAGTTTTTTGTTATTGATGCGTGCTAGAAGATTCATGATAGTAGAGTAATTGATTATCATAATAGCATTGCATGAGAATTTAACACACTCAGAAGAGATAAAACAACTAATAGTGACACTAGAAATTTTTATGTAAAATACCGTAAAAGGGGAAAATCACGGGGCCAAATTCAGCTGAAGTGTTATACTATAAACCGAAGATTACGAGTACAAACTCTTGTCCCACATGTGAGAAAGAGTTAGAATGTCTTCCAAGTTACAATGTTAATGTACGGATAAACTTGTAGCAAGAAACAAACAACGACCAATAGTGATCAGCAGCGACCAACAGGTGGTGGTCGACGGCCGACGGTGGTCGGTGACGACAAAAGCGATGTTGAATTTCAGCATCTTCTTAAAACATCAAGCTCTCTCCCCCTCTCATGAGAGAGAAAATACTCTATATATTTAGTTCCGGTTGCAATTAAAGCATGAATATAAACCACTTTGATCTGACAATCCCGAAAGTTTCCTTTAATTAAACGACGTTTGATAAACATTTGAGTATTTTAATAATGTTAGAATTGAGTGGTCTCTTTTTTCGAGCAAGACCAATTTCATTATCTAAAAATATATATTATTACCGTTTAGCTTATTATAGTAATAAAATAAGCATACAATGAAGAAGAGAAACTCAGCTTGTGCTAGGTGATTGGAGTGGGTTCCCATGCAAAACATAGCCTTGAAGTAGAGAACAATTGGGTGTTGCGTAAGTGAATTTTTGTTTTTAATTTTTCCTGGACTCTACTGCCGACAGAATTGGGAATGCCGGAATCAGAGTCGCCGACGGAAAAAGCCAAATGTCGGACAAGGGAATCGGGAGCGCTGGAGTCGGCGAAATTTGATTTTTCATATATTCTTTTTAAATACTATGTTGTGAGATATGTACTTCCTGACATAAAAATAAAGCGCAAAGAACACAATCAAACACAGATCGTTTACGTGGTTCGATTCAACTGGATCTACGTCCACGAGAGAGAATCAATCAAATAGTTCACTAAGGCAAAAGAAATGAAGAATACATAGCTTATACATAGAGATGAGCCATCATCTTCCTTCTATGGCCTCCATCTCAAGCGACACCTTGATACAAGGCCTCAAGATGCTCTCCTCCTCTCTAGCTCTCTAGCTATTCTCTCCTCCTTTGTGGTAGCTTAAGATCTCTTCCCTTGCTCTCCTAAGCCTCACACCCTCTCTATTTATAGAAGCAAGAGAGTGGTAGGTGAGCGGTAGGTGAGATGTGGTAGGTGAGTGGTACCACATAACAAAAGTGCTCTTTTACCTTAGTTCAATAATTGAGGGTCAAAATAACAATTCTCCACATTGACCCTCAATTGAGAAGCTTCGAGGTAAAGATTCCCTCCACCTGGCCCCTGAGGGGCCCTCAGCCCTTGCTTGAGTTTGCTAAGTCCAAACAGTACATGGACTTAACAATCACGGTTCTTCTAATAAGAGAGTACAGCCCATTTTTCCTGACTCCTTGTATGACGACACGAGGGTCTTTGGTTACTCAGATGCAGTCATTCTCTGCCTTAAACGAGCATCCTCTTGACTCCAGCGTATCTAAAGAAATCAAATTTGTTTTGACCTCATGTACGTACAAGACATTTTTCAGTACTCGTTCAACTCCATCAAACATCCTTATCCTGATTGATCCATTTCCAACAACCCTGTGAGCTTTACTGTCTCCCAGAAGAACAGACCCATCATTTTTCTGTTGCAGTGTCTTGAACCAATCTTTGTGAGGACACATGTGGAAAGAACACCCTGAGTTGAGGATCCACTCCTCACTGGATTCAGATTCTGTGATCACCAGCGCCTTAGCAGAATTGTAGTCATCAGAGGCTACGCTTGCTTCTCCTGATTCTTTTGGCTCTTCTTGGTACTTATTCTTCCTGTCTGGGCAGTTCCTCTTGAAATGACCGTCCTTGTGACAATAATGCACTTGAAAGATCTTGAAAGATCCCCTTGATGACTGATTCCTGCCATCCTTACTTGACCTTGATATGTACTGACAATTTCTTGAATCTTTCCCGTCCGATCTTCCTCTGACAATAAGATTGTCTCCGCTGACTTCCTTGTCCCTGTCATGCTTCCTCTGAAGTTCTTTGGCTCTAATCAGAGATTGAATCTCCTCCAGAGTAATAGTTTGCACCCTTCCATAGAGCATCGCATCCTTGAAATGCTTGTAGCTCTTAGGAATAGAGTTTAACAACAGTAGTGTCTTTCCTCATCGTCCATATCATCGTCCATCTTCACGTCGATGTTCTCGAGGTCGTCGATGATCTTGTTGAACTCGTCGATCTGCTCTGAGACGGATTTGTCATCAATTTTCATGCATTTTTTGCTTCAGAAAGAGCCTATTAGCCAAAGACTTTGTTAGGTAGAGTACCTCGAGTTTGGCCCAAAGTGCTTGAGTCGTTGTCTCCCTCGACACCTCCCTCGGAACTTTGTCGCTTAAGCTCAGGATTATCAAATTGTGGGTCTTGTCCAGTATGTTGATCTTCTCCTTCTCAGTCACGTCGGCCGGCAATGTCGCCGACCCTTGTAAGACTTCTGCAACACCCTGCTGAAGCAATAGATCTCTCATCTTTACTCTCCATAGGCCGAAGTTGTTCTTCCCGTTAAATTTCTCAGTGTCGAATTTGGCGGAACTCATTGTCGTGGCTAGGATTTCTTCCAATGAATTCTACCTACTGTCATTCCAAGAACTAGGCTGAAATCACCAAAATGTTGTACTATTCTATAACAACCAAAAGTTTTCAGCCGAAACCTTCCTTTTAACGTCTTGCTGTCCAAGAAATTCTCACCAAATTTCTTACCTTCTCCCCGTGAACTCCACTGCCTTCGCCAACCGAACGGAGAGCTCCGATCCCTTCTGGCAGAGATCACACCTGTTCATCGGAGAAAACTTCCTGTTTTGTGCTCGCGCCTCCTTCCCGCAGACACTCCTCTACGTCCAGCGGAACAAATCAGGAATTCCTCCTCTGCCTCTCACACGAGAAAAACTGCCTCTCCAGAGCCGCCGCGCGTCGCCAAACTGCTCAGGTCCTCCTGCTTCGCCAACTCCCGAACAGGGAACTCCCCGAACCGTTCTCTGCGCGATCTCCACCTCTTCCCTCTGGCCGAGCTGCTCGAAAGGCCGAACTCTTGCTCCGAAATCCTCTGCTGGCAGCCCTGTCGCAAATTTTCGGCCCTCGCTCGCGGACTGTTTCTCCTCTGTCTCGCCGAAACGCACAACCTGCAGTGCGAATCTAGTCGATCAAAGCTTCCACTGCTCACTGAATCTGACGCAATTTGGTTGCCTGCTACGCGATCCGTTTGCTCCTCTGTTCGTGAATGCCGAACTCCTCTTCTTTGTCGCTGGCCGCGAACACCTTTACGCGGACACCTCTAGCAAAGAATTATGAATCTTCCCACAGACGGCGCCAATTGTTCTGAGATATGTGCGGAAAGAACACAAGCAAACACAGATCGTTTACGTAGTTCGATCCAACTGGATCTACGTCCACGGGAGTGAATCAATCAAATATTTCACTAAGGCAAAAGAAATGGAGAATACATAGCTTATACATAGAGATGAGCCCTCATCTTCCTTCTACGACCTCCCTCTCAAGCGACACCTTGATACAAGGCCTCAAGATGCTCTCCTCCTCTCTAGCTCTCTAGCTATTCTCTCCTCCTTTGTGGTAGCTTAAGATCTCTTCCCTTGCTCTCCTAAGCCTCACACCCTCTCTATTTATAGAAGCAAGAGAGTGGTAGGTGGGAGGTAGGTGAGCGATAAGTCAGATGTGATAGGTGAGCGGTACCAAATTACAAAAGTGCACTTTTACCTTAGTTCAATAATTGGGGGTCAAAATAACATACTCATTTATTGAACCTTTCATTTTCTTTACTTTTAATTTGGAATGAGGAAGTTGGAATGCTATAAGATGAAATGCTAAAAGCTCGAAGGTGGAATGTGGAAGGAGGATAATGAATGCAAATATAACTTTTTTTTTTTAGTTTATGAAGTTTTTAATGGTAGAATTAGTCATGTGTCTACAAATAGAAGCCAAAAAGTAGAGAGTGAAAATGAAGTCCCTAGCTCTGTCTAGCAGGTGATATGAGATTCTCAGATGAAGCAAGTAGTCATCGACCTGCGTAGCAAGCCATCGACGGGATCCAGTTTCATGTTGTTGTGCATGAGAACGTCGTCCACGTCCTGCATAGCATACGAGCAATTGAATCTTCTTTCGCACTGCGATGCAAGAGAAAGTCGTCTCGTTCTGCATAGCAGATGCGCAAATGAATCTTCTTTCACATGGCGGTGGGGGAGAAACTCGTCTCATTCCGCGTAGCAGACGAGCAAGGAGATATTCTTTCGTGTTGCGGTACAAAATAAAACCATTCTCGTCTTGTGTAACAAACAAGTAACATGATCTTCTTTCACGTTGTTGTCCCGTCATGTGTAGCAGTCGATCAATAGGTTCTTCTTTCGCACCAGTGAGATGAATAAAATTATCTTCCTTTGAGCTAAATGATAAAATATTTTTAAACTAGGCAATAATACTAATCAATCAATAATGGAAATGTTGCTAAGAACTTTTTTTTTGTGATAATGAATTGAGCATTGTCAATAAACTATATGGCAACTTTATAATAAAAGCTTAAAATAAAACATTTATCATCTTCATGTTTTTCTTAGCTAAATGATAAAATACTTTTAAAATAATTTTATAATGATAATATTTATGTGTTAGATATGGACAAAATCAGTGAAAATATTTCTATCAAATGCTTAAAACATCTCCAAATGAACCTTCTTCATGAAATAAGTGACTCTTTTATGCCATCATAAGAAAGATTCTTCTGATGAATTCATAGCTTCTGATTTATGAATGCAGAAGATTCCAAATTACTTAATTTTCTTAATTCATAATGACAATGAAGTTGAGTTTAAATTTGATAATTTTAAAACATTTAGAAAAAAAAATTTAAAATTAAATATAAATTTTAGCTCTTGGACATCTCAACAAATTGGAATAATAAGAATAAAAAAATTAGATTGTATTAGAGGTGTCATATTCCATGTTAATTTAATACAACTTGAATGTTTTTTAATCCAGATTAGTAATATTAATTTTGCAATCAATTATGTGAAGCATTGACTTATATTTTAGGAAATGTATGCTTCCAAGGGGGTAGAAAGTCTAATTTATCTCCCTTATATCTTTTTATTAGTAAATGCTTTTTTATAAATAATAAAAAAGGCTAATTTTTATCATAAATTGGATGAGGTAATATTCTAGAGTTATTCACACTCAAGTAATAATATTAAAATATTCAACAATAGAAGATTAGTAGGTTGGGTTTGGGCTAGGATGGGCTTAGGCTAGGTTAGGTTTGGGCTAGGTTGAGTTTGGGTCAGGTTGGGTTAGGTTTGGGCTATGTTGGGTTCGACTAAGGTTGAGTTCGGGTCAAATTTCAATTTATTTTCACATAAATAATAAAATATAGTAAAATAGACACACATTAAAAATAAAATAAAAATAAAAAACTTTCAGATCACAAGAAGGAGAAGGAAGGCCATAGAATAAGCAAACACTCGAGGAAGTTTGTCAGAGTACCACCAAAGAGGGAGGATCTTGGCATTTAGCACGACGTCGACTTTGATGATTAACAAATTAGCATTTGTAGTGCTAGATGGATCTTAATTTTGATGTGGGCCCAAATAATTAAAGACTTCTAGAGAAGAAGTTCTTGACTTAGAACTTAGTGCTACCTTAAATGATGATCCTCTTACTTGGCAAAAGGGTGGTATCAATATTTGAGAGATGTATATGAGGATCTCGACGTTAAGTTTGATGTCAACCCAGATGATTAAAGTCTTCTAAATGATAAGCTCTTAACTTAAAGCTTAGTGTCTCTTTGAATAATTGGACCCCTTGCCAATATTTGGTAGATATATTTGCAAATTTAGACGTTGAGAATGTTGATCCAAATACTTAAGAGGGCCACTTGTCTTGCAACAAAAAAAAAAAAAAAAAATAATAATAAATAATAATAATAATAATAATAATATCAAAAAAAAATAATAATAAAAAATAATAATAATAATAATAATAGAGTAGATTGAGAATTTTTTGGGATCTCAATTTAGAGGATGGTGTCGAACCAATTAAACTAAGAAATGCCCCTCGTCTTACATCAGCAACTACAAAAGTATGAAATGTTTTGAGGACATTCGCCTAAAGCATGATATCAACCCAAATGAAATGAGAGAATTTTTTGCATTCACTCATTGATTTGTAATATCAATTGCTCACATCAATTTTTTGATATAGAATGACAAGTATTCTCACCACCATGATTAAATTTTCTTAGATTTGATACCTACTCAAAATTTTCTCTTTCATCTTAAATTTGATAATCTCTTCACACGTTGGAGTTAATGACATACCTTTATCTTGTTGTTTTTTATGTATTAGAGATTGAGGAATAACTGAAAGCACATCCTACTATTATGATAATCTCTCCGCCGGTGAGTTCAGAGCTTGTTGATATTGAAGTCCTTTAGTAAGCTTTTCAAGTTGTCGACCTTTAAGAGATTCATCAAACAACCTTTTTCAAAATTCATCTTTGAACGATCTTGTTAATGAAAAATCTCAAAGAGTATAAATTAGATGTCACACTAATCTCTCTGATCATTTCAACTTTATAAATCGTGAGCTATTATCACAAATGGAAGATAGCAACTTCGTGATTAGAACATTAGAGCTTTATTGCTCTTAATCACCATAATTATTTAACAACTTCTCTTTCTTAAGTCATTTATTTGATAACTTTGAAAATCTTGTGTGCTCTATAGCAAATGAAGTTTCAGGCTACTTATTTTTAGTAGTAATAACTTTATATTGTTGACCCAAAAAGATTGCTTATTGACACCAATAGAAATGTTCCCTTTTAATCCATTTTGGATTTTTTGAATTAGTTGTGGGTAAGATTACTCACTTTTGGGACTAGAGCTTATTGAACGAACATTTGCTTAAGCAATAGTTGTTGAGCCCTTGATTCAATATTTCTCATTCTCATTTGCCTTCTAGATAGTTTTCCTTTTGATCAGGAAGATTCAATATTGTGTCTTCTTAATGCAAGAAGTTGAATATGCAAGTAGTCATATTCACAAACACTAATAAAATTTTTTATCCAATTATAATTATTTTCACAACTAGGATATTCTTTGAGGAACAATATGAAATGTACAACTTGCATGTACTTTAACAAAATGAGATCTCCTGAAATAGCTCCGAACAAACACAATAGTATCCCTATCATTAGCAATGGAAATCTTTGAACATCAAGCTGGATAGTGACCATGCATAGTAGAATTTCTTATAACAAACTATTTCTCTTTTCAAAATTAGACTTTGTAGGGTGTCATCAACTATAGCAATTGCCATCAGAAATATTTTCTTTAAGAATCAAACTTCAACTGATTTCTAAAATTGAACCCCATAGATTATAATATTTAACCTGTAAAAGTGAAATTATGCTAGTAATAACAGTGATTTTCAAGCATACATGGTTCACTATTGAAACCTTCAATAGTGAAAACTTAGATTTAGAACTTCAGTATCACACCCCAAGCTAACCAAATAGAGTTTATTTTTTTGATGGGACCTTTTAGTAGCAGGCACTTGAATTGTGATTCAAGTTTCAAACTCTGATGTTAAACAAATAAATTGTCTGCTAGTTGGGATTTTTCAGTAACAAACTCTTAGATTGATATTTTCGTGCCATAATCTAATGCTCACAAGAGAGACTTTGTCTTTCTATTGGGACGTTTCAGTAGCAAACTTCTAGATTGAAATTCAAGTGCCATGCTTTGATGCTCACCATAGTAAATTTGTTTTTTTTTTTTTTGGTTGGGACTTTTTAGTGGTAGATTTTTAGATTAAAAACTACGAGCCATATCTTGATGTTCACTTGATATAGTATATCATTTATTGGGATCTTACGGTGGCTGACTCATCTACTAAGATTTAAGGGTCAAGCCCCAACTTTAAACAACACATTTACTCAAATTTATGAGGAATTTCAATAAATTAAATAATTTAACTTTAATTTAAATTTTAATTATTATCTTTAAGTTGTTAATATCTTGATTATATTACTAGCTAAAAATGGAAAGAGAAGCTTCTCCGTGAAATCTCTAGAAACCCGTAGGCTCCAAAATTTGTGCCCTTGACTCTCGTTGTGAGAGCTTTGCATTTATGTTATAAGTCAAAATTTCAAAAAACCGATTAGATTGTAGATAAGACACTACCTAGAGATTTTAACCTTATTTTGGGAGGATTTTTTTGATCTAGGGTTCGAGTTTTCCCTTAGGCGTAAGCTCCTACGATCACTTACACCTCTCAATGATGGGAGAGCACTTTCAATAAAGACTAGTTATTAAGAATTTAATACTCAACATATTGTGGCAGTAGAGTTAGGAGTTAGGTTATATAATTTACCACCTTGACTTTAAAGTTGGTTGTAGGGGAATGATGACAAACCCGCTCCACATCTTTTCATCCTCGGTTATCATGAACTTTGGTTTGCTTATTTATAGAAGATAGTCAACCTAACCTAACTGAATGACTCTTGTCAGCAACTGATACAAATGACACTTGTAGATTTGGCGTAAATGTTTGGCTAAAGGGTCAAATTAAGGGACCTTAGCTAATAGGAGGCATTGTGTTAATCAAATGTAGCTTATGATTCAAAACTCAAATAATAGACAACCATTAAGAAACATATGAGCTATGATTTTGATCGCATATAATGATATCATTAGACAACAACCACTCGGTTAGAATGCTCAGATCGTAACCGCTACTTTTTTTAGAATTGTTAGACCAAACCGCATGAACGAAGAACTCAACCACGATCTTACTAGTGTGAGATTTGAGTGTGAATATGATGATAAATACTTTATGATATTCGCTGTGAATATATGCATATATATAATCAAATCCAAACAACTAAATTTTGAAAAAAAAAAAAAAAAAAAGAGAGAACTTGAAAGAATATATTCTCAATTAAGAGAATATATTATATAACAATGACTTTGAGATTTCATGTTACGATTACACAATTACTTTCTTTTCACTACAAAAAGCCATCATCTGTTTTGGAAATTTAGAATTTTGATTGCAAAACCAAATAAGGAAGCAAATAAGATTGCAAAGAAGACTACCATAACTGCCACCACCAACAAAAAATCTTGCTTAAATCCAAAGTAATCACTAAGGAACTCTGCCACGGTCTGTTTTGTGTCAAGCAAATTATGGTCATTTCCATATTGTGATACAAACAAACCATATAGAGTCCATGAGAATGGACAGACCCAATAGAACCAACAATAAAACCAACTCCACCAAATTGGCATCGCCTGCAAACCAAACGAAAACAACAAATATAATTAATAAAAATATATAGAAAGCATATTTAAAATAAAAAAAATAACTATATTCCATCAATTGATTGAAATATGATGACTTTTGTTAGTGGTAGCATATTTTAAAAAAATACTATATAATCCTCCAATCACTCAAATATGATGATTACTTTTCATAAACAAAAGAGAGAAACCAGAATCATATTCCGAATAGAATTATCTTGAATTTAATCATTTGTAGATATAAAATGTTTAAATTTCCTAGATCCTATCATTTTATTACATGCAAGAAGTCTACATTAATTTTGAAATCTGTAAGCAAAATATTGCATGCAAAATCATTTCATTCTACTAAATATTTTCTATTACAAGAAATCAAATAAGCATTGGCGAAGTTTGAACTTACGGTCTTGGAAATGATAAATCCCGAGAAAAGGCTCCACATTTCATAGAAAAAAGACGAGAAAATGGAAGCAACGGTGTCGTTTGGCGTCAAGCCGGCAGCTAACATGCCATAATACGTATAATACAACAACGTGAAATATGTGAAGTAGAAGTACCATAAGAATTTTGTTGTCGTCCACTCAAACCCAATCATCGAATAGACAATAGTGCAATACATTAGAGATTGAACGAAGATATATGGTAGCTCAACTGCAATCTGAAAATTGCAATATTAGAAATGTTAGTACTCTTTAAGTTCTAAATGACACAAAGAGGAAGGTAATAAAGTGTCATACTTGTCCAAAAGCGTAAGGAAATGCTGAATACATTCCAGCAGCTCTTTCTCTATAGAAGGCAGTGCGCTCAATAGCAACAACTGGTTGTACTCCAATAGAGTATGAAGCCCCCATGAAAAATACAGTTCCAAACATTGAGCCCATAACGTTTAACAGATCCTGTTCTGTGTCTCTGCAACCAAATCATATGTGAATATAACTAGCGTCGCTATAACCAATTTAATGTAAGTTTAAGAAAAAAGGGGAATTTATGCGTATGCCACCCAATTGCGATGTAGTTACATATGTAACACCTAAATTTTACCTTTTACATTTATACCACGCAAAGCATCCATATCACATCAAAAACACCGCCAGTCGAACATTTAAAAAGTGAAATACACCTTTACATTCATAAGTAAAGTAGCATGTGTGTAAAAATTAAATGTAAATACATAGGAATTGAGTGGTATGTATGTAAATCTTCCAAGATAGAATATATTTGTGAACTTACTTTTTACTACCAAGATTCCAGAACATTGAACCAAACATCAAGGCTATCGTAATGGTGAAAAAAAATCTCACAGCAGAATAGATAGGATTCCTCCAATATGACAAGTTGTGTTTCCATAAGCATGCAATACATTGTGTTAGGAAGGGCTGCGAATATTTTGTTGGAAAACATAAATCACTTGATCCAAAAGACGGTTGGCTTAGTTCCATAATTAATGCTTTGTTCCTCCTGCAAAACATTAGTTAAGAAACATGGATTTGTGACGAGCATCACTTTGAACTAGATGAAGGATTAGACAGATGCTTTACTGGTACAATTCAGAGTTCTTGTAAATTTCATTGAAATTGACACCTAATACTTCTTCCTGTGATGATGTTGTAACTTCCAACATCCAAGTTGCAGGATTGCAGCCATCCTTTATTTTCGTGACGCCTTGAATGCTCTGGATAATTAAATAGCACAGTAATAAACGCATAAATACAAAACATTTGAATATCTCTAGCTAATCTTAACTCCAGACGCAATACACTTACTGTGTTGCAAGACATTTTCATCAAATTTTGAAGCCAAACATTTATATATAAGAAAAAAAAGTATTTTTATTACCTCAAAATAGTTTGTAAGTTGATGAGAACTGTTCCCCAGTGGTCCATAATATATCTCTTCACCTCCTAACTTCATCAGTAAGAGCTGTAATTGAAAAACTAAATATGAACTTAATGAAATTTATTGTATAAGATATTCATAAATGACATTATAAAACATATTCATTAAATATGACAACTCGCCTCATCAAAGGATTCAAATATTTCGATACTCGGTTGGTGAATTGTGCACACCACCGTCCTTCCTGTGTCAACCGTGTTTCTAACAGCTCTCATTACAATAGCAGCCGACCTAGCGTCAAGCCCGGAGGTTGGCTCATCCATGAATATTATTGAAGGATTTGCAACGAGCTCAACGGCAATGGTTAATCTCTTACGTTGCTCGGTCGATAATCCAGATGTTCCAGGCAATCCAACCAATGCACCTTGTGATGTTCTCATCTCAACAAGATCCATCACCTCATTAACAAACATCTAATATCCAAAACATTAAGAGAAAAATATTTATATTGCTGAAATGAAGAGAATATATAGCTATATATTTTGCTCACTTTTCTAGTCACTGAATCAATTTCGGGAGGAAGACGAAGCCACGCAGAATAAATAAGGGATTCATAAACTGTCACATATGGAGAGTGGATGTCATCTTGTTCGCAATATCCTAAAACACGAGCAAAGGTTTCTTGCTTCTTGGGATATCCTGAAATGGTGATGGTTCCCTCTGTATATCCTCTGGTCTTCCTACCTGCGAGTACATCCATAAGAGTAGTCTTTCCTGCTCCACTAACACCCATTAGAGCAGTAAGCACTCCTGGCCTAAAACAACCACTAACGCCTTTTAGAAGAACCAACCTATCCTCAGCTCCAGGAGATCTCATTTCCTTTAAATTTGTTCATATTATTTGATATCAATAGTTGTTTACACATTAATTTGATATGCTAACACTCATATGCACATAGTTATCAAGTTTTTAGATTATAATTTACCTTTGGCATGTCCACTGAATATCTTATATTGTCAAATGTGATGCAACGTGGTAAAAATGGAAGCACCATTCCTTCCCTTTCATCTGAATTAGGAATTCTAGCACTTCCTGCCCTTAACATTCTTGTTTTTTCATCTACATGAAATCATGATAAGTTTTTATTTTTTCCAAGAACACTACTGTAATATAGATTTGTTAAAATAAGTACTTATTTAGACTTGTAACTGGAGGAGTTCCTACCTCTTGATTGCAGCGTTGATTTTCCAAATATGCTCTTCTGTTTCTCTATCAAAGTCTCCTCAGTAATAGTTGATCGGTGCTTCCCAAGTGCTATAAATTAAAAAAAAGAGTGTGATTTAGCTGCATTATATGATTACTGTTGAGCATGAAAATTCTTACGTTTGAGATTAGAGAGAGCAACAATGAAAAGAAAGTTGAATAGGAGAACATATCCAAGCAAAGCTCCAACACCAATCCAATACCAATTTGCTTCCGGAAATATTCCTCGAGACTTTAAGATAGTTATTCCAAGTGTTTCATTTGTTCCAGGTAAAATCTACAGCAAATTCAAGAACCATGGTCATACCATTTCCATAATACCTCGCACTACTATGAAATTATATGACTTGTTAATAGACAAATATATTACATGGCTCCAACTCTTGCCTAAGAACTCGTTTACTGAAATAGCATTTTGTGAGTACATTACTGGTGATGCCCAATAAGCCCATAACCACCATTTCTTCACATTCCCTGCCAAATGAAGAGGCATTGTTGTTAAGAAATTGCTATTATAACACATGGTAAAATGATGGTACAACCAATATCTATCAATAAATAAATTCAAAATATATATATATATATATATATATATAACCACAAATTGGTGTGCTTTCACAACATCAACATCAACAACAACAACAACAACAAAGCCTTAATCCCACTACGTGGGGTAGGCTACATGAATTTTTTTTCTCCATTGCGTCCTATTTAGTGTCATTTTCATATAGTTCTAATAAATTAAGACCATTTTTTATACAATAAGCCCAAGTCTTCATGGATCTACCTCTGACTTTCTTAACATAAGTCGAATCTAAAACATCTACTTTCCTAATCAGATCATCAAATGGTCGACGTTTAATGTGACCAAATCATCTAAGACGACTCTCTCTATTTTTTTCCGTCACTAGAGCTACACCAACCCTATCACGAAGATATTCATTTCACATTTTGTCTCTAAGTGTAAAGCCACTCATCCACCTAATCATTCTCATCTCGACAACACTTAACTAAGTATTATGCTTCTCTTTTAAAGGCCAACATTCAGTGACATAGAGCCTCACCACCATCTTATAATTCTACAATTGCTTGAATAAGTTTTGAGTATGATTCAAACCAATACCTTAGATATCATTGACTCATTTTGTTTAGCTTCTTATGTAGCTTGAATTCTACTATAATAACATCCCCATCTATATCACCATCACTTTGAATAATAAATCTGAGATATCTTAAATATTCACACCTTTTAATGATTTGATCAGCCATAATTACAACTATGTCACTAGAGTTACTACTACTAAAATTATATTCCAAGAATTCAGTTTTAGTTCTACTCAAACGAAGGCCTTTAGACTCCAATGTAGACCTCCATAATTACAGTTTTCCTGAACTTTTTCTCTAGTTTTATCCACAAGAAGGATATCATTAGCAAAGAACATACAACAAGGTACATCCTCCTGTAAATGTCCAGTAAGACCATCCATAACTAAAGCAAAAAGATATGGGCTTAAAGCCGATCCCTGATATAATCCAACAGAAATAGGAAAAAAATTGGTCAATCCTCCTTAAGTTCAAACATAAGTAATAGCTCTAGTTTACATATCTTTAATGACTTAAAGTATATTTCGTATGAATACCTTTCATTTCTAGAACTCTCTTAAGAACTTCATCAATAACTCTCCAAAGGATATCTCTTGGAACCTTATCGTAAGCTTTTTCTAAATAAATAAAAATCAAATGTAGAACAAAAATTATATGTAGATCCTCATTCTTTTGTTTCTTTCCATCAAATCTCTCAATAATTGTATAGCTTAAAATACCTATAGCTTCCATAGTAGAATAAATCCAAATTACTTATGAGAAATCTTTGTAATACGTCCTAACCTATGTTTAATTACCCTCTCCCATAATTTAAAAGTATGACACACCCCTTTATTCAATCAACTTAATTCCTAAATACTTTTCCTCCACTCCTCAGACATCTTTTTAGTTTTAAAAATAATAATAAAGAGTTTTTAAGCCAAGAAACTCTCAAATCCTCAGGCATCTTTTTAGTTTTTTAGTTTTTAAAATAACTTATACAATGTTCAAAAGAATTCATGTTATGATTTTATTTCGACATGTTTTACACTGGCTGTCGACTACCTAATGCAACACTCCACTTTTCACATCCGGGCTTGGGACTGGTAATGACGGTGTTTATACACACACACACAAGAAAAAAGACAATTATATTACATGGCTCCAACTCTTTCCTAAAAATAAGAATTTTTTTTGAAATAACTGAGTAAGAAAAAATTATTTTTAATAAGATTGTTATATAGAGATGAACAAAAATTTAGACGATCTTGATAAAACAATAACACAGCTCTAACTTAAGTTGAATATCACAAACACAATGAAAATGACTTACTTGGTTATACCATACATTTTCACACCTAAAATATAGAAATTTAAATTTATGAGCTGGTGAGAAACGAACCGTGTGAAATTAAGAATCCACCCAACACCAGAATCACCAAGAATGTGAAGCCTGCCAATACGTTGGCAAAAACTAGTGTTCTTCCCACTACTGCAATCAAGCGAAACAATCCTGAAGCCATTTGATTTATAAGAAGCAGCAGAAGGTAATGTTTGAAAAACCTACAGAAAAAAGAAAAAAAAAAGAAAAAGAAAAAAATAGGACCCGCCAAAACTAAATGCTCTGATAAAACATGGAAGTTCAAGTTAATTTAAACATTTCTAACCTTTCTAAACTTAAATCATACCCTACGGTGAAGTAAGTGAGAAGCACCCAAATGGCTACTTCAAGGCATGAAAATGGTAGGTTTAAGATCCAAGTCGGTAATGCAAACGCCCATGCTGGATAAAAGTTATTGTCCCTTTGCTTAAAATAGACAGGTAATTTAAGAATGGTTAAAGTAAGCTCCGAGAAACCATAAAACAAGGAAATGAAAATCGAGAAAAAGAGCGCTCCAATGTAAATCTGTCCATCATCCGTAGATCTGTGAGGCATTTCTGTCTTCCAGAAGAGTGACATCACTATAATTGCCATAAGCATGACCTGAAAGCAAAGAAAATGAAGCACGAATTTGATTTGTGGTTTGAAGTATTTACTAAATAGCACACAGTTCTTATTTATTTACATATCTCACACGTAAACTTTCATATTTACACAAATAGCAGTCAAATCTTTAATATCATATAAAAAATAGCATTATTATCACTTTTTAAAAGTGGAATACACCTCATCATGCATAAGTTTAAATGAACAAAATGCTAGGTGTAAATATGAAAGTATAGGTGTGAGATCTGTTAATACAAAAGAATTGCGTGCTAGGTAAGTAAATTTTCCTAGATCTTATCTAAAGAGGTGTTGTCTTACTTCAAAAGCTCTAAATACATAAACAAAGAATATTCTCTTCATTTGAATCAGCTCTCTTTCAGTACAGGTTTTCAGTAGTTCAATTCTACTAACACCAAACTTGAAGGTTTTTAAAGCAGCAGGGTGGCTCTTGCTCCTATCAAAGGAAACAGATAGCTCTTTTTGAAGATTTTTCCGTACATGAAATGAGGAAAAAGCTTTTGCGAATTCCTCAACGGTCACATAGACATAAGGTTTATCATTTCGTGCCCAATATTGTTTTTGATCTTTCATAGAATTCACCTGAGAACATAAGCAAACAATTAGCTTGTGTTAAAATATATGTATACGCTGGAATTGTTAAGCCAAATTTCTATAAATATTAATCTTTAAAAGGAGTGATCGAATCAACCCTTCAAGGAAATTTTTTGAGTAATAAAATTTTAAAGGCTATTGAATATTTGAAGATAATGTATTGATGTAAATATCTTCATGAGATCATCTATTTGGTTTTGAGAAATTTTGTGAGATTTTTTATGACTCCAAGAGTTCATGTAAAATTTTGTGGGATTTTTATGACATTCTATTTCTCAAAACTCATTATTTGTTATCACTATAAATAAATTTTTAAATTTAAAAATGGTTTTGCATCTCATAATCTCAAGAAAATAGAGAGAAAGTAGAGCGGGTACTGTTGACGGTAAGAACTAAATAAAAAAAGGAAATTAAATTAAAGTAAAATTCTAATATCCCACACTCCTTTTCGTTATGGTCCTTATTTGAAACTATTCATAAATACTCCTAAAAAATGCATGACAGAAATCTTTGGACAAAAACTCCATCTTTCTCTTCGTGTTCGCAAGCCCCAGAAGGAATCACACGAAACCTATGCCAAAAGCTCTCATCGAACATAGTCACGGATAAGGCCAGCTGTGAAGACAACGACGAACTTGCATCATACATAGACCTTCAAACTGCCAACTTTCATTTCTTCTGTGCTTGGGAAAAGCAACGGGAGATCGCAGAATATAAGGAGCTCCAAAACTCCTAATTTCCCTGCTCCTCAATTTGAGCCCATCTCTTGTATCTTCTTCTTGTGTCGTCAACCTGAGCTGCAAGAACCGAAAGCTATGCAGTTCTTCATCCCTCCAATTTGTTGTTATTAGGATAGGATCTTAAAATATAGACACTCTCATAAGTAAATTAACAAAATTAGTAGATATTATGATTCACAAGAAGATAAATATCTTATGCACTCAAGAAACTAAATTGATTGGAGAAAAAGCTAACGAGATTGATAGCTTATGTTTTAACTTTATTATTCAGATAGGACTCTAAGATAAAATTTATAAAGATAATGTTGTAACAACTAAAGAATTAGAGATAAATTATAGTCCTAAAAATTTTTGTCAATACTAAGATTTTTAATATTATGAGTGCTTATGCTTTTCAAGTTGATATAAAAATAGGTTTCAAAGAAAAAATTTGGAATGTCCTAGAAGAATTAATACAAATAATACCTCTTAAAGAAAGAATTTTTATTGGAGGAGATTTAAATGGACATGTTAGTAGAGTGGTAGAAGATTTTAAAAATATTATTTTAAAAATATTCATGGTGACTACGGTTTTGAAGTGAGTAATGAAACATGTAGAAACATATTAGATATTGTTTTAACGTATGATTCTATTATTGTTGATATTTTATTTAAGAAAAAATATTGATATATTATTACTTAAAAGAAAGAATCTAATAAAACACAAATTGATTATTTTCTTATGAGAAAAATAGGTCGTCGAGAATGTAAGAATTGTAAGGGCATTCCAAGTGAAAATTTAAGTACTTAACATCAATTATTAGTTCTAGATTTTAAGATGAGAAATTATAAGATAAATAATACAATAAAATATTGTCATAGAATTAGATAGAGACACCTAGATAAATAAATAAAATTATTTTTATAAATAAACTTCAGAATTTTAAGATTTGAGGTGTTTATAAATAAGTTAATTCTATGTGGGATAACATAACAAACACTATTAAACAGGTGAAAAAACATATACTTGGAGGATAAAATTGAAAACTTTTTATACAAAAAAAATAGTTGGTGGTTGTATTATAAAGCGCAAGAAAAGATAAAGTATAAGAAATTATGTTATAAATATTGGTTTAAATGTAAAAGTCTAGAGAATTGAAAAAAAATATAAGGTGGCCCATAAGAATTCTAAGAGAATAATTTGTGATACTAAAAATTCTGTTTTTGGTGATCTTTATAATAAATTAGATATTGAATAGAATGAAAAATATATGTATAAATTAACCAAAGATAAAAGAAAAATAAAGATTTAATTCAGGTAAAATATATCGCCCTTTTCGACCAGACATCCCTGGACCCCTAGGCCACATTTATGTATAAAATATATCGCCCTTTTCGACCGGACATCCCTGGACCCCTAGGCCACATTTATGTATAAACAAAAAAAAACCCCATCATACCTCCGTGTACTAGGGGTATATTATGTAATTGTACATCTCTCATTCCTATAAATAGAGGTTCATTTCAAGAATAAAGGTTACGCAATTTTACTGTTCACGACTCAACTCTTTGATTTCTTCCTTTTTAGCGTGCTCTATTCCTTGGCCGTGTCTCCCAGACAGATTAGATTCAACAGTAGTGATGCAAGATATATGTCTTTTCTCAAGGTATCAATATTTATATCTATTTTTGTAGTATTTTACAATAAAAAATAATGTTTTCATGAATTTTTAAATAGAAATGGATCAGAGTAATTGACAACACGTGTCGATGCACGTGTTGGTAATAATGATAAGATTGCATATATCCGACTGTGTGTAGTTGCTACCAAAATATCTTAGCAGTTTGTGATTTCAAATTATTTTACATTCAGATGGTTGGATGGGAAGAAACTGTTGATGATGGTCAAATATTTAAATTTACAACCCCGTGATGTGAATACAAATTTCTAATGTCTCCATCAAATAAGTATATTCATGATTGTATATGAAGCATTTGATCTGAGGATATGTATTAATGATGTTATTATTCAAGAAAATATTATCTTGTCAACAAGGTTTCTTAAAACCCTTCCCCAATACAAGGTACCAACTTTCTGATTTTGAGCACAACATTCAAGTGATTAGAAGAAGGAATGATTTACTCAACAAAAACACTCGCATTACTGAGTGGTATCGAGAGAGCATTCGGTCTATGAAAGAAGTAGGTCATACTTCAAGATATACCCACATATTCCTTCAAAAAATAGGTAAAGATAGTTGTTGCAATAATAATGCTACATAATTTTATAAGGAGGCATTCATCTCGGGACGATATTGATTTCAGGGTCTTAGATGAAGATCCAACATGCATGACTATGTAAGTATTCAAACATCGGGCTGGACAATTATTGCCCGATAAAAACTATGGTAAGTGACTTCAACATATTTGTAGGGGAGGATATTTAGAAGATGATCCAGTTGAGAGGAGATTACATATGCTTTAGTTAATTTATGGAGTGTATTTATGTAGCATTTTGTAATGTCTTCTTATAGATGTTTACTATTTCAAATTTATTAAGGATTCGTATATGTTTACTTTCTATATTTATGCACCACTTTCTATTGCATATCTAATCTATTTTATCAATTAAAGACATAATGTATTATAATCACAGGAGAAATGAGTTCAAGATCATCTAGTGCATTAAAAGCTATGTACTGTCGCTGTAATACGCAGTGTTCTGAATACACATAAAAAAGGGATGACAGCAATGGGAGAAGATTTTATTGTTGTCCCAGAAATAGACACGTGAAAATAGCAGGTATTTTTGTTGTGTTGATGATACAAATAAGTTCACTCCAAATACTGATCAAGTGATAGGAGATGTTGTGGACAAAGAATTAATTCAAAAACTTGATTGTATGGACTTAAAGACGAACATTGTTATAGTCTTGTTGGTTATTTTGTGGGTTTTATTATTATTGTTTAAAGTATGAAAAGATTGTCCAAAATTGATGTATTCGAGAAATTTGGACTCCTAACATGTTTTCTTTAATGCTAAACCTATTTTTGTTATTCTGCGGTAATTACTTTGAAAATTGCACTTATTCAGATATGAAATTGTTTCCCTAGAAAGCAGCTCACAACTGCTTCAACAGAAAGCAACTTTACAGTCGTTTCTTCAAAAAATTGCTTCACAACTATTTCTTAAAAAAATATAGCATCTTCAAAAATAGTTACTGCCCCAAAACACCCCCTTATTCTTCGTTCAAAAAGCCGCAACCAATCTTATTCTTCCCTGCACAAACTCGAACCTAAGCAACTCTTGCTTTTACTTAAGTCGTGAAATCCCTTTCGGATCTGTTTGGGACAACTTTCACCATCTTCGCGTTTTAGATGGTCATCTTAGTTTTGTTTAAAGAATTATTTTCTTGCTTCTTTATAGAAATTTCTATGGTGCAAAGTTATTTTTTTCAACCCGACCTCATAAAATGTTGTGACACTGTCTAAATTTTTGGAAGAAAATATAAATTTATGTTTCCAATCGTAACTTTGTAAAAAGTTATTTTCTACACAACTTTATAACCACCTTTTCAAAAAGCTAGTCACCCAAAATATTTCTCAGCATTTGCCAACACGATATCAAATAGTCCCATAACTATATATATATATATATATTAAAAATGAAATCACAAAAAAAAATTATTTTTATTTCATCATCTCCTAATTGTCAACACTTTCAACGATTTTTAGATATAAAAAGCGAACAAGATTTTAAAAAAACTGCTCGAGAAAATTTGAGTAACTATCCAGATCATTAATTATCGTTAAAGAAGATTTCAGTATTCTTTTGGGAAAATTTTTATAAAAGCAAAAGATTTTAAAATACTCGTGCGAAAAAATTTGAGTACATGTCAAAAAAATTACGTATTGTTCAGAAAAATTGAATATTGGTTCGAACAATTATTTTATAAAAGCAAAGGAATTTTTAAGTTTTTGTTATGGGAAACTCGAACATCTGTTAGGGAATTAAATACGGTTCAGGGATAGTCAAGTACCAGCTCAAAGAAATGCATGCTTAAATTTTAGCTTTTTGAAGGTTAATTTTACAATACTTACTCTTCTATGACTGGTAAGTTAAAAGAATATTTTATCTCTTAGTCATAGTGTCTCACTACACTGACCAATGAGTCTTTTAAGAATTGGACAAACTGTTACTCTCTCTAATGCCCCCTAACAGGAGTAGACACCGAGAGATTGCCAAAACTTTATGTGAATTTGAACTTGCAAATTAGTTAAAATGTAGATTAGTTTAAAAATATGAACGTTTTTTAAATTGGAAAAAAATGACTTAAATTTTGGATTATTTAGACTATTGGACATTAATATAAAATAAATAAAATGTAAATCATAAAATGAATGTTTAAAATAAAACACATATTATGTGCAGTATAATATAATGATGAAAGTCGGATACAAAAATGATTAAATATGAGATTCAAAAGTTCATTCAAAAAATTGAATAAAATTTTTAATTGAACTCTTTTAAAAAGCCAACATATAAAAAGTCAAATGTCTAAAATTTCAGATAATTTTGCCACCGAATCTGCAATTTGAATTCACAAGCAGACAAAAGACGGTCTTTTGAAATAGTCAAAAATGTGATTTTTTTGTGCACACAATTGAGATCAAATTAGCACAAGCTTTTAAAGATTTGAAGAATTTCATGGGTTTAAAGTAGTGCTCAAATTAAATGCAATGCCATAGGCTTTGTGCAATCGCACTATAATCTTTTCAGGTGACTGTGTGAGTGTGATTTTAAGTTAGATACATTTATTTTAACAATATATAAGAAAGATGAATAAATTTCATTTCATATCAACATTTGCATTTATATTTCAAAACATTTTCCAACTCCAATGCATTTGTCCAAAATATGTGCAAATATTTTTAAATATGTAACTAGATATTGCAAATGCATCAAGCATCATGTTATATTTTGAAGTGCATAAAATATTATGATCATGTATATGTGCCAAGATTCATGTAAAATGTATAGTTTGAATATAATAAAATATGAGGGCAACTTTAAAATCATATGCCCGCATGTGCTCCAACAAGTATATAGAGTGCTCAAATACTTGGTTCGAGAATATTGTACGGGTTACCTCAAAATTAATATTAATACACTTGCATGTGCTCCATTAATTAACAAGTGTTTAAATTTTAAATGACCTGAGATTGTTGTGCAGGTTAAGGTTAAATTTTCACTCAAATAATTCTTATTATGAGAAGTGCGTCAAATTATTTCAAAAAATATATGATTATTCTAAATTAAAGAACCCTCTTGTTTTAAAAATCAAATTCAAGATAATCAAGCTACACACTCTCAATTAGGCCGCCTTGTTTAGAGGATAGGGTTGTAAGTCTCACTCAACTAGTCTTATCCTCCTCTTAAAAACTAAAATCAATGAGACTAGCAATTTCAATAATATACAGATAATATGTATAAAAATTTATAAATTCAAATCACCTAATTCAATCCTCCTCCTGGTAAAAACTAAAGTTGATAAGGATATTATTTCAAAAATATTAAAGTGTCAAATGTCAAATAAATTATAAGCATAAGTGTTTCAAATGTTCATTAGTCTAATGATAGTCGAGTTGATAAAAAATTTCAATCGAATGGGTCTATTTTCAAAATTAAGTTTCAATAAATATCAAAATATATTAAACTATTATAATTACTAAACTCGATCCTCTGTAAGCAAGACAAAGTTGACAAAGTTCATATACAATCATATATCAATATTAAGCTCGATCCATTACAAGCAAGAATTAAAGTAAACAAGGTTGAAATCATATGATCAAATCTCCAATGATGTCAATATTGATAGAAGATTTTAACCAGAGTGATCGATCTTAAGAAATTAAATTTCAAAGTGGAATTGGAAAAAAATCAATACATACATATAATATATATATATATATATATATATATATATATACGAATTTGATCTTCTATATGCGTGATAGAGTTGAGTTTCATATACAAATATATGTTCATATACAAATATATGTTCATATTAAGCCTGATTTTTTTACAAAAAAGAAGTAAAATCGACGGGGGTTCAAATCAATTAATCTAAACCTCGAAGATAGTTGAATTGATAGATAATTTCAATCGGACCGGTCTATTTTCAAAATCAAATTTCAAGAAATTTGAATGAATTCAATTGATATAATTCTATGAACACAATCCTCTGTAGACAAGACAGAGTTGACAAGACTTGGATTCAATCACGTCCCTTTCAAACATAGTCCTCTATAAATGGGACAGAGTTGATAAGGTTCAAATCAAATGATCAAATCCTCGATGATGTCCTGTTCACTAAAAATCTCAACAAGTGAGGTCAACTCTTAAATCAAATTTCAAATCAAGTTTTCAAAATAACAGCCTAAAACAATGGAATTAAAATCAATCACCTAAAGGCTTCAAACAAACCAATAAAAATATTTAAATTAATACTCATCACTTAAAATATTTAAAGCAAATGTCACTCACCCTCCGTAAAAATTTGTCGGGGGTGAAAAATTTTTATTAACTTCAACTCACAAAGAACGAAATATCACATTAATTATATTATTATATTTACACTCGAAACAATCTCAGACTAGTAAGGAAGAGGCTCAAATCCTCCGTCCCCGTGATTTGGCCCAACGGCTTCAACAAAAATAGAGGTCATGATCAGAGTCCTTTGACCGAATGGTTTACTATCAAATGAGACCATTATATCACGGTCATAACTGTAGCTTGTATGTTCCCTAACAGTTTTCTATCCTTTGATTTGTGAACCATAATGATATAATTGATTGATAAAAAACCTTTTATTAAATAAGGTCAAATTAAATTTGTCCCCTTAGACAAACATTCACCTCAGATCTACATCTAATAAAAAGATAAGGATATTTCAGTAAGGTTAGTATGTCCTTTGACAAAGTAAATAGAGACAA
This sequence comes from Phalaenopsis equestris, assembly GCF_001263595.1. Taxonomy (NCBI): domain Eukaryota; kingdom Viridiplantae; phylum Streptophyta; class Magnoliopsida; order Asparagales; family Orchidaceae; genus Phalaenopsis; species Phalaenopsis equestris. Next base: position 69,950,348 of record NW_018164444.1, on the reverse strand, counting down.
CAATGACCAGAGATGATGGAATCACAGGATATTTATCAGAATTATCATCATTTCCCCACCATCCTCTTTAAACTCAAGGTGATAACTTTTATAATTCAAACTCTAATTCTGCTGCTACTGCACGATGAATATTCATTACTTAATGACTAGCTCACAAAATAATGTCAAAACCTCAAGATAGTGTCTTATCAACAATCCAACCTACCTTATATAAATTTGACCCTGAATACCAAAATAAAAAAACTCTCAACTCAATGAGAGAGTCCGAGGCATGAATTTTTGGAGACCAAGAATTTTTAACAACTCCGCCAAGGAAGGTTTCTCTTTCCATCTTTGACTAGTCATATAACTATTATAATAACAGTTTAGAAAAGAAAAAAGGATAAATAAAAAATAAAAAGCTAAATTAATCTTATTTATAATAGTTATTCATAAACTTAAGTAAATAATGTCTGGTGAATATCACAATATGATCCTTAGATCTTAATCTAAGAATCTGTTGTCGGAAAGACCCAACAAAAAAAACACATTGTGCTAGTAAGCATTAGGGTATGACCTATCAATTTCAATTCAAGAGTCTGTTGTCGAAAGGTTCCAATAGAAATTAAACTCTATATGGTGAGCATCGAAGTATGACACTTGAATCTCAACCCAAGAGTTTATAACCAAAAGGTCTAAACGAAAAGACAAAACTTTATCAGGAGAATATTATAGTATGTCAGTTAAATCTCAATATAAAAATCTAATGTCGAAAAGCCCCAATATAAAGATAAAATGTTTGGTGATTCACATATGGGGGTTTAACCAAAATGGGTGTTACTTTTGGTGTCCCGATGCATCAACGTTGTACAAACACACAACATTCGGACAGCTTCAACGACAATGGAAACAGTTTGGACATGATTCATGCATCACTGCATCCGTTTTCAGTCATCTTTGTTGAGCGGCCATTATTGGGCAATTTTGATATTTTAAACTCAGTGCCAAAGTTCATCCTACGAATGAATGATAATTCAAATAACTTCAAGATTATCAATATATCATGCCCCTAATCTATCTGATATCACATTCATCGTTCGTCACTCACGTTATATCCGATAAATTTGACTTTGATATATATATATATATATA